>NW_004443984.1:15811342-15853255 GCF_000243295.1 Trichechus manatus latirostris
ATATATATATATAATATACATATATTTATACACGTATATACATATATATATGCTTCACTGGTTTTGCTTTTCTAGAGAACCCAGTCTAAGACACTATCCAAGCAGAGGGCAGAGAGAAGTGTGGTTATCCAGAGAAGCTGGTTTGAGTGATTCAGGGCAGCCAACCTTACACAAAAGCATTGACATTCTCTGGTCTCCAGGGTAGGGTCTCTAACTTTCTTCTTACTCTGCACACACTTTGTGCTCTTGGCCCCTCACCCTCTAGCCTAGAACCCTGCCCAGCTTTCCCACCCCTTGCCCACAATGCCCATTTGTTTAAATGGTTACTGAGCTTTCAAAACATTTTCTTACAAAACCAAAACAAACAAGCCAACAAACAAGCAAGCAAAATCTTTGCATTTTGGTGGTTTGAACAAGTGGAGCCCTCTACATCATGGTGCCTAAGCTAGGGTGGATCTTACCCAGGTCTAAGGATGGGTTGTGTCCCAGTGAATTGGATTGACAATTGGACTGTCCAAAGTTTGCTGGTTAATCATGGCGGACATCAGTTAATGGTGCCTGTTTTCATGCCCATACCTTGATTTTTCATGGTACTCTCTTCCCCTAGGGCAAGAAGCTGTGGTACCACTGTTAGTCAAGACCACCCTGCACTCCCCTGGCTTGGAGGTGGACCACTCAGATGCTCTCTCCTGGCAACTGAATACAAGAACAGAAAATAGTTGGAAATGCTCCAGTTGGTGGCAACACCCTATAGGGAGTGTCCATGGGTTCCTGCTTCCTGGATCCTTGCAACTTCCCTGGTTCTGCCCTTCTCAAGGCCTGTTCTACAGCGTTGCCGTCCACCCTGTGAGCACCTGCATATACTTTCAGTAAATTCTATTTCTATTGGGTTAGCCAGAGTCAGTTTCTATCACTTACATCCAAAAACCCTAAGAGATACATTAATCATGTAGCCTTTGTGATGTGGAAGAAAGAGAGTTGGACTCCAGCTTACTCCAACAAAGGAGCATGGAAACAAATCTGAAAGAATATTAGTCTTCTTTTTGAGTACATCATTTGTGCGCCCCAAAACCACTAATGGATTCTTCTCTCCATACTCACCAACCGACCCCAGCCTGTACCAACCATCACCACTGCCCATTCAATCTCAATTCAACCCAAATCTGAATCAGCCTTCGCACCTGGCTCTCTACTCTGATTCACCACTTCCCTCTTACATTAAACCCTCCATTCTAGAGACTCTGGTCTATTTGACAGCCTCTGAGTAAGCCCTGCTTAAATTATTTTTAAATACTTATGCATAGATGATATGATGTTCGGAATGTGCCAGTTAAAGTTTCAACTCTAAAGACCATTACTCCAGAGGGTGTTGGATATTCTATGAGAAGAGTCACCCTCCAACCTGGCTTATAACAAGGACACGGTCTCTGTTTGGTCCTCACAGGTCTCTAACACCCCCCTTATATATATGTGTGTATTTTATCTCCATAATGAAGAAATGGAGAGCATACCGTGGGCTCAAAGTCTTCTTCTACGAGCAGCATATTTACTTAGGGAGGTAATAACACAGCATTTCTTTTTTATCACAATTCTTTTTACTGTTATTTTCTAATTATGGCAGGAGTCCCTGGGTGGCACAAACAGCTAAGCACTCGACTACTAGCAGAAAGGTTGGCTGTTCGAACCCACCTGGTGGTATCTCAGAAGACAGGCCTGGCGATCTGCTTCCAAAAGGTCACAGCCTTGAAAATCCTATAGAGCAGTTCTACTCTGCACACATGCAGTTGCCATGAGTTGAAATCAACTCGATGGCAACTAACAACACCTTTCTAGTTATGGTAAATGATAGCCAGGTGGTTCACCAGGAATGGGAACTAGCGTTCAGCAGATGCTCAATCGCCTAATGTTTTGGGAAACACTGATGAACATCACACCTCCCCAGTTAGAACACTAGCTTCTAGAGGGCAGTGAGCATGTTTTATTCATCTCTGCAAGTTCTACCCAACTGACCCTGTGTTGAACATATGGTAGGTAACCAGGGGGCATCAATATAAAATGGCTGAATTAATAAATAAATTCAGATGCCAGGAAATTGGAATTCATAATGCAACTTGAGCCAAGCAAATAATAATAATAATATGAAGATGTGTATATTGAATTTACTTAAGAGAGCATGTTTTTAAATGCTTTCTAATTCCTTTGCTTACCAACCAATGCTTCCAACCCAATCTCCCCTACTCATGGAAACAGACTTGACCAGACCTTTAATTGCTCATCCTCAATTATCTGTTAACTGGAGTCACTGCATGTGTCAGCTCAAATGTCATCTTGTTGGAGTTGCCTTCCCTGACTGCTTCCCCAAACCCAAAGTCTACTCAGTTTCCCTGCTGCACAACACCCTGGCTCCCTCAAATGTTCCTTCATAGCACTGATCAATTTTTAATTACATATTGATTCGGCCGATCATTTGATTACTGTTTCTCTTCCCCATTAGACTCTAAGCTTCCTGAGCAGAGAAGCTGTCTCTACTTGTTCCCCCTTGGTTTCCCACTCCCAGCATCGGGCTAGCACTTAATAGGTGCTCAATAAATATCTGATAGATGAATGAACAAATGGCTTGCATGTGTAATTTTTTAAAAACAGTTCGCCAGTTGAACCTTTTATGGTCATTCAGGCTGGACTTGTCTCCAATTTGCCTGAGTAAACATGGTTTTACAATCAATAGTGAGACAAAACCTTAATGAACCCATTTAGAAGGAAATAACTTTAAGATCCGCCACCCATTGGTCAGTTCGTCATACTGTGATAGCTTGTATGTTGCTGTGACACTAGAAGGTATGCCACTGGTATTTAAATACCAGCAGGGTCACTAATGAAGATCAAAGTCTATAGCCTTCAGTATGGATTACACCTCAACATAAAGAAAACAGAAATCCTCAAAACTGGACCAATAAGCAACATCATGATAAATGGAGAAAAGATTGAAGTTGTCAAGGATTTCACAATCAACGCCCATAGAAGCAGCAGTCAAGAAATCAAACAACATATTTACCACATCACAGACGTGAAACCCATGTGAAATTGTGTACTACAGATTAGTAATTAAACACAATTAAGCCTGTGCCTATCTTGCTTATTGGGTAATCCATCCAGAAAAACAAACAAACCTGTTTTGGAAGAAGTACAGCCAGAAAGCTCCCTATCTATAAGTGAGGATGGCAAGAATTTCTCTCAGTACTTTGGACATGTTATCGGGAGGGACCAGTCTTTGGAGAAAGATATCATGCTTGGTAAATAGAGGGTCAGCAAAAAAGAGGAAGACCCTCAATAAGATAGACACGGTGGCTGTAACAATGGGCTCAAACACAACAATGATTGTAAGGATGGCACAGAACTCGGCAGTGTTTCTTTCTGTTGTACAAAGGGTTGCTATGAGTCAGAAGTGATTCGGCAGCACCTAACAACAACACAGTTGCTATGACTTAGAATTGACTCAGTGACAATGGGTTTAGTTTGGTTTGAGTAGGGTCATCCATGATAGACAGGTTTCAGTGGAGTTTCCAGACTAAAACATACTAGGAAGAAAGGCCTGGAAGTCTACTTCCAAAAATCAGCCAATAAAAAAACCTATGGTTCACAGAATATTGCCCGAGACTTCAACTTGCTTACTTTGAACACATCGTCAGGAAAGACCAATCACTGGAGAAAGACATCATGTTTGGTAAAGTTGAGGGCCAGCAAAGGCAAGGAAAACCCTCAATGAGATGGATTGACACAATGGCCACAACAATGAGCTCAAATATGCCAGCAATCATGAAGATGGTGCAGGACTAGGCAACATTTTGTCCTGTTAGACATAAGGTCTCCATGAGTCGAAGCCGACCTGACTGCAACTAATAACAACAATAAGTTTAAGATCTCAGTGGGAAACTGAAAACTCTTTTGCATGCTGTCTAGTGCCTCACCTAGGATGGGTGATTCTCCTTACTGAGTTGTTTTTTTTTTCTTATTGTTGTAGTTTAAATGAAGTTTACATTTCAAGTTAGTCTCCCACACAAAAATTTATACATCCAGTGTTATGTGACCCTAATTGCTCTCTCCATACTGTGACAGCACACTCCTCCTTTCCACCCCTGATTCCCCATGTCCATTCAACCAGCTCTTATGGAGATTTTGACCAAAGTACAGAATAATTGAAGGACAAACTCTGGCAACACCGGGAATGATGACACCATTGCACTCTTGGTTCTGTAGCTGGTCCTTTGTGTCACCCTCAAAAACATGTTGTTTCAACCTGAATTGCTCCGGTTTTCATGCTTCAGGAATGATTCCGCATAGTTAGTCTCATGTCTTATCATTCTTTTGTGATCAATATTCCTAATTCCTCCCCTGATTCTTCTTCTTTTTGCAGCATTGCTCTTCAGGGCACACCATTGCATCCCTCCATGGTGTTGGGATTTGAAAAGAAAAAGCAACCTACTAAACTAACCCAATTTCCCCATGATTCCTTTTCAAGAGTGAGATTCTGTGGCTTTGTGAAGAGTCTATTTATTGTTGTGTTTGCAATACTTCTGAGAAGAGTAAAGGTGCTTTTGCAGAGTAACTCCATTACCAGATCTTTATTATTATGCGGATTCAAGCATATCACAGGGCACATTCTTCTCCCTCAAACTAGCAAGCTCACCAGTAAAAGGTGGCAATTGGCTCTAGTCTTGCTGAGCCAGTACTGATGCCTGCCACAGCTCCCTAAAGGACTTCTCCCTTTCTGTCTCCCCACCACTCACGTCTGTTCTCCACTCTGCATCAGCATGATCTCTCTAGAAGGAAGTTCATGCTCAGCCCCCTGCTTAATGCCCTTCAATGTACTCATTTTCTCAACAAGCATTTAGTAAGCAACTACTATGTGCTAAACACAAGGCTAAGTCCTGAAGATACTGTGCTGAACAAGATGGACAATTTCCTGCCACTGTGAAATCTCTTTTCTGTTGGCAAAGATGAACATGAAGTGATATCAAAGCTCCCATTGCCTTTAGGATGAAATTCAAACCTTCTTTAGGAGACAATCAAAGCTCTTCAGGATGTGGGCCCTACTTGCTTCTTTTTGAGCATGTTTCACCTACCATTTCTAGAACCTTCCCCACTGTCCACATTCAATGCCGAAGGTACTCTGAACAGTTCACCAGACATGCCATGCTCCCTCTGGCTGCTTGGCCTTTGCTCACATGCCCTTGCTAAGTCCCTTGCCCTTCTTTTCTCTTCCCTGATTCTTTTCCTAGAAACCTTCTATTCACTACTTAGCTTAGAGGTTACTCTCTTTACAATAAGCCTTCCTTAACACTCCCCATTGCCCCCTCCCTACACCGTCCTCAGGCTGAGTAGTGGGCTCTCCTCTGCACCCCATACCACCCTGTATCTGCTGTTACCATAGCACACAACCACCAGTTTATAATGGCCTGTTGTCTTAGTCACTGTTAGTACTCCCCTACTTGTCAGCAAGTAGCAGTGTTAAGCTCATTTCCCATCTTGGTGCTCCCGTCCTAGACCCATTATACTTCCAGACTTTTCTCTAGAAGAAAAGTTTTACAGAGTTTGAGAGGTTCATTGATTTGTCGGAAGCTACACAGCTGGTATGAGATGGAGATGGAATTTCAACCCATGTCTTCTCTCTCCTAAACCACTGCCCTCTGCACTAACCCACAAAAGCAGGAGATCACATTTAGATCATGACTAGGATTCGGGGTGACTTCTATAGAGGATGACCAAGCACCACATTTTGCCAAAGACAGTACTGGCTTATGCCTGTTGTCACAGTATAATCATTAACAGCACCCTCTTTCACTCCCAAAATTGCCCTGGTTGGAAGCAAACTTATAGGGTCACCGACTTATATGACTTCAGGAAGTTGTCTGAATATCATTCAGAAATTATCCCAAGGGCATTTGCTGATTCTCTCATAGGGCTATTGTCAGAGGTGCGGCAAGTGGTTCTAAAACAGCCAGGACTACAAACAGTAAGAACCCCTGATAAAACTGGACTATGTGATGCTCCTTTGAGTCCTAGGAAATGAAGCCCATTTAGTGTGAGTGTTTATTGCTCACTGCCTGGAAGTTTGCTCAGCACTCCAGAAAACTAGTGTCATGATTGCCATGAAGCCAGTTGGGGAGGTGTCCAGACTTTGGAAGTGGGAATGACAGCAATGAGAGAAGAGTCTGGTTCTTTAAATAACATCGAGAAGCCCTACAGATAGTATCAGACTCTTGGCAGACTTCACTGCTTAGTACAGCCAAGAAAGAAAAGCAAACAAAGCAGAAATGGTCCTCTTCTACCAATGCAGAGAGGTTGTCCATGATGCTCAGTAAAGAGCAGATTAGCCAGTGCCTGTGGGAGAGACATCAGAGGGGAAGTGGGAGAGAGAGCGTGAGGAAGGGTTCAACTTGATGGTCTTCAAGTTGAGACTGCCCCCAGGTCTTCAGAGAGGACTCCCCCTTTCACAGTGGTTACATAAGTTATTCATTCAGCAGTCCCTGGATTCTCATCTTCTGCCCCAGGTTGCCCCCAGGACAGTGGGACGAAAGAAAAGAAGTCAGGGACCTTGCCCTTGCCCTTAAGGAAGTTTAGAGGGGAACTACTCTCTATCCACAAACTTTTGAATTAAACCTTAATATGAACAACTACATTCCGATGACATGGTTACTAAATGACACCTTCGATGTTTTGGGGAGAAAATTACGAGAACTAGTTGGAGCTTCAATCCTTGTGGCTATTATTATAAATGGAGAACATAAAGCTCTAACTCTTAAAAGAATTACAGAATCATGGAAATTCAAACCATCTTTTTTCTAGACAGTGGTCAGAAGACAAGAAGTTTAAAAGAAGGAAAAATGTTCTCGCCAAATGTGTCTGAAGGAATCAAAGGTATTTACTTGAGGATATGCTGTCAGAAACTGGATCTGGCTCCTCCAAATCAAGCAGAGAGAATCAGGGGAAATAGTCCAGGTTGTCAAGACTCAATGAAAGCATTCAAAATGTGTTGCAGATGCTTCCCCAGAAACAGACCACCATCAATTCATCTTGGCCTGAAGGAATCCTATAATACTGTTTTCAACAGTTCCTCCTGAGTTCCTTGCACTATGAATCAAACATGATAGAAGTATCATCATATCTTAGAATACTGAGATTAGAAGATAGTTCTATTTCAAGCACAAAACTCCCTCCTTATTCTAAATTCCCAGAAGATGAAAGAGATTGCAACTTCTGTCCTTCCTTCATCCCAAGCAGTTATTTGAGGTACCATCATAGTAATAATTCTAATCTTGTCTTATGTGGCTGCTAACACTAGTCTTCTTTCAGTTCTTTGAATATCCCAATGCCTTTCCTGCCTCAGGGCCTTTGCACATGCTGATTCCTCTGCCTGAAAAGCCCTGTCCACCTTCTCTCTTTGCATGTTGGCTTCTTTTCATCCCACAAGTATTACCTTCAATATTATCTTGTCAGAGGGACCTTTCTGACCACTCTGTCTAGACTAGATCCCTCGTCCCATTTCTGCCTTTTATCTCAGCACCTTAATCATTTTTTCTTGACATACACCACAACTTATTTATTTTAGCACTCTGATTCTGCAGACCCTAAATAGTTGCTGAATGGTAACATGAGTGAATTCACATTTCTTTGATTCGAATTTGCCTTCTCCACCGATTTTCATGTCAAGAGCCACGTCTCCCTTATTCCCCCTTATTTCCCCAGTATTGAGCATGGAGCCCAGGATTGAGTAAGCGGTTACTAATTTGTTGTGTGACTGGGTGTCATTCTGAGATACCATCATAAACGTTGTTGTTGTTTTTTTTCCTTCTTCTTTGTACATTTTCCTTTCCCATGCCACTGCTTTAAAAAAGGCACCTAGGAGAGAACAAGATGAAAGAAGTCCTCACATCTTCCCTGGCTTTGTTTTTACAAAGACCTAAGCCCTCACTAAGGAACCCTGGTGGCACAGTGGTTAAGAACTCGTCTACTAATCAAAAGGTCAGTGCATCGAACCCACCAGCCGCTCTGCAGGAGAAAAGATGGGCAGTCTGCTTCTGTAAAGATTTACAGCCTTGGAAGCCCTATGGGGCAGTTCTACTCAGTCCTATAGGGTTTCTGTGAGTCAGAAATCAACTCGATGGCAATGGGTTTTGATTTTTGCTTGGTTTAATCCCTCAGTGGATTCCGGGGCAAAGCAGAGAGTCTTGAAGAAACTTGGAAGAAAAATGAAATTTCCCAGAATAAAGAAGGGAGAAGAGAGGGAGATTGTGTGGTAGTCCATAGAGCCAAGGGGACTGACCCCTTAGGAGGATGGGATGGTGGGAGGGAAGTGGGGGAGGAGAGGGCCAAGCTACACTTGGGGACCCATCATGAAAGATGAGCTCTCGTGCAGCGTCGCCTGGGCATGGAGGCAGCAGGGTGTCACAGGACCTCAGGGGGTCCACAAGGACAGAGATGATGGATAGCTCAGAGACAACCTATGTGGACAGATGACCAAGGGCCAGATGAGCAGCCTTCCACCCAACACCCAGCCTTGATATTGCTCAAAGCACCAGAATTGCAATATGATCTACAAGCCACAGGGCACCCAGAAAGGACTGAGGCTCCATCAGTTTTCCTCCAGCCCAGCAGGGCTGAGAGTATACAACTAAGCTGGGATAGAAAAAATAAAGAGAATTGCATTTCCAACACAAGTGACCTTATGGATGGAGTCAGACCTGCTACAATAGAATGAATAAATAATACATGGATGGGTGAGCTTTACATGAAATTTAAGCGTATGTCCTTTTGAGACTGCATCAAGAGCTGTTAAACTCATAGATGCTTTTAAAGATCATACACGAAGCAAGTCTCTACCCTGTAATAATTTACAGGGTAGGGAAATGGAAAAAGCCCGGGCCTTGTAGCCAAACAGCTCTGTCACTTAGATGTATGTGACCTTGGACAAGTTACTGCACTTCCCTGGGCCTCAGCTTCCTCACCCATAATGGAGATAATAAACTGCTTCATGGTTTCTGGGCAAACCAAATGAGCTAATGCATACAATGTACCCAATATGACACTGAGCAAATAGTAATGCTTTATAAATAGACTCAAACATACCAGTGATTGTGACTATGGCACAGGACTGGGCAACATTTCACTCTGTTATACATGAGGTCGCCATGAGTAGAAGCCGACCCAGTGGAAACTAACAACAGTGCTTCAGGAATTGGGGCTAAAAAAAATTTAAGTAACATATGCATATGTATCGGCCCTCAAACCCCAAAAATTGTTTCAGTAAGGTACCCTATTTTACCATTACAAGTGAAGGAACTGAAGGTTAGAGGAGCTAAGAGATTTGCTCAAAGCCAAGCAAGTGGCAAAATTAGAACTTGACACTACATCCATGAGACTCTGAGTCTAGCGCTCTATTCACATGTATTTACTCAAAACTATCTATTGAGGGCCTACTCTGTACCAGGCACTAGGTATACAGCAGGGAAATAAAAACAGTAAGAAACCCCTGCCTGGGGCAGAGGTCTGGGGACCATGCTTTCAGGGGACATCTAGGTCAATTGGCATAATAAAGTTTATTAAGAAAATGTTCTGCATCATACTTTGGTGAGTGGCATCTGGGGTCTTAAAAGCTAGCCAGCAGCCATCTAAGATGCATCAATTGGTCCCAACCCACCTGGAGTAAAGGAGAATGATGAACACCAAAGTCACAAGGAAAGTATCAGCCCAAGAGACAGAAAGGGGAACATAAACCAGAGACTTCATCAGCCTGAAACCAGAAGAACTAGATGGTGCCTGGCTACCACCAATGACCACCCTGACAAGGAACACAACAGAGAGTCCCTGCTGGAGCAGGAGAAAAGTGGGGTGCAGAACTCAAATTCTAGTGAAAAGACCAGACTTAATGGTCTGACTGAGACTGGAGGAACCCCAGAAAGCACGGCCCCTGGACTCTGTCAACCCAGAACTAAAACCATTCCTGAGGACAACTCTTCAGTCAAAGATTAGACTGGACTATGGGACATAAAATGATACTCGTGAAGAGTGTGCTTCTTAGTTCAAGTAGATACATGAGACTAAATGGGCAGCTCGTGTCCGGAGGTGAGATGAGAAGGCAGAGAGGGTCAGGAGCTGGTTGAATGGACATGGGAAATCAGGAGTGGCAAGGAGGAATGTGCTGTCACAGTATAGGGAGAGCAATTAGGGTCACATAACAATGTATGTATAAATTTTTGTATGAGAGGCTAACTTGAATTGTAAACTTTCACTTAAAGTACAACAATAAAAAAATAAAAAAAAGAAACCCCTGTCTCATGGAGCACACATTCTATAAGAATCATGGCTGTCCTGTTAGCAAGTCATTTCCATTGCCTTTCCAGCAATGAGTATGGATTCTACCTGTTCATCAGCTCTCCCACAATGGTTCCTGACGAAACGCAAATTTGCCAGGTGGAAAAAAATATGAATATTTGTTAAGTACCTACTATGTTTTAGTAGAAAGGAAGAAAGGGCTGGCCATTTACTTCTAAAAATAAGCCAATGAAAACCCAATGGAGCACAACAGTCTGATCCGAAACCAAAGAAAGGGATGGCACAGGACGGGGCAGTGTTTCTTTCTGTTGTGCATGGGGTGGCCATGAGTTGGGGCCGACTTGAGAACGCAAACAACAATGACGATGTGTTAGGTACTTTGCATGCACCCTCATATTTAACAATTAAACAGAATCAGGCCCTTAGCACGGGGCAAACATAACTGGCCACAAAGACACTGAGACAGTGATCTTGCCCTCATTCTGAACATAACCAAATGTAAGGAGTCTGTAAGGCTATAAACTGCCAAAAGCACAAACATGCAACTTGCTTTAGCTTCCGCGACTTGCCTTAGCTTTAAGAGTTCATTATTTTGAATTCTGAATGCTTTATTGTTTATTTGCTTGTTTTACGTTTGAGACTTGATGGTGTAACATAGGGCAAGGCCTGATGTCGTGGGACAGACATGGGTTTTGGAGTCAGTCCTATTTATGGGAAAAATATCATGAGCAAACTACCTCAGTACTTCTCTGAACTGCTGTCTCTTCATCAGTGACGTAAGGGTGGGGTTAGTTTCCTGTTACTGGTGTAATGAATTGTCAGAATTTAGTGGCTTAAGACAACACAACCTTATTATCTTGTCGTTCTGGAGGTCAGAAGCCTGAAATGAGTCTTGTGGGACTAGAATCAAGGTGGCAGCAGAGCTGTGTTCCTTCTAGGGTCTCTGGGGAGGACAATTTCTAGAGGTCACCTACATTCCGTGGCTTATGGCCCCCTTCCAGCAATCACATCATTCCGATCTCTGCTTCCATTGTCACATCTCCTTCTCTCACTCTGACCCTCCTGCTTCCACCTTCCGCTTATACGGACCCTTGTGATTACATTGGGCCCACTCAGATAATCCAGGGTAACCTCCCAATTGCAAGATTCTTAATTCATTCACACCTGCAAAGTCCAGCATGCAAGGTAACCTATCCACAGATTCCAGGGATTAGGATGTACATGTCTTTGGGGGACATTATTCTGCTGACCACGGGTAGGAAAATACCTGGCACATTTTGGGGACTCTGTTAAGGTGAGTTGCCTTCCTAGTGGAGGAATCTTCTGGAAATATTGGACTTTGAAGCCAGAGAGAAGGTGAAGAAACCCTGAATTTGGATCAGGATGGTGAATGGAGGGGGTAGAACGCAGGCTGGCTTGACCAGGGCAGGAAGATTGGATAGTTGGCAGGGGAGGAGTTTTGTGGTTAAGATCAGGGGAAAAATAGATTTAGTAGCAAAATTTTCCCCCAGAAAGTGAGGGGTTAACATTCTCCTTTGCAGAATTAAGTCCCAGAAACATCCTTGGGGCTATTTTCCTTGTCAGCTGTAACATTCCTTTCCCAGTGACCTATGGACTAGGAGAGTGGAATGGAGACCCCTATAAGCAGCACCCACCCAAAAGGCCAGGCTTACCAGGCTCTCTGATTCATTCCATTCCTGGTAGAGGGACTCCGAGTCTACTACCTGGGAAGCCATCGAGTGTGGTTTCTGAGGCCCTGAGTGGTTTAGGTTTACAGGGACTGGTAGCTAAGCCTCCTCTCTGATGACTCAGTGGAGACAGAAGAGCCCTCTGTATGGATGCCTAAGAAGCCTTCACTCTCCACTAAATGCAGCTCAGAAACCTTCAAGATACTGTTACCTCCTGACTCACAGTCCAGATTTCTTACTTGACGTTCAAGGCTCTCCACAACCTTCACTCACTGACCCAGACAACATGCATGTCTTATACCCCAAGGCTCCTCTATACCTCTAGCACATACCCAGATCTTCCTAAAGTGCAAGCTCTGGCCCTTTCCACACCATATGTTAAAGTCCTTCCTGAAATGATGATGACAACTGCTGATGTTGTTGTAAGGTGCTGTTAAGTCAGTTGCAACTCATAGCGACTCTAGGTACAACAGAACAAAACACTGCCTGATCCTGCACCATCCTCACAATCGTTGCTATTTTTGAGCCCCTTGTTGCAGCCACTGTGTCAATCCATCTTACTGAGAGTCTTGCTATTTTTCGCTGAACATTTAATTTACCAAGCATAATGTCCTTCTCCAGGGACTGGTCCCTCCTGATAACATGTCCAAAGTACGTAAGACAAAGTCTCACCATCCTAGCTTCTAAGGAGCATTCTGGCTCTACTTCTTCCAAGACAGATTTGTTCATTCTTCTGGCAGTCCGTGGTATATTCAGTATTCTTTGCCAACACCATAATTCAAAGGCATCAGTTCTTCTTCGGTCTTCCTTATTCGTTGTCCAGCTTTCACATGCATATGAGGGAATTGAAAATATCATGGTTGGGTCAGGCACACCTTAGTCCTCCAAGTGACATCTTTGCTTGTCAACACTCTAAAGAAGTCTTTTGCAGAAGATTTGCCCAGTGCAATAAGTCGCTTGATCTCTTGACTGCTGCTTCCATGGGCGTTGATTGTGGATCTAAGTAAAATGAAATCCTTGATAACTTCAATATTTTCTCCATGTATCATGGTATTGCGTATTGGTCCAGTTGTGAGATTTTTTTGTTTTCTTTATGTTGAGATGTAGTCCATACTGAAGGCTGTGGTCTTTGATTTGCATCAGTGGGTGCTTCAAGCCCTCTTCACTTTCTGCAAGCAAGGTTGTGTCATCTGCATAACCCAGGTTGTTAATGAATCTTCCTCCAATCCTAATGCCAAGTTCTTCTTTATATAGTCCAGCTTCTTGAACAACTGCAGCTTACATTTATTAAGTACTTACTATGTTCAAAGTATTTTACACACATCATCTCATTTAATCCTCTCTATAAGCCTGTGACCAATCAATAGAAAAAGACATTCTAGTTGATAAAGTAGAGAGGCAGTAAAAACTAGGAAAACCCCCAACGAGATGGATTGACACAATAGCCCTAACAATGGACTCAGACATACCAGTGATCATGAAGATGGCTCAGGACTAGGCAATGTTTCATTCTGTTATGAATAAGGTTGCCATGAATCAAAACCAACTCAAAGGCAACTAGCAATAACAACAACATAAGCCTGTGCTCCTATTATTATCCCTAATTTATAGACAAGGAAACTGAGGCATCTACAACTCACTCTAGGTCACACAGCAAATTCTACAGCAGTGGTTCTGGACTGGGCAAGATTATGCCCCTCCCCCCTCCCCGGGGGACATTTGATTATGTCTAAAGACATTTTTGGTTGTCACAGCTAGGGGTTGGGATGCTGTTGGCATCTAGTGGGTGAGGCCAGGGTTGCTGCTAAACATCCAACAGTGCACAAGACAGCCCCCACAACAAAGAAACTTCCTGCCCAAAATGTCAACAGTGCCAAGGTTGAGAAACTCTGCATTAGAGCCAGGTTTCACGCCCAGACAGTCTTCTTGAGCATGCATTTATTATGTCCCTCACCACACTGTATTAATTTGTCTCCTACACTAGGTTATGAGTTTCTCAAAGGCAGGGACCACTTCTTATACACATATGTATCCCCCACGCATGGCCTAGAACTCAATAAATGTTTGTAAAATAAATCAACCAACAAACAAATGAACAAATAATCCCCCAAATGGAATCTTCTCCTTTCTTGAATGGTTCATTCTCTTTTCTCCCTTTGGCCCTTGCTGTCTTCTGTCTTAATTTATAACCATCTGGGTACTTGGCTCATCTTTCTCATTACAATGGAATGTTCCAGAGGGTAGCTGGGGACTGAGCCATCCTCAGTGCATGGCCTTGATAGCGCCAGCATTTAACTCATGAGAGACTTTCAGTCAATATTTACTAAGATAGAGTGTACTCCATGTCTTCCTACCCCTGCCCATTCTCTCACTTTCTCCACTCTGTCCTCGTTTTGTCTTCATCTACTCATTCAATCTACTGAAAATTACAAAATGGCCACAAGGGGGCGATGGTGGTGGTGGGGTCATGGCAGGGCCAACTTCTCCATCAGGAACAGAAGACACAGTGCCATGGGCTCACAACACTTCTAGAGGCCAAATAAAAAAAAAATTTTTCTTTACTCAGAAGAAAAAATAAATAAAATATAGATAGATAATAATAATGAACCCAGCTTGGATTATATTAAAATTTATATTAACACAGGTGTAAAATATAATTTTTACTATTTTTTATGGAGGAAGGGACCCACAATGGCAAAGTGCCCATAAACCATTGCAGTCAAGTTGATTCTGATTCATAGCAACCCTATAGGATACAGCAGAACTGCCCCATAGGGTTTCTAAGGCTGTAATCTTTACAGAGCAGATTGCCACATCTTTCTCCCACAGAGTGGCTGGTGGGTTCAAAACCCCAGCCTTTTGATTAGCAGCCAAGCGCTTCACCACTGCATCTCCAGGGCTACTTGCAAAGTGCCCAGGGCCCACGAAAGCCATAATGCGGGCCTGGGTTCTGGTCAGTGTATTAGCTTCCTGGGGCTGCCATAACAAAGCGCCACAAAATTGGTGGCTTAAAACAAAAGAAATGTATCATCTCACAGTTCTAGAGGCTAGAAGTCCAAATTCAGGGTGTCAGCAGGGCCAGGCTGTCTTCAAAGGCTCTAGAGGAAGATTGCTTCTTATTTCTCCTGGATTCTGGTAGCCCAAGGTGTTCCTTGGGTTCTAGATGGACCAAGGGTAGCTGCAGCATAACTCTATCTCTGCCTCTGTCTTCACGTGGCCATCTTCCCTCTGTGTCTGTTCTCCTCTTTTATAAGGACATCACTCAGATAGGATTAGGACTCACCCTACTCCAGTATGACCTCATGCTAACTTAACTGATAACATCTTCAAAGACCCTGTTTCCAAACAAGGTCACATTCACAGGTATGAGGGGTTAGGACTTGAACATATCTTTTGGAGGGAAACAAATTAACCACAATGGTCAATTATTTGGAGTCCTCTGCTCCCCACCTCAATTAGTACCATCAGATAGGTTTTCTCAAAACTAAGCAGAGGAAAATGTTCAGCGCCTGGGATATCGACTGTATTAGTTATCTATTGCTACTTAACAAATTACCATAAGCACAGTTGTGTGAAATAACAGGCATTTATTATCTAAGTTTCTGTGGGTAAGAAACCCAGGCACAGCTCAGCTGCATTCTCTGCTTCAGGATCTCATAGATGGTACCAAGGTTTTGGTTGAGGCTATGGGCTCATCTGAGGTTTGACTGGGGACAGCTCAACTTCCAAGCTCACTCAGGTTGTTGGCAAATTTCAGTTCCTTGTGATGTAGGACTCAGGCCTTTCACTCCTACAGGCTGCCTGCAGTTTCTGGCCATGTGATCCTCTTTATAGGCCCTCTTAAAACATGGCTCCTTGCTTCTTCAAGGCCAGAAGGAGAGCTAGAGAGACTCATGCAAGGTGGAGTCTTATATAACGTAATGCAATCACAAGAGTGACATCTCATCAGTCTTGCCATACAATGGAAAGTACCTATGGGAGTGGCATCCCCTCATCTTTTCCTTACCCTATTTATTAGAAGCAAGTTACAGGTCTTAGACACAGTGAAAGGGAGGAGACTACACAAGGGCATGAACACCAGAAGGTTGGGAATCACAGGAATCACCTTAGAAATACCACAAGTAGATGGCTTTAACAAGCAGAAATTTATTCTTCCACAATTTAGGCAGCTAGAGGTCCAAATTTAGGGTGCCAGCTCCAGGGGAAGGCTTTCTGTCTCTGTTGGTTCTCAGGGAAGTTCCTTGCCATCAATCTTCCCCTGGTCTAGAAGCTTCTCAGCTCAGGGACCCTGGGTCCAAAGGACACATGCCACTCCTGGCACTTCTTTCTTGGTGGTATGAGGTCCCTCTCCTCTGCTCAATTCTCTCTTTTATATCTCAAAAGAGGCTGATTCAAGATACAACTTAATCCTGTAGATTGGGTCCTGCCTCATTAACACAACTGCCTCTAATCTTGCCTCATTAACATCATAGAGGTTAGGATTTACAACACATAGGAAAATCATATCAGATCACAAAATGGTAGACAATCACACAACACTGGGAATCATGGCCTAGCCAATTTTGGCGAGACAAAATTCAATCCATAATACTTTGGGATGTTCATAAGAATCCCTCCCTTGCTTCCTTCAGTTCTTGACTCAAACTTCCTTTCCTCATAGAGGAAAAATCTCCTCCCCGATGCCCCCTGCATGTGAGCTGTCAATACATCAGTCCCAATAAACAGCTTCTTGGACAATGCTACTATCTCATGGTCATATCCTTTTCCTTGATTCACCCCCAACTCCCTGGAACTGACTACAAAGTGATATGCATCACTCCCAGGCTGAGCCAATTAGGAGCTGCTGTACCTCCTTCCTTTTTCTCTCCTCCTACAATGGAGATCTTGGGACAATGTGTCCCTGGTGGTGTAGCTACAAGATGAAGGAGGCTGCCCAACCCACATCAGACTTGACAAAAGCATGAAGCAAACCTTTACTGTATACTAAAATTTGGGGAATAATTTGTCACTGCGACATAGCCCAGCCTGGCCACACAAACACTTCTATTTACTTTTCATCATAACATTTAACATCATCCAACATTCCACTAGAGAAGTATTTGTTTATGACCAATTGCCCCTACTAGCATGTAAGCTCCATGAGGGCAGGAATTTTATTTCTGACAGTGTCTAGCCCATTACAAAACTAAAGATGTCACTCAGATCTTAAAGTGCTCTTTCACTCTTTACTTTATTTAACTACCATGTAAAGTTTGTTTGAAGGTATCTTAGTGGTGCAATGGTTAAGCACTTGTCTGCTAACCAAAAGGTCAGTGGTTTGAACCACCCAGAGGCTCCGCAGGAGAAAAGACCTGGCTATCTGCTCCCATAAAGGTTACAGCCTAGGACACCCTATGAGGGAGTTCTACTCTGTCACATCGGTTCACTGTGAGTCAGCATCAACTCGATGGCACACAACAACACAAAATTTGTTTGTTTTTCCTTTTGCACTTTGGAAAGAAGAGGATGTCTTCTCAATAAGGGAGCACTACGGGGGGGACAGGCTGCTGGGAATGGAACTCTAGAACCACGTGTGAGAGTAAAAGGAGCGGCCAACTAACAAGGTGCTGCTGTGCCCTGACCCAGCACTATCACAACCCATGGAGGGGCCTATTGTCCTCAGGAAATATATGGATGTATGCGCCATGTGAAGAATAGGGGAGAGGGCTAGAAAGCAAATCACTGCGAAGCCTGCCTTTACCTTTGGTTTTTGTATTTACAATATCTAATCCATTTTGAAGGAGTCCCTGGGTGATGCAAATGGTTAACACACTCAGCTGCTAACCTAAAGTTTGGAGGTTTGAGTTTACCTAGGAGTGCCTGGTGATCTACTTCTGAAAAAGCAGCCATTGAAAACCAATGGAATACAGTTCTACTCTGACACGTATGGGGTCGCCGTGAGTCAGTCCACTTGAGATCAATTGGTTTTTTTAAATCTATTTCAGTAAGCATTTAGAGGCCTACTACCTTCCATACACTGTGCAAGTTCCAGAGGGAATACAAAGATGAATAAGGAGTGGTCTCTGCTTCCAGAAGCTCCTAGAACTTACCCGTTCTGCTGTCCCATGGAAAGTGCTGGTTAATGGATTCTGGGCCCCCAAGCAAGTTGGTTGGAAGTCATTGCATGCTGTGACCTCTTTGAGGACAGAGAGGTATGTCTGATCCACGTCCATGTGCCCAGGACCCAGTACAGCATCTTGTTGAGAAAGATGTCAATCACTGTTTGCAGGTGAAAGAGTTGGGAGCACCCTCCATTCCAGAGCAATCTCTTACATTGACCAGTTCTTGCTGGGTTGTGTCAGCTTGGGTCATTTTCAAGATTCTGCTGTTATAGGCTGTTTCATTTCTTCCCTGCCTCCTCAACACCAATGTGTTTCTTGGAGAATGCATGAGAACCCATCAGCCTATAAGTCACGCATGGCCAGCAGCACATGCCATACCCCTCCGCTGTGAGGGCCACTGGCAGCCACGCCACAAGACCCCGCAGGGGTGGCTGATGCTGTTACATCAGCTCAGCTGTGTCCCGTATATACAGACCCAGATGTGCAGAATGCTGGAAAGTAACAGGATGGGACAGTGACCGAGAATAAAGTCACCAGGGTCTCCATGACCAAGAACCAGGTGCATGGATTGTATTTCTGGTTTTGCTCCAGAAACAAACTTAACAAGCAATCCATTCATTGATACCTCCTTTGCCTTCACATCAGAGCAATAAATCCTGGGTGGGCCAAGGGCTTTGAGGGGTCACATGACAGCATCCCATCTCCCTAACCAAAGGGATAAATGAAGAGCCCAGAGCAATCAACCCATACAGCACACAGTGCAAGCATCATGTGACAGGGTCCCCTCTCCCCAACCACAGGGATAAGTGAAGAGCCCAGAGAAATCAACCCCATGCAACACATGGTATAAGCCTGTCACCTCCCAGGGAGCTTTCTCTTGCACTTACGCTTCTGCACCCCTCCTTCTTTTAAACCAACTGGACTGTTAACACAACAGGATAGGAACTCTATTGTAAACTCCCCTAGGGCAGTCTGCGTAGCTTGGTATAGCAGCAGCCACCACCAGGTCACATGAAGTGGAGGCAGAACAAATGTTTTTTGATGATTATCATGATGCCCAGTGTGCTTTGTTTTTTCTAGCACAATTTTGTAATACTGATGAGGTCAGCTGATGGAGAGGGCTCAAAAAGGTGAATGCCTTTGCAAAAAGCAGAATATGTAAACATGTAGATAACGATCGCATACATTTTACGCACAGGTCTCCCTCTGGCACTCAGAGAGAGTGCCCTGGCAGGGTGAGGAGACGTAACTCTTCTCTCAGGCTGGGCCCTGAGGGAAGTAGGTGGGAGATCGTGCCTTGTGCCCCAGTGGAGCAAACAATTAAGCACTCAGCTGCTAACTGAAAGGTTGGCAGTTCAATCCAACACAGTGGCCCCACAGGAGAAAGACCTGGCAATCTGCTTCTGTAAAGATTATAGCCAAAAAACTCCTCTGGGGCAGTTCTACTCCATCACATGGGGTTGCTATGAGTCAAAATCCTAACAATCCTAACAGTTTGACCTCCTGGACCAGGTCAAAGTACTTACCATTTCAGGCCCTCCAGATAGCATTTGTCACATGACTCTTTGGTCACAGCTGGCTTCCTGGCTATCTATGATGTAAACTCCCTGAGAACAGGGCACTGTGCTCCCTCACCATCACAGCCCAGAGCCAAGCAGAGCTCCTTGCACATTGTCATAAACGTTGGTTGAAATAGAGAAAGAAGGACGGACAGATGGATGGAAGGAAGGGAAAGAAACGGAAGGAAAAAGAGAGAAAGGATGGTGGGAGAAATGAAAGGAGGGAGGAAGGGAAGGAAAGGAAGAAGGAAGAAAGAAAGGGGAAGGGAAAGAAGAAAGGGAAGAAAAGGAAAGGGTAAAGAAGGGAGAGAAAGAGGGAGAGGACGGAACATGGCTACTGATATTGGAGTCTGGAGCAGCAGTACCTCTGGTAACTGTGAAGGCCCTAATATCCCTTGCTGAGAAGGCTTTTTTCTATAGTCAATGGGTAGTCATTGAAGGGTTTTAAACAGGAAGAGGGAAGCGATGTGGTCAAATATATATTTTGGAGAAATCTCTGCAGCCCTTAAATGAGAATGCTCTTAATATAGGCCAGGCAAGAAAGTATAGAGGTCTGAATTAGGGCACTGATGTAGGTAGGGAGAGGAGGAGTTGTATTTAAAAAATGGTAAGCTACATTTAGCCAGAATTATCGATTGAGAATCGGTGAGACGGGTTAGCCAGCATTCAGCATTCACCAAGCACTTGCTCCATGCCATGCATTATCCTAAAGGCTTGGCAAATAACCTACACATCAAAGGTCAACTAATTTTTGACAAGCCCATTCAATGGGGAAAGAAGAGTCTCCTCAATAAATGGTGTTGGGAATATTGGATTTCCACATGCAGAAAAAAGAATCAGGATCCATGTCTCATCATATACAAAAACAAGTTCAAAATTGATTAAGGACCTAAATGTGAAACCTAAAATCATAAATTCTTAGAAGAAAATGCAGGGGGAAGACTGTCAGGCCTGTGGGTTTTGTTTTTTTTTTTTTTAATTTTGAGTATTTATTACCTTTGTTTTTAAATATAATTTCTTTAATTGTTGGCTTTATTATTTAATTCTTTTTTGTGTGTGCTTAGGTGAAAGTTTACAGATCAAGTTAGTTTCTCATACAAAAATTTATACACATGTTGTTATGTGACCCTAGCTGCTATCCCTATAATGTGACTGCGCGTTCCTCTTTTCCACCCCGGATTTCCTGTGTCCATTCAACCAGCTCCTATCCCTTTCTACCTTCTCATCTCACCTGCAGACAGAAGCTGCCCATTTAGTCTCGTGTATCTACCTGAACTAAGAAGCACACTCTTCACGAGTATCATTTTATGTCTTATAATCCAGTCTACTCTTTGTCTGAAGAGTTGACTTCAGGAATGGTTTTAGTTCTGGATTAACAGAGTCCAGGGGCCAGGTTGTCTGGGGTTCCTCCAGACTCAGTCAGACCAATAAGTCTGGTCTTTTTATTAGAATTTGAGTTCTGCACCCCACATTTTTCCTGCTCCATCAGGGACTCTCTGTTGTGTTCCCTGTCAGGGCAGTCACTGGTGGTAGCTGGGCACCATCTAGTTCTTCTGGTCTCAGTCAGGCCTAGGTTTTAACAAAGGATTATTTAATATAATATCAAAAGCATAAACAGTAAAAGACAAAATAAATAAACAGGACCTCATAAAAATTAAACGCATTTGTTTACCAAAGGAGTGAAAAGACAAGCTACTAACTGGGAGAATGTCTTCAGAAACCATATATCCAATAAAAGGCTAATGCCCAAAATATATATAAAACTTTGACAACTTAACAACAAAAAGACAAATAACCTAATCAAAAAATGGGCAAAGGACTTCAATAGATATTTCACCAAAGGGGATATCAAATGGCCACCAAACACATGAAAAGATGCTCAACGTTATTAGCCATCACAGAGATGTAAATCAAAACCACAATGAGATACCATTCCACTCCCACTAGAATTGCTAATAAACACACACACACGCATACACACACAAAATAGCAAATGTTGGCAAGGATATAGGGAAATTAGAACCTTTATTCATTGCTGGTAGGAACGCAAAATGGTACAGCTTGTTGTGGAAAACAAGTGTGGCAGTTCCTCAAAAAACTAAGAGTAGAGCTACCATATGACCCTACAATTTCACTGCTAGGAATATATCTAAGGAACTTGAAAGCAGGGATGCAAACACACAGGTGTACATCAATGTTCATTGTGCATTATTCATAATAGCCAAAAGGTGGAAACAACCTAAGTGCCCATCAACAGATGAATGGATAAATGAAACGAGGTACATACATACAATGGAATATTACTGAACCAGAAAGAAAAATGAAGTCTTGATACATGCTACAACATGGCTGGAGCTTGCAAACATTATGATGAGTGAAATAAGTCAATCACAAAAGAACAAATATTATATGACCTCACTTATATGAAACAGAAACTTCTTGTTGTCAAGTGGATTCTGACTCGTAGCAACCCTATAGGACAAAGTAGAACTGCCCCATAGGGTTTCCGAGGAGCACCTGCTGGATTTGAACTGCTGACCTTTTGGTTAGCAGCCGTATCTGTTAACCACTACACCACCAGGTCTTCCATATGAAACAGATAAGTACAGACAAATACATAGAGATCAAAGTTTATTAGTGGTTACCAGGGATGGGAGGAAGGCAAAAAGAGGGAGCTACTGTTTATGGAGCACCGAGTTTCCATTTATGATGATGGAAAAATTAAATTGATTAAGGGAAAGGTTTGCACAGCTGCTTAATGTAATTGATATAAATCAGTAAATTGTACACCTACAAAAAGTTCAGGTGGCAAATGTTGTGTGATAAATATATTCACAACAACAACAATAAAAAAGAGCAGCTTCTGAGGCTGCTTATGTACAACCAAACACTTCATGGGATTTGGTTTCTTAGTTTGGGGGTTTAGGGTCATGGTGTCATGGGACATCCCAGTTAACTGGCCTAATTTCATGTTTAGTGCTTCTCTTCTACCTCCTAGCTTGTTGTGCAGTATGGAGTCTTAAAAGCTTGCAAGCAGCCATCCAAGGTACAACAATTGGTCTCTGTTTGCCTGAAGCAACAGAGGAAGAAGGAGAGACAGGAATAGGGGGAGGAAATGGAATGTGTGGCTAATTGCCTCCAAGAATAACTACCTCCTTTGCCATGAGACCAGAAGAACTGAATGGTGCCCAGCTACCATTACTGAACATTTTGAGCAAAGATTCTATAGTAGCATCCTGACCAAAGGAGGAAAATGCAAAATTTCAAATCCTCATGGAATCCAGACTTTCTGGATCTATGGAGGCTGGATGAACCCCCAAAACTATTGACCTGAGATAATCTTTAAACCTTAAACCAAAATTATCTCCTGAGGTCTTCTTAAACCAAACAATACTTTTGCTTAATTAGTAAAGAATGTCTGCCTTGAGCATTGTACTCTTTTATGAACTATCTATATGGGATCAAATTGACAGCAGCAACTCAAAAGATGAGATAGAAAACTTAGGGGACAGTGAGTTTATGTTAACGGGGGAGGAACAGTTCTGAAAAGGTTACACAGCTGGAAGAATGGAATCAATGTCACTGAATTGTACACGTAGAAATTGTTGAATTGGTGTATGGTCTGCTGTATATATTCTCAACAACAAAAAATAAATTAATTAAAATAATTTTTTTTTAAAAAAAGGTTTGGTAAATATTATGACATTTAATCTTCAAAAACGCAAGGTTGGTACTCCCATGTTCCCATTTTGAAATCAAGAAAAATGAGATAGAAAGAAGTTAAGTAATGTGCCCAAATCACATGGCTAGAGATTGGTAGAACTGACTACAGACTCATACCCGAAATCTCTGGGTCAGAGATATCCCCATTACATAAAGTCATATGGACATGAATCCTGTATCCTTTCATGAAGCTCACAGGCCAGTGTTTTTAAACTGTTGTTTTCGTGTGTGTGTGTGTGTGTGTGTGTGTGTGTGTGTGTGTGTGTTTGTTTTGTTTTTTTATAAGCAGCAGAAATACTATAAGAAACTGGCCTAAGTTCTTGGCATGGGCAACCCAATGGGCAATGGTGCCATTAATTAAAAGTAGAAAAGGAGTGGCTTGTTTGGAGTGAGCTTTGAGGGTGACAAGTTCCATTTTGAAGGGTTGGGTCTGAGAGACACTGGAGACCTCCAGGGGGCGCTGTTCAGTAGGCTCTTGGATGTACTGGCCAGAGAAGAGGGGGGACTCTGGGCTGGAGATAGAAAATTGGGAATAAAATTATGAATAGAAGCTGAGAACTAGGCAAATTGCCTAAATGAGAAATGTGCTTCTTAGAGCTTGAGGTTCTACAAAGGTACTTCAGAAGCCAGCAATGGAAGCAGAAAAGGGACAGGCAGAGAAGAGGGGTTCATGCTTCCCACCCCTATTTCTACCAGGGCATAGCACCAAACTTCAATATACAACTCCATTAGTTCTGCTTTTAAACAGTTTAAAAAATGGGCGGATGGATGGATGGACAGATGAACAAACAAGGGAACAAATAAAGTGTACCCACTAGACAGAGAAGGCCTTAGTTCAACCAGCCCACAACAAGTGCCCAAAGTACCCCAAAGCCCAGACAGAAGCACCCAAAAAAATTACAAGATTACTCTCAGATTACCTCTCCTGGATAGGAATGAATGTTTTGGCAAAATGCCTTCCTTGGCTAATTGTTTGCTCAAGATTTGATAGCACAGTTCAGAGATGGCCAATAATGAAACCTAGGACCTATGGCCCTAGGTCAGGTGACTCCTGGGCCCTGACCACACACTCTTCTTGGGAAACTCAATGACTGTGAGCAAGGAATATGAGCACGGCTAGTCCTGGACACTGTGCCATCTGCAGCTTGCTAACGAAACCAACACCATCTACTGTAATAGCCCCCGGTGCTGACAGGCGTCTGTGGGTTCACTCATTGAGCCTGACCCATGCAGCTGTCTTCAATAATCCCTGCAAGCAAAGTTCCAAGCAGGAGGAAAAATGATGTCTGCTTTGTGTCAAAATCCAGCAAACAAGATGTGATGCTGGAATGTATTTGGCTCTCACACATGAAACCTTGGGTTTCTTTCTTCCTTTTTTTCTTTTTTCTGTTTTTTCTTAGTAATACAGAAATATATGTATATACATTTCTGCATAAATTGTGAACAGCAGGCACATGGACAGAAAACCACAAGGGCATCACCCCCGGTACATACTTTGGATGTATTTTCCCCATTTTTGGCTCCAGAAATGTTTGCTCTGGCTGCGTCTCGGATGGGGATTTTTAAGTTAATTTTTCATTTGGTGAGAGAGAGTATGTCATATTGAAAATGGTTCTCAGTGAACCTGTAACAGATGCTGTCACTTCACAGTCATCATTAGGCGGACCTGCTGCCCATGATTCCTATTAAAATTTTTATCTAACTATTGGCAATTTCCGACTAGAGAATTGAAATGAATTTTTTGGAGAATTCACATCAAAATCGAAGTGCTTCTGTAGAAATAGGAAGATTGGGGGAAATGGACCTTGTCTGCTCTCTGCATTATGAGGTAAAACTCCAGCCCTCCTGCAGTGGTATTTTTTCCTGTCTTTTCCTGCAGCTTCATATCACACCCACTTTTGAGTGATAGAAATAGTAGAGTTGTGGTAGCAGCGTTAGCACTGATAGTAGAAGTCATCATAGTGGTAGTAGTAGTCGTGTCTATCCATTATGGAATGTTCACCATTTTCTAGGCACTATGTTAAGCCCTTCACCCAGTTACCATAGTTTATTTGTACAATAACAACCTTACTATTATTATCCTCATTTTACAGATGAGGAAATTAAGGCTCAGAAATAAGAAACTTGCCTGTGCAAATGCAAAGTAGGAAATCGCAAAGCCAGGATGGGAAGCTCTATAATTCTACCTCCCCTTACCCCCCAAAAAAGCCACTATAGTTTGTCTACTGGAGAATACATTAAATTTGAATCTGGCAATGTGAGTTCTGATCCAGGAAATGATAATAGTAATAACATCTACAATAAGGTTGTGATGAAAAGTAGATGCATTAATATATGTAAGTGCTGAGAACAGTGGCTGGCATGTAGTAAGGGCTCAATAAATGATAGCTGCTATTATTATTATGACTGGTGGTACCCTTAACTTGCCTGGCAGCCCCCGCTTCCTTCCTCTTGGAGCCCAGAGCCACCATGTACAAAGTCCAGGCTACTCTGCTGGAGAGAGAGACACCCTATGGAGGAGTACAGAGAAGACAAACATGTAAGTAAAGAAGCCATCTTGGACTTCCAGCCCAGTCAAGCCTTCAGTTGACTCCAGCCTCAGCCACTATGTGGCCCAACCACATGAGACCTCAAGTGAAAACTGTCTCACTGAGTCTAGTGGTTGTTTCTAAGCACCTATATTTTGGGATGGTTCATTATGCAGTAATAGATAATCAGAACACTGGCTTTGCCATTTATTCATTATGTCACCTCAGGTAAGTCACTTAACCTCTTTGGGCATCAGTTTTCTCATCTATAAAATGGGGATAAGTAATAGTTTCTCCCGCAGAGGATTGGTGTGAGAATTAAAGGCAATAATATACATAAAGTACTCTACATTACTCCATAAAAGCAGCCATGTACTTATAAAAAGTCAATTACGATCATTATGCTGAGAGATAATTGAGGCGAGTTAAGAAAGCAGGAACACTGCTTTCATTCACTCCTAAAGTTCAATAATGTACAAAATCTTGGAGAGAGAATTCTCTTGAGGTATTTTTTGGAACTTTAGGAAAGGTAAAATTCTAATAAACAAGATGTGTACATTAAAAGATGATTGGTCATACATCAAATGATCTTTCATATTATTATTATCTTTTCATAGTATTATTATCTAGCTCTTTAAAACACCCAGCTTGACTTCCAATTTCAAGATGGCAGAAGGAAGTAATCTCTGCCCCCTTCTCCTCTAAAAATCAATTTACAACAAAAAAAGAGATTCAAATGCCAGCTTGGATGAAACCAGTTATTATCCATATCACTAAGCCACAATATGTGAAATAAGAAAGTAGACTGAAGACTGATAAATGGCTTTGCTGAATGAGCAAAAGAAAGATAAACCTAAGTTCTGGCAGAACTACTACTGAGAAGCAAATTGATTTGCCCTGGGAACCTTAGAAATGCTCAAGAACTGGAAGCACCATGTACAGAGGTAGGTGAAGCTGAGGTGATGAGGACTGAGAATAGCAAAACTTCTTGAAAGTCAGTATACCAAGCTGTAAAACTCCTGGTTTTCCTGCCCTCCTCAGCCAGACATAGGGAAGTGACTACCCTTCCTCTATTCCTATAGGAGATATGCGCATATTTTCTGGAGAAACTAAACTAGAAGGGCTCTATAATGAAGAGCACTGGGCCCATAAAAGGTACAGATATTTATGCTGAGGAAATTTCCCAGACAGGAAAGGAAAGATAAGAATATTAGAAGATCCACCCAGGAGGTTCTATAGGTGACTAAAAGTTTCTATAAAAAGAGAGTAGAGAAAACAGTAGGGAATGAATTAACAAAGAAATGATAAAAGAACATTTCCCAGTACTGGACATGAGCCACAATCCAATAAATGCATGTCAACCCTCACCAAGATCCATTTCATAAAATTCCAGAACCAGAGATAACAAACATCCTAAGAACATCCAGGGAGGAATAAAATACCACATACCACACACAAAGGATCAGGTATCAGTATGGCACTGGTCCTCTCAGCAACAATACCAGAAGGGCAAAAACAATTAAACAATACCTTCAAAATTCTTAGGGAAAAGATCTAGAATTCCATACCCAGCCAAACTATCCATCAGTGCACAGGTAAAATAAAGACGTTTTCAAATATGCAAAGTTACAAAGTTACTTCCCATCTACTCTTGTACGAAACTACATGAGAAGGAACACCACTAAAATGGGGAAGCAAGCTAAGGATAAAGAAGACTTGGGATCAAAGAAACATGGAATATAGCACAGGAGAAAAGCAAAGGGAACTGCAGGATAATGAGAAGAGAGACCCCAGGATGAAATCTGTGCAGCAGGCCTAGAGAATAATCCAGACGGGATCAGAAGGGAGGACTCCAAGACAGAAACATCAAGGAGAAAAAGATGGAATTGATAGATTATCTGACAGGTTTGACTGAATGGCAAATTGTATTGACAGGCATTTTATAGAGCTTTTGAAGAATGTAGGAAGACTAAGACAAAGATTCAAAATAAATTCAGGAAATGGAAAACATGAAGATTTTTATTAGTAAACTGAGAAGAAAGGAAATGTAATGATAGAAGTACCCCCATTCCTCACTTATGGACATAGTTAGGTTCCAAAGACCAGGTTGTTATGCAAAAACCAATGTTATGTGAAAATGGAGGATGACCACATCAGATCACAAAATGGACAATGACTATATCGTTACATAACTGCCGAATTACATCGTTACATAACTGCCAAATTTCATCATTACATAGCTGCCAAGCCACTGAGAATCATGGCCCAGCCAAGCGGACACATAACCATCACAGTCAGCATTTCTCTAGTCCGCACTTCAGCATTTGTTACTGCCAGATGTGTGTCGCTAATGCACAAAATAATCAGATAGTAGATTTTTTACTATGATCATAAATGCTAAATGTCAGATAATGAGATAGTCGATAAGTGAGGTATAGGCATGTAATTATAGGGTACCCCCTGATTCAGCAGTAAACAATATTTACCTATTCATAATAATAGAAACATCAATAATAGCAACATACGGAATTAGACTATTAGAGGAATAGGGTGATGGGAAAGAGTAGAATAAGAAAGCCAAAAATCCTCACCTATGCATGATATGAAATCAACAGACAATGGGCAAAGCTGTTCATTCAAGAGAGAATACACTAATATTTCTTAGAAATATGGAAGCAAATACCAGAAGAAAAAGCTTAAAGCATTCCAAGGCAGTTGTTTCTGGCGAGCAGGATGGAGGATGCAGAGGGGCCAGAACACTGGTGTTTTTTGTTATAAACTTTTCAGCATTACTTGACATTGGAACTATATACACATATTACTTTATTAAAAATAAAAATACTATACACTTTTATAAGTGTAATTTGATTTTTACATTAATTGCATAACTCCTAATATCTCAGGAGAGTATCAGTTTCCCAAAGTGAGTGAAAGCAGCAAGACTTAGGAACCTTGTTATTGTTGTCATTGTTAGCTGCCGTCAAATCAGCCCCCAACTCGTGGCTACCCCATGCACAACAGAATGACACGCTGCCCAGGCCCTGCACCACCCCTGCAATCGGTTACAGATTAGACTATTGTGATCCATAGAATTTTCACTTGCTAATTTTCAGAAGTAGATTGCCGGGCCTTTCTTCCTAGTCCATCTTAGTCTGGAAGTGCCGCTGAAATCTGTTTAGCATTATAGCAACATGCAAGCCTTCGCTGATGGATGAGTGGTGGCTATGCATGAGGTGCATTGGCCGGGAATCAAACCTGGGACTTCTGCCTGGAAGGCAAGAATTCTACTACTGAAGCACTAATGCCGCCTTTAAAGTCTATTCAGGTTGGCTGCAAGGCGGCCCCTACCCCATCCTACCTCCCTACCCCGGCCACTTTAATCTGAAGTTTGAAGGCTTAAAGACTGACTCCTTCTACCTCCTTCAGCCTGGCTCCTTTCTTCCCCAGCTTCCAGCTTCTGCTACAGCTTCAGCTCTTTCAACCGAAAAGGTCAGGTGTTAGTGCTATTTCTGGGCACTCACATTTGGTGAAAATAATTCAGGCAGGTTTCAGTTTATTGCCTGAGCCAGGTAAACATGAAATCATTACTTTCATTCTCCACTTCGAAATATCACACGCAGAACTGTGTGTGTGTGCATGTGGGTCGCACATGCGTGCGCGCGCGCACACACACACACACACTTTTCCACTAAGTCCAGCCAGCTGAATTTATTACCCAAGCAAGATTTGCCTAAAGTTTACATAAAAATCCCCAGCCTAAGGGTTGGTAGGCATGTCAGTATCGTTGCCAGCAATCTGATGTTGAAATAGATTTGCAGAACAAGCTCGTCTATCTGGATTGATTGGTAACAGGCATTCATGGCAATGCAGAAAAATCTAGCTAATCCACAGCTGTCTGTGCTCCTTTCCTCTGCGCAGAAGAGGGCTAGCGAGGTCGCCCAGCATGACGAGTGCACCGATGTGAGGGTTTGTTCTAAATCTCTAAGGACCCAACAATGCAAGTCTGTTTATTGATCAACAGCAGGTTTGGAAGTTGACATAAATCAATTAGCAAAATGTATATGCAGCAACAATTGCTAAACCATACTGTGTAAATAATAGTTTTAAGTATAACACATGATGATAAAATCTATTTACAATGCTCAGCCTGGTTGAGTGCCTCTGTGACCTTCAACAGCAGAATGTTCAGCTGTCACTCAAAGGCCAAGGCCGACTGAAGTAGACAGTCTTGCATGGCTAGATGCCAGAGTTGTTTCAGAATCTAACCCCAAGTCCCATCCATAATAACAACAACAATGTACATTTATTCAGCACTTGACAATTTGCCAGTCCCTTTCAAATACCTTATTAGCTGACTTGGCACTCCCTGGAAATCTGGGAGCTTGATGAGGGGCAGGATGGCATGGGGGAGCGAGCCTGGTATGGAGGCAGGCAGACAAAGGTTCAACTCTTGGCTCTGGTACTTACTAACTTGGTGCCATCGAGTTGATTCTGACTCATGGCGACCCCCAGATTCTGACTCATGGTGACCCTCTGTCATGTGACAGAGTAGAACTATGCCCCATAGGGTTTTCTTGGCTATAATCTTTCTAGAAGCAGTTCACCAAGTCTTTCTTCCATGGAGCTGCTGGCTGGGTTCGAACTGCCAACCTTTAGGTTAGTAGCCAATTGCATGCCACTTGCACCACCCAGGGACCTTGGCCACTTAGTAGCTTGTCTGTATTTAGGCAAATTAATTTCCCATAAATTGATAAATACCACCAGAATGACTCTTAGAAGCAAGGATGGTGAGACTTCAGCCTGCTTACTGTGGACACAGGAAAGATGAATTGTTAGAAAAAAGACATCATGGTTGGTAAAGCAGAAGGTCAGCAAAAGTGAGGGAAACCATCAGTGAGATGGACTGACACAATAGCCACAACAACGGACTCAGATGTATCAACAATCGTGAACATGGCGCAGGATTGGTCTATGTTTCATTTAGTTATACATAAGGTCGCCATGAGTTGGCGTCAACATGACAGCAACTAACAACGACTCAAGTAAGAACTATTAGCGTAATAACCACTTGACAGATGGTAAACCAAGCTCAGAGAGGGTGAGTGATTCGTAAAGATGATAACTGGAAAAATAGACACTTGAATTCAAATCTGTTTTGTTATTGGCTGCTTTTTGGAAGTGGATCGCCTTTCTTCCTAGTCCATCTTAGGCTGCAAGCTCTGCTGAAACCTGTTCAGTATCATAGCATCACACAAGCCTCCACTGACAGATAGGTGGTGGCTATGCATGAGATGCATTATGCAGAAATTGAATCCAGGTCTCCCATGTGGAAGGTGAGACTTTTACCACTGAACCATCACGGCTTCCCCCCCTTCTACCATATCCTTTGTTGCTTTTGGGTGCTGTTGAGTCAATTCTGACTCATAGTGACTGTAGGATGGAGTAGAATTGCCCCATAGGGATTCCTAGGCTGAAATCTTTGTGGGAGCAGATTGCCAGGTCTTTTCTCCCACAGAGCTACTGGTAGGTTTGAACTACTGACCTTTTGGGTAGCAGCCCAGTGCCTAACCGTTGTGCCACCAGAACTCTCCCATAGCCCTTCAAACCAAAAACCCAAACCCGTTGCCATCAAGTCGATTCTGACTCATAGCAACCCTATAGGACAGAGTAGAACTGCCCCATAGGGTTTCCAAGGAGCAGCTGGTGGATTTGAACTGCCGACTTTTTGGTTAGCAGCCATAGCTCTTAACCACTGTGCCACTAGCCTTCTGTATACTTTGTAACTTATTTCTTTACTATGGTCATTGCTTATTGTCTATCTCTCATCACTAGATCAAGTTTCATAATCACAGAGATTTTTGTCTCTTTTGTTCACAGAGTATCTGTGATGGTTAAGGTTGTGTGTCAGCTTGGCTGGGCCGTGATTCTCAGTGGTTTGACAGTTTTGTAAGATGTAGTTTGGCAATTATGTAATGATGTAGTTTGGTAGTTATGTAATGATGTAACTTGGCAGTTATGTAATGATACCATTATCCTCCATTTTGTGATATAGTGCAATCACCTCCATGATGTGATCTGTTGTGATCAGCCAATGAGTTGTAAGGGGAGTTTCCTTGGGGGTGTGGCCTGTATCCAATATATACGGACCTTCTGGCAAAGCTTGCTGGCTTTTACTCATTCGGGATCCTGCATCTGGGTTGTCATCATCTGATTTCTTGTTCTTGAGACCTGAGCCAATGGCCTGCCATATTGCCTGCCTATTTTGGAATTTGTCAGCCTCCGCAGCCTGTGAGCCAGCAGCCTGCCTTCTGACCTGCCAATCTTGGGTTGTCAGCCCCTGCAGCTATGTTAGTCAGGAGAAGCCTCCAGCTTGAAGCCTAACCCACAAACTTGGAATGTGCCAGCCTCTACAACTGCGTGAGTCATTTTCTTGCAATAAATCTCTCTCTCTCTCTCTCTCTCTATATATATATATTTATACTCTTTACTGTTTTTGCTTCTCTAGAAAACTCAGCCTAAGACAGCATCCTACGCTCCTAAAACAGAGTCTGGCACGCAGCATTGTTGTTGTGTGATGTTGAGTTGATTCCAACTCATAGTGACACTATAGGACAGAGTAGAACTACCCCATAGGGTTTCCAACACTGTAATCTTTATGGAAGCAGATTGCCACATCTTTCGCCTGCAGAGCCGCTGGTGGGTTTGAACTACTGACCTTTCAGCTAGTGGCCGAGCATTTGCTTAACTGTTGCTTTGGCATGCAGTACATGCCCAAAAATATTGCTGAATAAATGAACGAATGAATGGATGGATGGACAAATGAACATATGGACAGATTTGTTCTACTTTCTCCCCCAGGGCCACATCTCCTGCACAGACTTCTCCCTACAGGCCACAGAGACACTGGATTTGCAAGCCTCTCATTAAGCTGGTTCTCTGGACGGCCAGTGTCTCACCCCATCACCCAGAGCCCCCAGGGTCTACACACACATCAGGGCACACGCTGGGGATTCTCAAGCCTTCAGTCAAACAAACATGGGCCCATCAGAGTGCAGCCTAAACAAACTCACTGGTGCAGAAACCCTATTTCTCTCGGTCAAGGTCTGCAGAGCGCGGACACAAATGAAAAAACCAATGCGGGCAGCGTGGCTGGGAGACTGAGGAGGCTTAATTGAACCTCATTTCTGCACGACGTGGGCGGCTGCTTTCTGGCCCGGCTGCCACCAGGCCAAATTTACCGTGACAAGCTGACAACAGCTTCTATGCTGAGGTTCTCGGAAGCCGCTGGGGGAGGGGAATGGGCACTTCTAAATCAAAGGTTCTTTCTCCCTGTGAGCCCAGCTATCGCCACAGCACCAGGAGATGTGTTGCGCATCACAGGACTCGGAGTTCTAAATTTGGTCCTTGTTCTTCCACTGACTGACAAGGGGAGTTAAGACAGAGCAAACAGCAAGGAACAAGAGCCTCAGACAAGAGTCAGTGCAGATTTCTTGGCTTTGTAAGAAAGCGTCAGAAAGTGTTCCTGCGCCAGTAGGGAACTGCATTGGATAGACATAGAGAAGTAAGATGCAAGCATATTGAAGGTGGGTGAAGGGGCAGGGCAGCCCCTTGTGCAAGCCAACTGTCTAACAACAAGGGCTGGATAAAGCAATGATCGTGCAGCCTAACAAGGGATTTCCGTGTAGCCATTGAAAATGGTATTATAGAACTGTACTGATGAGCATGGAAAGATGTTTATGATACATTCAGGGAAAAAAGCACGTTATAAAATAGTCCATACATCATCAGGAGGGGCCAATCACTGGAGAAGAGTATCATGCTTGGTAAAGTAGAGGGTCAGCAAAAAAGAGGAAGACGGTCAATGAGATGGACTGACACAGTGGCTGGAACAATGGGCCCAAACATGGCAATGATTGTGAGGATGGCGCAGGACTGGGCAGCATTTCATTCATTTGTACATGAGGTCACCATGAGTCAAAGCCAACTTGACAGCACCTAACAAAGACATACTATATGATCCCATTTATTCAGAAAATGTGTGTATGTAAAGAACAGACCTCGAAAGATTATCAGCGGTTACCAACGAGGGATGGGATTATAAATAATTTAAACATCTATTTTTCTGCATTTTCTGCAACATGTATAATTTTGTCAACAGGAGTTCAATATGCAGATATTAGTGTAATACATGGAGAGAAAACCACCCCTGCATGGAATAGTGCATTAAACCAGTTTGTCTAGAGTATGCAGATATTCCACTCACTGCAACATGGCCTGAATCCAACTGAGCCTAAGGAGCCCTGCACTTTGGCCTCTGGGGTGTTAGTTTCACCCAATAAGGTCCTGCCCATCCCAGCTTCCTTCTTCTCCCCACCTCCCAAAACTGCTGAAGTCCCCACATCCATTGTTCCTGAGACCACCCAAGTTGGGACACAAACCCTCTGTCCAGCTCAGCTTCTTCTCCCATTATGCCAAACCCCAGCCTACCCCCAAAGATGTACCTTTGTGCCTTCTCTCCTTTGCATGTGCTGTTTCCCTTGCCAGAGGGGCTCCTTCCTGTCACAATTTGCCTAGAAAACGTCTCTTCATGCTTCAAAACTCAGCTCAGATGAAGCCTTCCCAGACTTGCTCAGAGAATCATTTCCTAAGACCTATGTATTTACCTCCAGCCAAAGGAGACCTCAGACATGTCAATGGAAGCTCCTAGAAATGGTTTTCCTCCATCTCACAACAAATATACTAGAGGTTTTTGTTTTGTTTTGTTTTTTTTCTAGAAGTACTTGCATCTGGTAAGTGGGCAGATTCATGCCAGAAACTCTAGTTGGGAGATGTGGATAAAAGAATGTCAGAAGAACCTTCTTGCATGTGACCAAATCCTTGCTTTGGACAGGGAATTCATCTTCAGCTGTGTGTTCCCAGTGGGCATTGTGAGGATGTAGAAAACCGTCCCTCCACTGGAGAGCATGCTGTATTATTTCCTGCTTTATGAAACCCTAGCCGTTGACATTAAAGAAACTGTATATCGTTGAATGCTGTCTATTGGCTAATTTTTGTCAATCACTACACAATTCCACTGTGGAACCACCAACCTCCCCAGTCACCCCTGTCACTTTATAATGGAATTATCTGTCCGCCTGTCTGCATTTTCCATCACTTTGACCTTGGTGGGACCAAACATGACAATGTGGTCACACCTCCTGGTGTCACTCTAGAATAAACAAAAGAAGGTGTATGTTGAGAGGGAGGGGAATGCCAGAACATTCCTTATCACTTTGTCAAGGCCCAGCCTGGTGAGGGTCTAAAAGGAAGAAACACGACTGCTGCCTCTTTGTTATCTCTTACCTGAAAATATGTCTAACGGGTAGCTTCTCTGTCCTTCTCTGCTGTGCTGAGACCACACGGCCTTCCCCTATCATTACCACCTGCCCAGTGGTTTCCCTGGAGAGCAGCTCTGCCTTCAGGGCTTAATGCTTCCCACCGGTCCTTACTGGGCAAAGAAAGGGCAGCTGAGCCAGGCCTTATCTCTTAATTACACAGAGCAGGCTGATAATCAGAGAATAATTGGATTGATGGCAATCTGCATTCTGAGCAGGCACTAAATGCACCCAATGAACCATGAACGCTTCTGGTTGTTTTAACTCTGCCTGTGGTAATCTGTAGCTTTATGCATATAATCAAGAAAAATAATAAATGCACCCAAGCCCATCAACCAACATTAATAGCCACTAGAATTTTCAAACCCAGCACATTTCATTCAGAGTTTAAATGGCAAACACCTGGTACAGTTGAAAAACAAAGAACCAAATTGTGCATGCCCCAGCTCGGGACCTTTGAATTATGCTGTTTGTTAAGTATACTCTGTATGCATAGAATTAATCCAATTTTGCTCCATGAAAAAGAAAGCACTTCCCTTAATGATGCAATATTAGTATGAACCAATTCAGTCCTTAGCCCATCTTCTATTGTAAGCAGCCACACTAGAAGATGTCTCCTGCGGACCCCTTGGAAAGTCTTTGCAAAAGCACAGGGAAAAAAAAGAAATTAAAACATTAGCTAAAAGGAAGCACCAACTTGTATCCTCTTGTGTTGAAATTAGCTTCTGATCATAAACAGTTATTTTTCCTTTTGTGGCACGGGTCCAGGTCTGGCTTCACCGTTATGTACAGCCACCTGATCCAGGCTGCTGGAAAAATCAAGGCAAAAAGGGGCATTTATCTATGACTCAGGGAAGAGATTTACATTTAGATGACATTCTTGGTATATCTAATAACTCAGTTCAGCAATCAAAGACACGCAACAGAAACAACAGTTTTGCTGGGCCCGACAGCATTCCAGCCCAGAGAGTCCCATGCACAGTCTCTCTGGTTGCTCCTGTCTCTGCCTCCATGAAAGTGCAAAATCAGCAGGTTCCAGCTCCGGTGAAGCATGAGCCAGGTTAAGAGAAGACTAAACGCTGTTGACAGGTTTGCTTCCCTTTACAAATTCTGAGTCTCGCTTGCATGTGTTTGAGGAGGGCGGAAGAAGTCAAGGGAGAACATTTTTGCTGGGAGAGGAGTTTCACTTCCATTCCCCTTGCTTTGCTCAGTGTGGACTTCTAGAAGTTTTGCAAGGGTGACTGTGATTTGGATATTAGCCTCAACTTCACGGTAGGCCAGGGGGCCTTGTGTGACTCTTAAGATTTCATTTATGTCTGATTCCAAAGAAGAGACAAGCTAAGAAGGCACGAGCAGGCATTCTTCTGCTTTCAATGACCTTCTAGTGGCTTCCATTACTTACAGAATAAAATCCCAAGCTCTTTGGCAAGGCTTTTCATAAGCCTGCCCTTACAGCCTTACCCCCAGTGTCTAGTTCGGTACTCGGCACTGCCAGGAAAGGGGGTGCCTATGAATCAGAGGGTGATTGAGAAGGAAGCAAGCCCTCAGTATCAATGAAGCTGCTTTACTGTCTCCAGAAACGCAACAGCAGCCCCATCCCAGGTCTATGGCATTCAGTGCTCCTGGTTTGACTCTGGCCCCTGCTGGATGCCTTACTGTCCACTCCCAGGGCCACCTCTAGGTCACAGACAAAAACTGTCCCTGCCCACCCCTGCTTTCACTTCTCCTCCCACATCCTGATGTCAAATCCTCCCAGTAACTAGCTTCTCTGGCTTTGTCTTGTTTTACTGGTTTTTGTCCCCTCTAGTACATTAGCGGCAGCAATGAGGTCTGAACAAAATAGCATCTTCTATGAAGTTCTGACACTTATTCCACAAATATTTTTATAGCCAGGCACAATGGTAGGCAGAGGGAGAACAGGGCAGAGTCATGGAAGTGAGAAAAAACATGGCCCTCGGGAGACAGCAGGTTGCTCAGTACATCCAGGTGTAGAATGCATGGGCAACAAAGTGAGGTTATTAGAAGTCCAGGCCCTGGATCCTTTGTCTGAAGCCTCTCTAGCCTCAGTTAAAGTTGTTGGGAGGATCCAACAGGTGATCATCTAACGAGACGATCCCCTTAATACATCTAACACTTGGTGCATGCTTAATATATGTCAGCTCTTGTTATTTTCATGATTGCTATCATTCTTCTATAATTTTATTTTTTGTTGTTATTGAGGATATACACAACAGCACATACACCAATTCAACAATTTCTACATGTACAATTCAGCGACACTGATTACATTCTTTAAGTTGTGCAACTATTCTCACCCTCCTTTTCTGAATTCTTCCTCCCCCATTAACATAAACTCACTGCCCCCTAAGGTTCCCATCTCATCTTTCGAGTTGCTGTTGTCAGTTTGATCCCATATAGATAGTTCTTAAAAGAGCATAATGTTCAAGGCAGACTTTCTTTTCTAATTAAGATAAACTATTGTTTGGTTTAAAGAAGACTTCAGGAGGTATTTTTGGTTTAAGATTTAAAGATTATCTCAGGGCAATTGTTCTGAAGGTTCATCCAGCCCCCATGGCTCCAGAAATTCTGGATTCCATGAGAATTTGAAATTCCGTTCTGTATTTTCTCCCTTTTGATCAGGATTCTTCTATAGAATATTTGCTCAAAATGTTAAGTAATGGTAGCTGTGCACCATTCTGTTCTTCTGGTCTTATGGCAAAAGGGGCAGCTGATCATTTTGAAGGGGATCCAAGAGTTAGGCAAGGGCTAGAAAATACAGGGGTCATGTACATATTCAGAGTCCCTGGGTGGTGCAAATGGTTGATGTACTAGGCCACTAACCAAAAGGTTAGGCTAGACGTTCAAATCCACCCGGAGACATCTTGGAAGAAAGGCCTGGTGATCTACTTCTGAAAAAATCAGCCATTGAAAACTCTGTGGAGCACAGTTCTACTCTGATACACATGGCATCACCAGGAGTTGGAATTGACTCAACGGTAACTGGTGGATATACATGAAAGTTAGGGCTGTGTTGTATGAAAGGAGAGAAGGTTAGCACTCCCCTTGACAAAGATGGAAGAGGCCCTCAGGCCTTACAACCGCGTATGGTTAAGGCATTGCTACCTACTGTGTAGCATCGAACAATGGTTTTTCAATGTCATAAAAGTAGAAATCAATAACAGGAAGATCAAGGGAAAAAAATCAAATATACACTGAATATTTGTATAAAACTGAATAACACCTGCTTAAAAACAACTGAGTAACAGAAGAAATCAAAGAAGGAATAAAAAAGAATTCTAGAGTCAAATGAGAATGAAAATACATCACACCAAAACCTTTGGAACACAGGAAAGGCAGTGCTCAGAGGTCAATTTATACCAATAAATATACACATCAAAAAGAAGAATGGGACAAAATAAAAATGTTAGCCCTACAACTGGAACAAATAAAAACAGAACAGCAAAAGAAGCCCACAGGCACCAAGGGACATTACAACAGACCCAGCTGAATAAGAAGGATCATAACAGAATACTATGAAAAATGTACTCCAACAAATTTGAGAACCGAGCTGAAATGGACAAATTTCTAGAAACATACTACCTACCTAAACTAAGACAAACTGAGATAGAAAATCTGAACAGAGCCATAACAAGAGAAGAGATTGAAGAGGTAATTAAAAAAAAAAAATTCCAACAACAAAAAAAAGCCCTGGCCTTGATGGCTTCTCTGAAGAATTCTACCAAACATTCAGAGAAGAGCTCACACCTGTGAGCTCAAACTATTTCAGGGCATAGAAAAAGAAGAAATACTCTCGAATTCATTCTATAAAGCCAGAATAACCCTGATACAAAAGCCAGGCAAAGACACCACAAAAAAAGAAAATTACAGAACAAAATCTCTCATGAATATAGATGCAAAAGTTCTCAAAAAATTCTAGCCAATAGAATTCAGCATCATATAAAAAAAGTAATAATAGTACACCACAATCAAGTGGGATTCATACTAGGTATGCAAGGATGATTTGACATTAGAAAATCAATCAATGTAATCCACCACATAAATAAAACAGAAGAAAAGAATCACATGATCATCTCAATAGACATATAAAATGCATTTGATAAAGTCCAACACTCATTCCTGATAAAAACTCTCAATAAAATAAGAATAGAAGGGAGATTCTTCTACACAATAAAGGACATCTGCACAAAACCAATAGCCAACATCGTTCTCAATGGAGATAGGCTGAAAGCATTTCCCCTGAAAACGGGAACAAGACAAGGATGCTCTTTATCACCACTCCTATTTAACATTGTGCTGGAAGTCCTAGCTAGAGAAATAAGGCAAGAAAATGAAATAAAGGGCATCCAAATTGGAAAGGAAGAAGTAAAACTATTCCTGTTTGCAGATGATATGATCCTATACATAGAGAACCCCTAAGATTCCACAGGAAAACTACTGGAACTAATAGAAAGATTCAGCAGAGTAGCAGAAGGCAAGATCAACATACAAAAGTCAGTTGGATTCTTATACACCAACAAAGAAAACTTGAAAAAGAAAATCACGAAAACAATACCATTTATAATAGCCCCTAAAAAGATAAAAGACTTAGGAATAGATCTAACCAGGGACACAAAAGACCTACACAAAGAAAACTAAAAAACACTATTGCAAGAAACCAAAAGAGACTTACATAAATGGAAAAATATACCATGCTCATGGATAAGAGGACTCAATGTTGTGAAAATGTGAATTTTACCCAAAACAATTTACAGATATAATGCAATCCTGCTCCAAATACTAACAGCATTCTTTAACGAGATGGAAAAACTAATCACCAACCTTATACGGAAGGGAAAGAGGCCCCAGATAAGCAAAGCATTATTGAAGAAAAAGAACAAAACAGGATGCCTCACACTACCTGATCTCAGAACCTCCTATATAGCCACAGTAGTCAAAACAGCTTGATACTGGTACAACAACAGACACATAGACCAATGGAACAGAATTGAGAACCCAGACATAAATCCATCCACCTATGGTCAGCTGATCTTTGACAAGGGCTCAAAGTCCATTTAATGGGGAATAGACAGTCTTTTCAACAAATGGTGCTGGCAAACCTGTAAAAGAAATGAAATGAAAAAACAGGACCCGTACCACACACGATACAAAAACTAACTCAAGGTGGATCATAAAACCTAAAATGATAAAGATCATAGAGGAAAAAAACAGGGACAACACTAGTGACACAAATACATGGCATAAATTCAATACAAACCATAACTAACAATGCACAAACACCAGAAGATAAGCTTGATAAACTGGCAGCTCCTAAAAATTAAACACTTAATGCTTATCAAAGAAAACTTCACTTAAAGAGTAAAAAGAGAACTTACAGACTGAGAAAAAAATTTTGGCTACAATATATCTGACAAGGTTCTAATCTCTAAAATCTATATAATATCTCAACACCTCAATAACAAAAAGGCAAATAATCCAATTAAAAAACAGGCAAAGGATATGAACAGATACTTCACCAAAGAAGACATTCAGGCAGCTAACAAACACATGAGGAAATGTTCACCATCATTTGCCACTAGAGAAATGCAAATCAAAACTACAATGAGATACTGTCTCACCCCGACATAACTGGCACTAATCAAAAGCACAGAAAATAATAAATGTTGGAGAGGCTACAGGGAGACTGGAACTCTTATGAACTGCTAGTGGAAATGTAAAGTGGTACAACCAGTATGGAAAATTATATGGCACCTCCTTAAAAGCCTAAAAATAGAAATACAATACGATCCAGCAATCCCACTACTAGGAATCTATCCTAGAGAAATAAGGGCCATCACATGAATAGATATATGCACACCCATGTTCATTGCAGCATTATTCACAATAGCAAAACAATGGAAACAACCTAAGTGCCCATCAACAGAAGAATGGATAAACAAATTATGGTACATATACAAAATGGAATATCATGCAACAATAAAGAACAATGATGAATCTGTGAAACATCTCACAACATGGATGAATCTGGAGGGCATTATGCTGAGTGAAATAAGTCAATCATAAAAGGACAAATATTGTATTAGACCTCTATTATAAAAACCCAAGAAAAGGTTTACACGTAGAAAAAAATAATCTTTGATGGTTACGAGGGAGGGAAGTGCTGGTGAGGGGAAATCACTAATTAGATAGTAGACAAGTGTTACCTTTGGTAAAGGGAAAGACAACACATGATATAGGGGAAGTCAGCACAACTTGACCAAGGCAAAGCCATAGCAGCTTTCTAGGTACATCCAAACACCTTGAGGGATGGAGTTACTGGGGCTAAGGGCTGGGAACCATGGTCTTGAGGGACATCTAGGTCAAATGGCATAACATAGTTAATAAAGATTGTCTTAGGCTGGGTTCTCTAAAGAAGCAAAACCAGTAAAGTGTATAAATATATATATAGACAGAGATTATATCAAGGAAACAGCTCACACGATTGTAGAGACTAGAACGTCCCAAGTCCGTGGATCAGGGTAGAGGCCTCTCCTAAGTCACACAGCTGCAGAAGCTGGCAAGCCCAAGATTGGCAGGTCAGAGAGCAGGGCTCC
>NW_004443984.1:15854441-15855647 GCF_000243295.1 Trichechus manatus latirostris
TGCCACCTAGCTGGTGCTGTAATTGTGTCTTTAGAAGGCCATTCCATCATTCTATCAAGCCAGCTGCTTCAGGATAATGGGGAACATGGTAAGTGAATTCCATGAGCATGGGCCCACTGCTGCACTTCATTTGCTGTGAAGTGAGTGCCTTGATCTGAGTCAATGCTGTGTGGGATACCATGACAGTGGATAAGGCATTCTGTAAGTCCACGGATGGTAGTTTTGGCAGAAGCATTGTGTGCAGGGAAAGCAAATCCATATCCAGAGTAAGTGTCTATTCCACTAAGGACAAAATGCTGCCCTTTCCATGATGGAAGTGGTCTGATGTAATCAACTTGCCATGAGGTTGCTGGCTGATCACCTCGAGGGATGGTGCCATATTGGGGACTCCATGTTGGTCTCTGCAGCTGGCAGATTAGGCACTCAGCAGAGGCTGTAGCCATGTCAGCCTTGGTGAGTGGAAGCTGATGCTTCTGGGCCCATGCATAGCCTCCATCCCTGCCACCAGAGCCACTTTGTTCCTGAGCCCATTGAGCAATGGTGGGAGAAGCTGGGGAAAGAGGATGACTGGTTTCCACAGAACGCCTCATCCTATCCACTTGATTGTTAAAATCATCCTCTGCTGAGGTCACCCTTTGGTGAGCATTCACACGAGACACAAATATCTTCACTTCTTTAGCCCATTCGGAGAGGTCTATCCACATACCTCTTCCCCATAAATCCTTGTCTCCAATTTTCCAATCATGTTCCTTCCAAGTCCCTGACCATCCAGCCAAACCATTGGCCACAGCCCATAAATCAGTATATAATCTCACATCTGGCCATTTCTCCTTCCAAGCAAAGTGAACAACCAGGTACACTGCTCGAAGTTCTGCCCATTAACAGGATTTCCCTTCACCACTGTCCTTCAGGGAAGTCCCAGAAAGGGGCTGTAGTGCTGCCACAGACCACTTCTGAGTGGCGCCTGCATATCATACAGAACCATCTGTAAACAAGGCACGAGTTTTCTCTTCCTCAGTCAACTGATCATAAGGAACTCCCCATGAGGCCATAGGTGCAGACTGGGAGATGGAATGTAATGTGACAGGAGTGGAGACCATGCACATTTGGGCCACTTCCTCATGCAACTTACTTGTTCCTTCGGGTCCTGCTCAGGCCCGATCTTCAATACACCACTTCCATTTAATGATGGAGTGCTGCTGTGCA
>NW_004443984.1:15857033-15882189 GCF_000243295.1 Trichechus manatus latirostris
TGAGTATATCTATTCCAATTATGCATTCTGGAACTGGGGAAATCACTACAGGATGGGTTCAGGGACCCACTGGACCTACTGTGAGATGGACATGAGCCAAGACTCCATTAATAACCTGACCGCCATAGGCCCTCACTCTGACTGGCGGGCCACAGTGACGTTTTGGGTCTCCTGGAATTAATGTCAGCTCAGAGCCAGTATCCAGTAACCCCTGAAAAGTCTAATTATTTCCTTTTCCCCAATGAACAGTCACTCTCATAAAAGGCTGTAGATCCCTTTGGGGAAGGCTGGGAGAAAGAATAACAGTAAAAATTTTGGGCAGTGTATTGGAGTTCTTCCTCAAGTGGACCTGGCCTCCCCTTCATTCAAGGGGTTGTGGGTCTTTAAACTTGCTCAAATCCGGGAATTGATTGAGGGACCGTGACTCTCTATTCTGGCGATTCGAGTTAGACTGCTGTTCACCTGACCTAGAATTCATCCGTTTGTATAGACCAAGTAGATATTTAGCAGATTTCCTATCTATTTCACTCCTAGAGACACCATGACTAAGTAGCCAATGCCAAAAGTCCATACGAGTCAGACTATTCTGATTACTGCTTTGACTCCTCTGTCCATTACCGTAACCATGCCCACCTTGTCTTTGTCAATTGAGTGCAGCCACTTGGTCCCTACCACCACGGAATCCAATCAGCCCCATTGCAGTTAGGTGTCTTAATTCAGTTACGGCAGTTCCCACTGTCAAATCTGACTTACATAAAATAGCCATCACAGCAGTCTTCAAGGATACTGGAGCTCCCTTCACAAATTTGTTCCTCACAGTTGTGGTAAAAGGTGTGTCCTCTGGACACTCCATGTGTGGGTCTGTGGGTCTAACTTGATAAATCCACTCTAGCATGCCAATTTCCCTAAGCCTTTGGATACCTTCTTCTACCGTATACCAAGGCAGGTCTGGTAGTTCAACTTGATTCAGTGTCGGCCACCTCATAATCCATGCTTCAGCAACCCAACCAAATAAACTATTAGATCCTTTCCTAACTTCTGGAGCTGAAACATTGAATGAACAATCTATGCTTAGTGGACCCATATCAATAAACTCAGACTGATCCATCTTTATGTTCCTTGCACCATTATCCCAAACCCTTAATAGCCATTCTCACACATATTCCCCAGGTTTCTGTTTGTACATATTAGAAAAGTCAAGTAGTTCTTTTGGAGTGTAGCGTACCTCCTCCTGGGTCATACTTTGTACTTCACCTTTGGGGGCTCGCTGGAACTTAAGCCTAGTTATAGGTCTAGAAGCCAGAATCGGTAGTGTGGAATTGTTTTGAGAACATTCAGCATTATCTTGTAAAACATCTGCCTCAGGTGATGCTCCAGGCAAAGACTCAGGCAAGTGCTCTTTAGAGGCAGCTGGGCTAGGGCTAATCTCCTCAGATGGGAGTGGAGGGGCTAATGGATTTTCCTGGGCAGGGTGGTTTAGCAGACAAACATGAAGTAATCTCTTCAGATGGGACTTGTTCTGCTGGCAGGAGTGATTCAACAGAATTTACAGGCTCAGTGTCCCCAGCTTCCTGATTATCTGTCCTTTTGTCCCCATCCCAAGTCTCAGAATCCCATCTCTTCCCATTCAATGCCCTTACTTTAACTTCAGACACCTCTCGAGGTTTGCAATTGAGCTGGCATTGTAATTCAGACACTCTTACAGTAAGACTCTGGGTTTGGTTTTCAGCAATTTTGGCTCTGTTACTACAAGAAATAAGGCTTTCTGTCAAAGCACAAGTGGAAGCCTTGAGGTCATGTATGCGGCACTTGAGCCTTGACACTGAAGCCCTGAGTGCATCTCTTTCCTTCATCAGTTTGTCTAGTTAAAGTAGGACAAACCAACCAGCTTCCTTATATTTCTCATTCTGACAAAGCTGTAGAAAGATATCATACATGTGTTCACCCTGAGCCTCACCTTTCACCAATACCTGATCTACCAGTGGTGATATTTTGCATATTTGTATTGCCATCTCGCTCCATGGGCTAGCAGTGACCTCTTTACTGCCGGGAGCAGAGTCATCAACGTCTTTATGACTAACCAGACTTGAGAACCAATTTAGAAAACTCATCCTTACAATTTTGTTTTTCTAGAACCACTCCTGGTACCAAATGTCTTAGGCTGGGTTCTCTAGAGAAGCAAAACCAGTAAAGTGTATAATTATATATAGAGAGAAAGATTATATCAAGGAAACAGCTCACACGATTGTAGAGGCTAGAATGTCCCAAGTCCGTGGATCAGGGTAGAGGCCTCTCCTAAGTCACACAGCTGCAGAAGCTGGCAAGCCCAAGATTGGCAGGTCAGAGAGCAGGGCTCCTGCTCACAGGCTGTGCAGATCGATAGATCCCAGGTTCGGCAGGTAAGCTAACAGCTCAAGTCCCAAGAGCGGGAGATGAGACGACAGGAACCAGCCGCAGGATCCAGAGAGAGCAAAAAGCCAGAACGTCTACTTATATACAGATGTGGGCCACACCTCCAAGGAGACTCCCTTTCATCTGATTGACTACTCACAGTATGTTCAGTCATGGCAGTGATTATATTAAAACACCGAGAATCATGGCCCAGCCAAGTTGACACACAATCTTAACCATCACAAAGATAGTGTTCTGCATTCTACTTTGGTAAGTAGTATCAAGGGTCTTAAAAGCTTGCGAGCGGCCATCTAAAATACATATATTGGTCCTATCACATTCAGAGCAAAAGAGAATGAAGAAAACCAAAGATACAAGGAAAATATTAGTCCACAGCCTCCACCAGCCTGAGCCCAGAAGAACTTGATGGTGCCCCACTACCATCACCGATTGTTCTGACAGGGATCACAATAGAGGGTTCCAGACAGAAAAAACATAGAACAAAATTCAAATTCACAAAAAAAAAGACCAGGCTTACTTATCTGACAGAGACTGGTGGAACCCCTGAGACTATGTCCCACGGACACCCTGCCAACTCACAAGTGAAACCATTCCCCAAGTTCACCTTTCAGTCAAAGACTAGACAGGCCTATAAAACAAACAATAAGACACATGAAGAACGCGCTTCTTAGTTCAGTCAAGTATATGAGACCAAATGGGCAACACCTGCCCTAAAACAAAGACGAGATGGCAGGAAGGGACAGGAAACCTCGGGTATAAAGGGAAAGAGGGAGAGTGCTGACTCATTGCGGGGATTGCAACCAATGTCACAAAACAATTTGTGTATAAATTTTTGAATGAGAAACCCATTTGCACTGTAAACTTTCACCTAAAACACAATAAAATTAAAAAAGAAAATTACAGAGGAAGAAAGAGAAGTTAGGAATACATCCTGAAGGCACTGAGAGTCCTTTAAAGGAACTGAGCCAGGGTGGCTGTGGTGTAACTTCATTAGGAATTCAGAATAGTCACTCTGGTGGCTGTATCCAGAACGGATTAAAAATGGGCCAGACTGAGAGAGAGAGAGACAAATCAGGAAACTGCTGCAGTGATTTGGCAAAAGATGATGCGGTTTTAGCCAAGGTGGTGGTGATGGCAAAGGACAGAGGTTGGTGGATTCTACAACTCTGGAGAAGACACCAGGAGAGAGGCTTAGGCTTAGGTGAGAGCACAGGCTCTGGAGTCAGTTGACCTGGGCTTCAGCCCCGACTCTCCCATCCCTGTTCATAGGATCTTGAGTAAGTAATTTGACTTTCCTCTGCCTCAGTTTCCCTACATACTGAGGATAATAGAAACAGTGCCAATCTCACAAGTTGATGTCAAGCTTATATTTGTTAATGTATGTAAGGTGTCAATGCCTAACACAAAACAAGCACTCAAGAAATACTACTTATTGTTATAAAGTGGAAACCCTGGTGGCGTAGTAGTTAAGAGCTCAGCTGCTAACCAAAATATCGGCAGTTCAAATCCACCAGCCACTCCTTGAAAACCCTATGGGGCAGTTCTACTCTGTCCTATAGGGTAGCTATGAGTCAGAATCCACTCAACGGCAATGGGTTTGGTTTTGGTTTTATTGTAATAAGAAATTATAGGGCTTGGTGACCAATTAGACAGGCCAAAGGGGAAGAGTCTAAGAAGAAGCCAGGAGGCCAGGGGATGGGATGCTGTTCTGTGAGAGGGGGACCCCAGGAGGAGCAGCAGATTGCAGGGATCAAGGGAAGAACAGGGTATCACTGATCATTTAACCATCACCAGCCATCCAGACATAATACACCAGTTACCACTTGCCGTCGAGTCAGTCCCAACTCATGGCGACCCCATGTGTGTTAGAGGTTAGAATAGAAGTGCACTCCATAGGGTTTTCAGTGGCTGACTTTTTGGAAGTAGATCAACCAGGGCTTTCTTCTAAGACACCTCTAGGTGGACTCGAACCTCCAACCCTTTGGTTATCAGCCAAGCTCTTTAACTGTTTATACCAAACAGGGACCCTCCCCCACCCTTACAAGTTCTTCTGAACTCAGAAGGGACACATTGAGACTGCTTCTATCACATTCCTTAGTGGAGACCACTCAACGGTGTTGGGGTTCAGGGTCCTTGCTACTATGCTATTTCACACACACATAGAACCAAGGGCCTTTCTTCCGAGGCACCTCTCGGTGGACTTGAACTGCCAGTATTTTAGTTAGTAGCTGAGCGTGTCGATAGTTTGCACCAGCCAGGGTTTCCAGACTTAACACCCAAGTAACCAAATTAGGAAATGATTTTGTTTGGGTAAAAACAGTCTGGCCCAGCAGTTCAGACAACTGTTAGTTAGATGAAGATGGTTTTGTTCAACAAGAAAACCAACTTTCTTTAGGTTTTCTCTCAAGCATGGAGACCGGAGAATTCCACCCTGTACACAATGCCCAGGAAGTAAGGCGAGCCCCATGCTGGCTTCTTCATCTGACATCGAAAGCTGTCAGCCCTTGCGCCCTTGAAAGCCAGGAATGCAACCGAGTTTCAAGAAACTTTCAGCAGTTCTTGAGATAAAAGTAGCGTCGAGGAATCAGCCGTAATATCAAAACTATGACACAGGATGCGTTGCCATGACAGCTCAACTCCATTATTTTCAAATCCTATGACAAGAATCTAGCCAGTAATGGAACTGAAGACAGGCAGGAAGCTTTCTGCCTTCTGTTCATTGGAGAGAACGATGTATGTCCCAAGCTGTATCTTTTTATTTTCCTTGAAAATAAAAGCAGTAACCTCCCCACGGGTTTCTATAACAAAGAAAGCCATTCTCTGCTGCAGAGGACAATGAATTATGTCATTACTGGTGCTCTGCAATATCCTCATCGAGCATCCTTCATTTGGTGAGAGCTAGCCACTCTGTAGGAATTAGTTCATGAATCCTCATGATGAGAGAAGGATATAGAAATTATTTGCTCTGGGAATCCTGCCTATACTACTAACCAATTTTTTTCCATATAATTGTATTAACACAAGACCCTATTGAAATCTCACTTATTGACATATACATGATTTTTGGACATACATCTTCATGCATCTCCAAACCCAATCATATGAACTAAATTCCATTAATTACAACTGTTGTTAGCTGTTGTTTCGTTGGCCCTAGACTCATAGCAACCTCATGCACAATGGAACAGAACACTGCCCTGTCCCCTGCCATCCTCATAAACAGTTACAGTTGAGACTATTGTGATCCATAGAGTTTTCACTGGCTGATTTTCAGAAGTAGATCACCAGGCCTTTCTTGCTAGTCCATCTTAGTCTAGAAGTTCCACTAAAACCTGTTCAGCATCATAGCAACATGCAAGCTTCCACTGACAGGCGGGTGCATGAGGCACATTGGCCATGAATCGAACCCCAGTCTTCTGCATGGAAGGAGAGAATTTTTGGTTTTTAATTACAACTATCTTACAAGTAAATAACAATCATGTCTCTAAATAGTAGCACTGCAGTTTGGCATGCCAGGTGGTACTTGAAATTCCTACAACTGCATTTCAACCAATTCTTGGTATATTTTGAGGAAGGAAGGTGTTCCATCTATTTTCAAGTCAGGATAAGCTGTAGGCACAAAATAGATTAGAGGTTTGTACAAAGACATAAAGAAATTCGGGACCTTAAAATAAATATTTATTTACTACCCACAGCGCAGCAGTTGCTAGGTCAAGAGGCAGAGATGCTGGTTGAGAGGAGATCGTAAATTCTATTTTCCTGTGAACATAAAGCAGACAGTTCCCCTTATGCTTATAAAACCTGCAAAGTCATTTTTTTTTAGCACTCTGTCATTAAATCCTTAGTAACTTGTAGCACCTTCATTCCCTGCAACTCTTTACCCTGATAATAAACATTCATCTGCCCAAGCCGGAGGAGAGGCAATTGTAACTCTAGGAAGAGGGATGGATTGGGGTCTGTGTGTGGGCGGGTGGGTGAGTGTGGGTGTGGGTGTGTGTGTGAGAGAGAGAGAGAGAAATGATATGGTGTGAATGTTGTTGTTTTTTTTTTCTCTTTCTTTCACATCCCAGGGCAAACCTTTGGAAGCTGTGGAGAGGTGCAAGCTTTTACAGAAGACAGATTTTACTTTGAAAGATAACCATCTTTAATGCATGTAAAAAGTCAAAAGGGGCAAAATAGTACAGCTGCTGTGGGAAACAGTTTGGTGGTTTCTCAAAAAGTTAAACATCGAACTACCATGTGACCTGAAGTTGTCAAGGATTTCATTTTATTTGAATCCACAATCAACACCCATGGGAGAAGAGGTCAGGAAATCAAACAATGTGTTACATCGGGCAAATCTGCTATAAAAGACCTCTTTAAAGCGTCGAAAAGCAAAGATGTCACTTTGGGGACTAACGTGCATCTCACCCAAGCCGTGGTATTCTGAGTTGCCTCTTATGCACACGAAAGCTGGACAATGAATAAGGAAGACTGAAGAAGAATTGACAACTTTGAATTATGGTGTTGGCGAAGAATATTGAATATACCATGGACTGCCAGAAAAATGAACAAATCTGCCTTGGAAGAAGTACAGCCAGAATGGCCCTGACAAGCAAGGATGGTAAAACTTCATCTTATGTATTTTGGACACGTTATCAGGAGGAATCAGTTCCTGGAGATGGACATCAGGCTTGGTAAAGTAGAGGATCAGTGAAAAAGATGAAGATCCTCAACAAGATGGACTGACACAGTAGTAGCAACAAGGGCCTCGAAAAAAGCAACTATTGTGAGGATGGTGCAGGACCAGGCAGTGTTTTGTTCTGTTGTACATCGGGTTGCTATGAGTCGGAACCTACTTGATGGCAACTAACAACAAGTACAACCACATGACCCAGAAATTCCACTCTTAGGTATATACCCAAGAGACTTGAAAGCAGCAATGCAAACAGGCACAGGCACACCAATGTTTCTTGCACCGCCATTCACAATAGCCAAAAGATGGAAACAGCCTAAATGTCCACCAGCTGATGAATGGATAAATAAAATGTGGTCTATCCATACAATGGAACATTCAGCCATGAAGAGAAATGAAGTCCTGTTACTTGCTATAACATGGATGAACCTTGAAAACATTATACTGAATGAATTAAGTCAACCACAAAAGGACAAATATTGTATGATCTCACTTATGTAAAATATTTAGAATGTATAGAGACCATACATGATAGTGGTTAACAGGGGTCTGAGGGTGGGGGAGAGGAGAAGTGATTGTTTAGGAAGCGCTGAGTTTCTGTTTATGGGGATGGAAAATTTGGCAACAAGTATGGATGATGGTTACACAACATGATTAATGTAATTAGTCACTAAATCATACACGTGAAAATGCGGAATTGGCAAATGTTGTGTTATATATTTTTTACAACAATAAAAATGTCAAAAGAGATGTTTATAAGTTAATGGCAGAAATGATAAGCCTCTAACATGATTTAATTTTTTTTAAAAATCCAGAAGAGAAGGAAGGGAGTCAAGTCTCAGCTTTAACCCAGCTGGACTTTGGACAAATTTCCTTGCTCACATCTCAAGCCCCAGAGCCGAGTACAGAGGCAGACATGCTATAGGAATACACTTTGTTAATACTCATCTCTGGAGCCCTAGTGACACGATGGTTAAGCACTCAGCTGCTAACCAAAAGGTCAGCAGTTTGAACCCACCCAATAGCTCCATGGGAGAAAGACTTGGCAATGTTTTCTTGTAGAGATTACAGCCTAAAAAACCCTATGGGGCAGTTCTACTCTGTCACACAGGGTTGCGATGAGTCAGAATCAACTTGACAGCACCCAACAGCAACAATATTCATCTGGCTGGCCAGATGTGTGTATGGCGTGATTAGATGGTAGACAAATTTGAACTCTAGGATCCACTCGGACATAACCTAGCATATCTTAGGCTACTGCACGAGCAGGTCTCTGTCACGCCCAATTTGAAAAGCACAGCAGTGGATTGTTTCTAGAAGTCTGTGCCTGCCCGTCAACCCCCCAACAACTCCACTTCCTGCTAGAATGAATAGTAAGCCATTTAGAATGTCAGTGCTGTTCTCCTACGTGCAGTTTCCCAGACACCAGCTTTTACCATAAATACAGAGTTGTGTCCCAATGCTTGGAGAAAGCGGTGGTACATGCTAAAGGCGGCACAGAGACAGTTTCAGGAGAAAGAAGCTGCTCCAATAAGATTAGCAAGGCTCACGCTAAGCTTGGCAGCATCAGCACCCCTCAAGCAAGCAGCAGATTCTAGGAACATAATCTCATTTAGAGGAACCGGTTTTCCCACCATTTCTACAAAGGCAGAAAATAAAGGAAGGCAAAAGCTGGCTCATTTGGGGCCAAATGAAGCCATTGGTGTGTCTGACTCTTCTCCATGAATAACCCCCTGGGAACCACAGTGCCAGAAAGTGACAGGTGCAAAGTTGCAGGGAGTCATTGCCAGCCTTAGAGGGAGATCATTGGCTGTCAAAGAAAAAAAAAGGATTGAAAAAGGGAGAGATTAAACACAAATAATTACAGTCGTGCACCACATAACATCCGTTTAGGCAACATCCGACTGCATACACGTCCTTGGTCCCATAAGGTTATAACAGAGTTCAGAAATCCCGACCAGAACTGGCATAGCAGACTTAATCAGAGGTAGTGAACACAACAGCTTCCCGCACACAACACATGTATCTCATGTCTCTTGTATACAAAGCGATTGCTCTGCCAGGCATACAATGATACAGTACATACATAACCTATAAGACTTGTCTCAATAGTCATAGTAAATGCATATGATACTGGCTTAGGTATGTACTGTCTGTACTTTCTCTTTTAATGTGAACTTTCTCAACTTACAAATCAGTTTACTGTATAACAGTGTATGCTCTGACTCCTAGGCAGCAGCATCCAATCTCGCAAATCTCGCATCTGTTGAGTGTTGCAACGTTATCTCTCTGTTTAATTTTCTTTCTAAAATATTACCGTGAAATGCATCACGGCTCCCAAACACAAAACCAGGGCTAGTGATAGTAGCAGCAAGAGGCAAAGGAGAAGGATCGAATTGGAAGAGAAACAGAAGGTTATTAAACAACGCAAAGATGGAAAATCAGTGAATATTGCTCACGATTTAGGCATGTTGACACAACATCAAAATCACATCACGTCCTATTTCACAGAACGTACCATGGACGTTAAGTAATGCGTGACTGTATATGAGTTGCCACCACTTGTCCCTCCAACATTTTGGCCACATTTTCCTATTTTTAAAAATCTAAATGGTTATAATTATAAGCTAACTATCTGACAAGACGGCTGACTGTAGACCTGTGAAAAGCAATTATTTTGACATTGGTTACTTTCTAGTAGGAGCAAAGTACTATAATTGCAGTTTGCTGGAAGCTATTGCAACCTTCTGCAAGGCACTCCCAATTTGGCTGGAGTTAATTAATGGGTGTTGGGGGGAGGGGCAGGTGAAGCCAGCATGCCGCTTAACATACAAATTAATTGACATGAAATAAATTAATATGTTTAATTTAAATGTTATTAATTTACCAAACAGAGAGAAATAGGCACCGGGGTTTAGGGAGCCTCAGCATTAGCATCAGCCATGGAGATGGCACCCCCAGTTACCATGGCAACTGCCTCATTAGGCTTCCAGGGAAAGCCAGTGCATCTCCTGGGGCAGGGGAGCAGTGGGCAGAGCATTCCAAACATCAAACAGAAAATGAGAAATATCAACTCGAACCAAGCAGTGCTTTGAGGATGGGATTCAGAGGAAGCTGTTTATCTGCAGATGACCTGGGCTCCAGTCTGCAGCCAAGCAAAGAAAGGGTTTGAAATCCAGAGTATAGCCCTTTAGATAAGGTATTTGCCCTGGGAGAAATAGGTTCACCATACGATGCCAAGCCCATTTTTGGATACCTTGGCTCCCCTGTCTGTGCTTTAGCCTCCTAGTCTTTGCACATGCTGATCCTTCTTCCTTTAACTCAATCCCCTTGCTCTCTATTATGGATTGAACTGTGTCCCTCCAAAATAGGTGCTGTAAATCCTAACCCCTGTACTGCGATTATAATCCCATTTGTGAATAGGGCTTTCTTTGTTATGTTAATAAGGTAGTATTAGGGTAGGGTATGTCTTGAGTCAATCTCTTTTGAGATATAAAAAGAGGAGCTTAAGCAAGCAGAGATGAGGGAAGATAGATGCCATGCCACATGAAGATCACCAAGGAGCCAAGGAACAAGGACCTTCCCCCAAAGCTGATAAAGAAAGAGAAAGCCTTCCCCTAGAGCTGGTGCCCTGAATTTGGACTTCCAGCCTCCTGAACTGTTAGAAAATAAATTTCTGTTTGTTAAAGCCACCCATTTGTGGTATATCAGTTGTAGCAGCACTAGATAACAAGGACACTCTCTTCATCTGCCTTACCTCCTACGCCTGTTTCAAGTTCCACCTTAGATGTCACTTCCTCCAGCCTGGCTGTCCCTCTGTGAGCTCCATAGCACTGACTGTACCCTATCGGAGCAATTGCTACACTGCAATGCCATTGCAAATTCCCTCTTCTGCTCCCCCAACAGACTGTGAGCTTCCTGAATGCAGGGTCTGCACCTATTCACTCTCCTGCCTCCAAGTGCAGTTCTTGGACGAGTAGCACCGGCAGCATCTGGGAGCTTGTTAGAAATGCGGAACCTCAAGCCCCACCCAGACTTGCTGAAGCAGAATCTGTGTTTTAACAAGATTCCCAGGAAATTCCTATGCACATTCAAGTTTAAGAAACACTGCCTACGTCACGTAGCAAAGGAAGGGGTATAAAAATGACTGCGCAGTGACTGTCCCTTATTGACTGCTTCCTTTGTTTGATGTTTAGAAAGGCCTTGTCCATCCTGTAATAGGCTGTTTGCCAGTGTTTTCTTCCAGTTCTTTTGTGCAGTTATTAATTTAGCTCTTTAATGTAATTCATTTAAGATCATATTGTGAGATAGAGTTCTACCTTCAGTTATTTTTTCCAAATATGTAACCAAATATGTTCTAGGACTCTTTATTGAATAATTCACCATATTTATTACTAATTTGAAATGCCAGCTTTGTTATAAATTAAATTGTTATATATAGTTGAGAGGAAAATCCTCAATGAGATGGATTGACACAGTGGCTGCAACGATGGGCTGAAGCATAGCAGCAATTGTGAGTATGGCGCGGGACCGGGTGGTATTTCATTCTGTTGTACATAAGGTCTCTTGCTATGAGTTGGAACTGACTTGACGGTACCTAACAACAACATGTACTTGGAAACAAAATTGTGTACAAACTCAAAAAAAAAAAAAGTACACTGCTATGCACTATTGCTTCCCTAGAGAGTGGGGAATGGCAGGCACTACTCAACAAATATTTTTTAATCAAGCCCTCCATTAATAGCTAAACTTTACTTCTACCACAGGAAGCAGAGAGGAATCCAGAGAAAGAAACAGCTGGGCCACCATTTATTAACACAGTGACACAAGTTGGCTCTTCATGCACCGTGTTGAGTGTAGGCTCTGGAGTCTAGACTATGGGGGCCTACATCTTTGCGCAACCACTTTACGGCCTTGGGAAAATGACTTAACCTCTTTGTGCCTTATTTTTGTCATCTATAAAATGAGGACAATAGTTCATTCATTCAAAGATATTTAGCGAACACCTACTATGTGCCACTCACTGTTCCAAGCACTTGGGAACCATCGGTCAACCAAAAAGACAAAAATCCCTGCCATCTGGTTGTGAGGAGTAAATGGAGTGATGTGTATAAAGAACTTAACCTGTGCAGTCAAGGTTGAGATGCACTACTCTGAATGGCCCAGTCTCCTCATACAAACCTGCCATCCCCTCCCCTGGGCCTGGCCCACACTTTGGCTGCCATGCTCGGCCACCCCTACACTGACAGCCTGATGTTGAACTTGCTTTGAGCTCTACGCCCTGGAAACCAACATGCAGGTTAACAAATGCTGTTGTTGTTACTGTTACGCCTCTTAAGGATCATACAAGGAGGGAAACATTCTCCCACTTTATGGAAGAAGAAATGGAGGTTCAGAAAGGTTAAGGGACCTACTTATGAGTCACTAAGATACATCACTGTGGAAATAAATTTAAACCCAGGCCAGACTACCTCCCTAATCAGTGTGTTTCCATACCGCTCTTCCCAGAAAATCTAAAAAACTTAGTTTACATTGTCATTAACTATTTAAGCCATTTGGAAGAAGAAAGCCCATAACTGGAAATGGTACCATCTTCGGGAGATGTGGAGAGAACAGCTCTGTACTCAGGTTAGCAACAGGGAGCGCTCAAGGTCTTTGGTCTTCAAATATAACCACAATAATATAGAAGCGCCATGTTGCATGACATACTGAAAACCACACTTATATATCTGGAACCCTGGTGGCGCAATGGTTAAGCGCTTGGCTGCTAACCAAAAGGTTGGCAGTTTGAACCCACCCAGCGGCTCCCTGGGAGAAAGACCTGTCCATCTGCTTCTGTAAAGATTATAGCCAAGAAAACCCTATGGGGTAGTTCTACTCTGTCACATGGGGTCGCTATGAGTTGAAAATCTACTCAATGGCACCTAACAACAACAAGTTTATGTATATCTTTAAATAAATAAAAGTTATCATGCATTCTGTTCTTTGCGAGAGCTGTACTCTCTGTAGGTCAAAGGCTTCTTAATAATCAAGATTGCTATCATTCCTTCTGTCCTTGCAATTCTCTTATAATTGCAGCCTTCAGGCCAACATTTATACAAAGCTTACAGTGGATTTGCAAAGGTGAAGTTATTGAAAAAGATTTTAAACCACTCAGATTAGATATAAACACCATGGCTGAATTTAATGAACTGGAGAAAAAGAAAAGTCAATTTTTGCCATGTAACCAGAAAGAGCATGCATGCACACGACAAACACACACACATACACACACACACACACACACCGAACCCAAGGCTCCTAGTCATTATTCGGTCCCTACCTACCCCACCTCCACTCAAAAAGATACAAAATCAATTGTCATTCTCTACCTGGTGCAGCAGGAGAAGTCTGGCTGACATCGATGCTTATCCAACACCGAACAGGACAGCTGTATTGCACCTAAGGAGTCCTTACCAAAAAGCATGTTTATTCACATCCCATTGCCTCTTGGAAAATATCGACCCCAGAAAAAAAACCATTTCCAGTCTGCATCTCATAATCGCAAACACTTTCAGAGTTTCTATTTGGAATGCATCCCTTGGAACAAAATGGTTTTTGCCAGGGAATGTGAAGAGAATATCTCCTCCAGCACTTGAGATGTGAAAAGATGCTGACCACCAGGACACTTTGCTTGGGTATGATACTTCACCAGTATCATAATCACCTGGGGAACTGGGAAAAAATACAAAGACCTGGGCCCTCTTCTACTTCAGTAAGTCTGGGCATCTGTGTTCCTCACTGGTTCCTAAGGTGATTTTGATATACATCAGAGCTTGAAAAGCGCGCCTTTAAAACATTGACCTAAGCCAGGGCTTCTCAAACTTGAATGTGCATACATATCACCTGGGGACTGGATGAAAACGCAGGTGCTTATCCAGTAGGTAAGGAGCCCCGGTGATGTAGTGGTTAAAGCAATCAACTTCTAACCGCAAGGTCAGTGGTTTGAAACCGCCGGCTGCTCTGCAGGAGAAAGGCGTGTCAGTCTGCTTCAGCAGAGATTTACAGCCTTGGAAACCCTATGGGGGTCGCTATGAGTCAGAATCAACTCAATGGCAGTGGGTTTGGATCCAGTAGGTGGAGCCCTGGTGGTGCAATAGTTAAGAGCTCAGCTGCTCACCCGAGGGTCTGCAGTTCGAATCCATCAGCCAGTCCTTGGAAACTCTATGGGGCAGTTCTTCTCTGTCCTATAGGGTTGCTATGAGTTGGAATCAACTCGACAGCAACAGGTTTGGGTTTTGGTTTGGTATCCAGTAGATCTGCTGCAGAGACCTCATATTGTGGATTTCTAACTAGCTCCTAGGTGATGCTGATGCTACCGGTCCACGGTCCACACTTTGAGTAGCAGAGGTCTAGAGCAGTGGTTCTCAACTGTGGATGACTGCCTCTCAGCGGACATTTGACAATGTCTGGAGACATTTTTGGTTGTCACAGCTGGGGAGTGCTACTGGCATCTAGTGGGTAGAGGCCAAGGATGCTACTAAGCATCCTACAATGCACAGGACCATCCCCACAACAAAGAATGATGCAGCCCAAACAGAACAACCAGAACAGAAATAATGAGACTATTCACGCACTGTGAAGAAAGTAACCAATGCCACTGAACAGTTTGTATAGAAATTGTTGAATGGGAACCTAAATTGCTATGTAAACCCTCCCCGAAAACACAATAAAATATTATTTAAAAAATACAAATAAGAATGATGCAGCCCAAAACATCGATAGAGCTGAGGTTGAGAAATCTGCTCTAGGAGACACAAGAAGAAAAAAAAAATGATGGCAAGGAAACCGGTTTATAACAGAATTAAAGTAGCAAAGTCACCCATTGCCTAATTAGAAGAATTAATAAAAGTTAACATCACTTGCTCAGAGCTGCAGCCACCAGAGGATTTGTGATTTACAGAATGCAAAAAGGAACCTGGCATGCCTGACCCTCCAGTTCTGAAGGGTCTCTCTCAGGCCCTTAAAGGAAAAGCGACAAATACTGCCAGTCAGTGTCCTTACAAATATCCAACAGTTCTCAGAATCCCAGATGAATGTCTGCATCTTTTTTTTAACTTCCTGTCCAGATACAGCAAAATCATAGACCCACAGAGGAAATGCTGTCCTGGAAACTGGATTTCAAATGGTCCTGTTGGCTCAATTAATTAAAACAAAGTCTAAGGAAAGACAGGTACACCAGTGTGAATTACCTATACTTTTCTGGACTATACTAAGAAATAAACTGGACCTTCGCTGTGTGTATCCAATGTGGTGGTGGTGTTGTTAGTTGCCACTGAGTCGATTCCAACTCATGAAGACTCCATGTATGCAGAGTAGAACTACTTCATAGGGTTTTCAAGGCCGTGAACTTTTGGAAGCAGATTGCCAGGCCTATCTTCCAAGATGTCTCTGAGTGGGTTTGAATTGCCAAGCTTTTGGCTAGTAGTTGAGCACTTAACCATTTTTGCCACCTAGGGACAATATTCGACATGAAAACAAAAAAACCCATTGCCGTCGAGTCGATTCTGACTTATAGCAACCCTATAGTCAACATAGCATGTCCAAACTCCACTGCTTGCTTTAATTACACAAAACATTTGCTGGTCACCTTGACATATTTAGTTTTACAATGACAATTATGCTAGCAGGCTGGATTCCTCCACCAATATTATGGAGAAATGATACTTTCAATTCATTTTGTCTGCAGATGTATATGGACTCTGTCCTACAGGTCTGGGAGGTGGGATGAGTGAGCAAGAAGGGGAAGAGAGTGGCCCTCTAGCCTAAGGCATTTCCAGGAGCAGCTGGAAGCCTCTGTCCAAGCGTGTGAATATCCATACAGCAAAGGATGTCAACAGCTTTAGGACACAACACTCTTCGGCCTGTTAGTATAATCTACATAACCTACTGAAAAGATCCTATGGCAGCAGGGGAAGAGTTGTGCTAGAAAATTCTGGAAAATACCTGCTAGTCTGGAGTAGGGCAATGTGGCACCCTGTGATGAACTGGAATGGATGCCATGCTTAACTGTGAGGTAGACCACTCAGGTGAGTCTGAAGGAGAGTTCTCAATGACTGTGTAATGGAGGTGTTCTTGGCATTACTCACGGCCAGTGAGGTTCTTCTGGTTGAAGCTGGGTGATAGTGGTGGAGGAAAGGGAACCTTGTTTCAGGTATGTATGTGGGGGTGGGAGGGGTGGATTATTAGTGAAGGGAGACTGTCCTGGAGAAGAGTGGCCACAAAACACCACAACCCACCCCAAATGTGCCCTACTCAGGTTTTGTGACCTGGCTCAAATGTCCCTGCCTTCGAGAAGCTACCCCTTACACATCCAGGAAGAAGGTAGTTTCTTCATTTGTGTTGCCAACAGTTCTTAGTATGTAGCTTGATCATGGAGTCCTGGATGGTACAAACGGTTAAGGTGCTCGGCTATTAACTGAAAGATTGGAGGTTCCAGTCTACCCAGAGGTGCCTCAGAAGAAAGGCTTGACTCTATGGATACAATGTAATCCCGATCCATATTTCAACAACATTTTTTAAGGAGATAGAGAAACAAATCACCAACTTCATATGGAAAGGGAAGAGGCCCCAGATAGGTAAAGCATTACTCAAGAAGAAGAACAAAGTGGGAGGCCTCACACTAACTGATTTTAGAATTATTATATACTATTGTACTGCCATGGTCGTCAAAACAGCCTAGTACTGGCACAACAACAGATACATAGACCAATGGAACAGAATTGAGAATCCAGACATAAAATTATCCACCTATGAACAGCTGATATTTGACAAAGGTCCAAAGTCTGTTAATTGGGGAAAAGACAGTCTTTTTAACAAATGGTGCTGGCAAAACTGGATATCCACCTGCAAAAAAAAACTGAAGCAAGACCCATACCTCACACCATGCACAAAAACTAACTCAAAATGGATCAAAGACCTAAATATAAAATCAAAAACAATAAAGATCATGGAAGAAAAAATAGGGACAATGCAAGGAGCCCTAATACATGGCATAAACAGAATACAAACCATAAGTAACAATGCACTAACACCAGAAGAGAAACTAGATATCTGGGAGCGCCTAAAAATCAAACACTTAGGCTCATCAAAAGACTTCACCAAAAGAGTAAAAAGACAACCTACAGACTGGCAAAAAATTTTTGGCTACGACAAATCAGATCAGTGTCTAATCTCTAAAATCTACAAGATACTGCAAAACCTCAACAACAAAAAGACACATAACCCAGTTAAAAAATGGGCAAAGGATGTGAACAGGCACTTCACCAAAGAAGACATTCAGGTGGCTAACAGACTCATGAAGAAATGTTCATGATCATTAGCCATTAGAGAAATTCAAATCAAAACTACAATGAGATACTGTCTCACCCCACCAAAGCTAGCATTAATCCAAAAAACACAAAATAATAAATATTGGAGAGGTTGTGGAGAGACTGGAACACTTATACACTGTTGGTGGGAATGTAAAATGGTACAACCACTTTGGAAATCAATTTGCTGCTTCCTTAAAAGCTAGAAATAGATGTACCATAAGATCCAGCAATCCCACTCCTTGGAATATATCCTAGAGAAATAAGAGACATCACACGCATAGATACATGCACACCCATGTTCATTACAGCACTGTTCACAATAGCAAAAAGATGGAAACAACCTAGGTGTCCATCAATGGACAAATGGATAAACAAATTATGGTATATTCACACAATGGAATACTATGCAAAGATAAAGAAAAACAATGAATCTGTGTCTTATGATGTGGAAGAATCTGGAGGACATTATGATGAGTGAATTTAGTAAGTCACAGGACAAATATTGTATAAGACCACTATTATAAGGACTCAAGAAAAAGTTTAAACACAAAAGAAAACATTCTTTGATGGTTATGAGGGTGGGGAGGGAGGGTAAGGGTTATTCACTAACTAGATAGTAGACAAGAATTATCTTAGGTGAAGGGAAGGACAGCACACACTATAGGGGAAGTCAGCACAACTGGACTAAACCAAAGCTAAGAAGTTTCCTAAATACAATCAAACACTTCGAGGGACAGAGTAGCAGGGGCAAAGGTCTGGGGACCATGCTTCAGGGGACATCTAGGTCAATTGGCATAACAAAGTTTATTAAGAAAATGTTCTGCATCCTACTTTGGTGAGTGGCATTGGGGGTCTTAAAAGCTAGTGAGTGGCCATCGAAGATGTATCAATTGGTCCCAACTCACCTGGAGTAAAGGAAATGAAGAACACCAAAGACACAACGAAAGTATTAGCCCAAGAGACAGAAAGGGCCACATAAACCAGAGACTTCATCAGCCTGAGACCTGAAGAACTAGATGGTGCCCGGCTACTACCAATGACTGCCCTGACAGGGAACACAACAGAGAGTCGGATGGAGCAGGAGAAAGATGGGGTGCAGAACTCAAATTCTAGTAAAAAGACCAGAATTAATGGTCAGACTGAGACTGGAGGAACCCCAGAAACCACGGCCCCTGGTCTCTCTGTCAACCCAGAACTAAAACCATTCCCAAGGCCAACTCTTCAGTCAAAGATTAGACTGGACTATGGGACATAAAATGATACTCGTGAAGAGCGTGCTTCTTAGCTCAAGTAGATACATGAGACTAAATGGGCAGCTCCTGTCCGGAGGTGAGATGAGAAGGCAGAGAGGGTCAGGAGCTGGTTGAATGGACATGGGAAATCAGGGGAGGAAAGGAGGAATGTGCTGTCACAGTATAGGGAGAGCAACTAGGGTCACATAACAATGTATTTATAAATTTTTATATGAGAGACTAACCTGAATTGTAAACTTTCACTTAAACTACAATAATAAAAAAAAAATAAAGAGAATGTGAACACGTCGTAAAAAAATGTAACTAATGTCACTGAGCAATTTGTATAGAAATTGTCAAATGGGAGCCTAATTTGCTGTATAACCTTTCACCGAAAACACAATAAAATATTATTTAAAAAAAGAAAAAAAGAGGAAAGGCTTGGCAATCTACTTCTAAAAATTCAGCCATTGAAAACTCTGTGGAGCACCGTTCTGCTCTGACATACATGGGGTTGCCATGAGTCAGAGTCAACTTGATGGCAACTGGTTTTTGTTTTTAGCTCGATCACAGAGCTTATAAGAAGGTGATGAAATTGATTGTGTGTCTGTGTGTATGTGTGTGTCTCCCCCAACAGAATGAGCTTTGGATGGGCCTGTGCCTTATTTACCTTTGAACCTATTCAAATGCCCATCTTAATGGCAAATGTCCAATAAATATTCGGGCATAATAGATGTGTCAGAGACTTGAAAGGAGAAGGGAACCTAGTTGCAGGGTGTGTGAAACACTGCAGAATCACTCAGACCCAAAGGCCTAGTGACCTCATAGGGAGGTCATCTGCTGTGTTTCGAACTCAGCAATCATTCCTTCTTCCTCTGATAACTCCCCAGTTTTTTTCTTGAGGAACATCCAGCTTGTGGTCAATTTGGCCCAGGTAAGACTGACTCCTCCTCTGATCGCAGAATGGGTATAGAGCCAAGTCTGGCCAATCAGCCTATTCCATTCCTCTAGGCTCATTGATTGCTCAGGGATAGATCCACAACTGGACAGATCATCGAGCCTTATATCTGGGTTTTGTTGAAAATCTTCTTTCTGCTAGGGTTGCTAACTGTGAGAATGTCTTAATCTGGAGCTACTTAAAGCCTTCATATGGGAGAAGCTGCTTGAAGGTGAAGCCAGCATGGAGGAGCATAGAGCTGAGGGCTGAAAAGAAACCAAAGTCTGAGAACATTGCTGAGCCCCTGGACACAGCCATGCCTGAAACCTGCTCAGTCTCTCTAGAGACTGTTACTTACATGAGCCGATAACTTCCCTTTTTCTGCTTAAATTAGTTTTAATTGTGCTTGCAATTAATGCATCCCTGAATAATATACTCTAATTTTCTGGGTGCTCTGGAGGACCCCAACACAATGCAAGTCTAGTCTTTTTCCTTTCACCAATGGCTATAAGCCAGCCAATCAAATCCCTAAACTACATCTAAATCTGCTAAAGTAATATAACCACAGCATGCATCACCATCAAATCCTCACGTTGTAATTTAATGGTTTGGGAGCAACTGGCATTACCTGACAGTCAAATTGATTTGACATGTTTTCTCCACTAGGCCATGTAGCCAACCTATAACATAAGCAGTTGGTTCAGATAAGAGAAGATTAGAGTAGTCAATTCTAAGCAACTGTGCACTTGGATTTTCTTTTGCTGATATATTTTTACCCTTTGGGCCAAAACAGACCCACAGAGAAATGCGATCTAATATTATTAAAACAGTAAGCAGCCTTTACCAGGAGAGGTGGCTCCAATTACACAAAAGCACTGAGAACATGGCAGTTAATAAAATATTTGGGGAATATGGTATTTTTCAAACATCCAGCACAGATTTAATGTCACATTAAATAAAACAAGTCCTTTATAACCAGTAAATTTGCAAGAAAGAATTGTTTCTCTCGACCTTTTTTTTTTTTGATCAGTACTACTTAATTCCATATATGAGACAGAGCATTTGAAAATTAAAAAGTCACATATGTGCAAAGTATCACTGCTATCAAATTATAGCTGTTATTATGAGTTCTACAGTGTTTCCCAGAAGGGGTATATAGTACCAAGTGCACAGGGGGAGATTAATAAACACTTGGTTAAATAATCTCATCTATATGATGAAATGAGCCCCCTCTCAAATATATACATAAGTTTCTAGGCGTCATTGAGTCAGTTTTCAACTCATAGCGACTCCATGTGACAGAGTGGAACTACCCCATAGGATTTTCTAGGCTGTAATCTTTACACACCACCACTAGTCAGTCAGCTTGTTGTACTGTGTTGGCTTGAATGTTGCTAAGACACTGGAGCTACGCCACCGGTATTTCAAATACCAGCGGGATCACCCATGGCGAACAAATTTCAGTGGAGTTTCCACACTAAGACAGACTAGGAAGAACTTAGCCATCTATTTCTAAAAAAAATTGCCCAGAGAAAACCTCATGAATCGTAGCTGAACATTGTCAGATATAGTGCCAGAAGACGAGCCCCTCAGGTTGGAAGGCACTCAAGATATGACTGGGGAAGAGCTGCCTTCTCAAAGTAGAGCTGAACTTTAATGATGTGGTTGAAGTAAAAATTTAGGGACTTCATTTGCTGATGTGGCATGACTCAAAATGAGAAGAAACAGCTGCAAACATTCACTAATAATCAGAACATGGAGTGTACAAAGTATGAATCTAGGAAAATTGGAAGTCATCAAAAATGAAATGGAGTGCGTAAACATCAATATCCTAGGCATTACTGAGCTTAACTGGACTAGTATTGGCCATTTTGAATTGGACAATTATATGGTCTACTACGCCAGGGATGACAAATTGAAGAGGAATGGCATCATATTTATCATCTAAAAGAACATATCACAGTCAATCCTGAAGTACAACGCTGTCAGTGATAGGATAATGTCCACACCATTACAATAAAGATCAAGTAATGCAACTATTATTCAAATTTACACACCAATCACTAATGCCAAAGATGAGGAAATTGAAGATTTTTACCAACGTCTGCAGTCTGAAATTGGCCAAACATGCAATTAGGATGCATTGTTAATTACTGATGATTAGAATGTGAAAGTTGGAAATGAAGAAGGATTGGTAGTTGGAAAATATGGCCTAGGTGATAGAAACAATGCTGGAGATCGCATGGTAGAACTTTGCAAGACCAGCACTGTATCTATTGCAAACACCTTTTTTCAAAAATATAAACAGCAGCTATACACTTAGACCTCGCCAGATGGAATACACAGGAATCAAATCGACTACATTTGTGCAAAGAGACAATGGAAAAGGATTAAAATGAAATATGCAAAGACCTAGAGTTAGAAAGCCAAAAGGAAAGAACACACTTGGCATTTCTCAAGCTGAAAGAACTGAAGAAAACATTCAAGCCTCGAGTTGCAATATCGAAGGATTTTATGGACAAAATACTAAATGACACAGGCTCACAGGCCAGGAAGCATCAAAAGAAGATGGCAGGAGTACACAGAATCACTGTACCAAAAAGAATTGGTCAATGTTCAAACATTCCAGAAGGTAGCCTAAGATCAGGATCTGATGGTACTGAAGAGAAAAGTCCAAGCTGCGCTGAAAGCATTGGCGAAAAATAAGAACCCAGGAATTGACAGAATACCACTTGAGATGTTTCAGCAAATAGATGTAATGCTGGAAGTGCTCACTCATCTATGCCAAGAAATTTGGAAGACAAGCTACCTGGCCAACTGAATAGAAGAGATCCATATTTGTGCCCGTTCAAAAGAAAAGTGATCCAAAAGAATGCAGAAATTATCAAACAATATCATTAATATCTCACACAAGTAAAATTTTGCTGAAGATCATTCAAAAATGGCTGCAGCAGTACATCAGCAGGGAACTGCCAGAAATTCAAGCCGGATTCAGAAAAAGACGTGGAAAGAGGGGTAAAATTACTGATGTCAGCTGGATCTTGGCTGAAAGCAGAGACTACCAAAAGATGCTTACCTGTGTTTTACTGACTATGCAAAGGCATTCATTTGTGTGGATCATAGCAAATTATGGATAACATTGCAAAGAATGGGGATTCCAGAACACTTAATTGTGTTCATGCAGAACCTATACATAGACCAAGAGATAGTTGTTCCAAAAGACGAGGGAACACTGCATAGTTTAAAGTCAGGAAAAGTGTATGTAGGGGTTGTATCCTTTCACCATACTTATTCAATCTGTATGCTGAGAAAATAATCTGAGAAACTGGACTATATGAAGAAGAACAGGGCATTAGGATTGGAGGAAGACTCATTAACGACCTGCGATATGCAGATGACACATCCTTGCTTACTGAAAGTGAAGAGGACTGATGAAGATCAAAGACCACAGCCTTCATGTGGATTACATCTCAACATAAAGAAAGCAAAAATCCTCACAACTGGATCAATAAGCAACATCATGATAAGCGGAGAAAAGATTGAAGTTGTCAAGGATTTCGTTTTACTTGGATCCACAGTCAACACTCTGCTCATTTATTTGAATTACGGTGTTGGCAAAGAATATCAAATATACCGTGGACTACCAGTTGTTGTTACTAGGTGCAGTCGAGTTGGTTCTGACTCATAGCTACACTCTATACAACAGAACAAAACACTGCCCGATCCTGTGCCATCCTCACAATCATTGTTATGCTTGAGCCCATTGTTGCAGCTACTGTGTCAATCCATCCTGTTGAGGATCTTCTTCTTTTTTGCTGACCCTCTGCTTTGCCAAGCATGATGTCCCTCTCCAGGGACTGGTCCCTCCTGATAACATGTCCAAAGTATATGAGACGAAATCTCACCATCCTTGCTTCCAAGGAGCATTCTGGATGTACTTCTTCCAGGACAGATTTGTTCATTCTTCTGGTAGTCCATGGTATGTATATTCAATAGTCTTCTTCAACACCATAATTCAAAGGCATCAATTCTTCTTCAGTCTTCCTTATTTGTTTACTTTCACACGCATATGAGGAAATTGTAAACACCATGGCTTGGGTCAGGAGCATCTTAGTCCTCAAGGTGACATCTTTGCTTTTCAACACTTTAAAGAGGTCTTTTGCAGCAGATTTACCCAGTGCAGTGCGTTGTTTGATTTCTGGACTGCTGCTTCCCTGAGTATTGATTGTGGATCCAAGTAAAATGAAATCCTTGACAACTTCAATCTTTTCTCTGTTTATCATAACGTTGCTTATTGGCCCAGTTGTGAGGATTTTTGTTTCCTTTATGTTGAGATATAGTCCATACTGAAGGCTATAGTCTTTGATCTTCATCAGTAAATGCTTCAAGTCCTCTTCACTTTCAGTAAGCAAGGATGTATCATCTGCATATCGCAAGTTGTTAATGAATCTTCCTCCAATCCTGATGCCGTGTTCTTCATATAGTCCCTCTTCTTGGAGTATTTCCTCAGAACATAGATTGAAAAAGTACGGTGGAAGGATACAATCCTGACGCACACCTTTCCTGAATTTAAACCATGCAGTATCCCCTTGTTTTATTCGAACGTCTACCTCTTAGTCTATGTATAGGTTCTGCACGAGCACAATTAAGTGTTCTGGAATCCCCATTCTTTCTAATGTTATCCATAATTTGCTATGATCCACACAGTTGAATGCCTTTGCATAGACAATAAAACACAGGTAAACATCTTTCCAGTGTTCTTTGCTTTCAACCAAGATCCATTTGACTTCAGCAATGATATCCCTCATTCAATGTCCTCTTCTGAATCCAGCTTGAATTTCTGGCAGTTCCCTGTGGATGTACTGCTGCAACCACTTTTGAATGATTTTCAGCATAATTTTATTTGCATGTTATATTAATGATATTGTTTGATAATTTCTTCATTCAGTTGAATCACCTTTCTTTGGAATGGGCACAAATATGGATCTCTTCCAGTTTGTTGGCCAGGCAGCTGTCCTCCAGATTTCTTGACATAGACGAGCAGACTGCCAGAAGAATGAATGAATATGTCTCGGAAGATGTGCAGCCAAAATGCTTCTTAGAAGAGAGGTGTGATGGTTAGGATTGTGTGTCTACTTGTCTGGGCCATGATTCTCAGTGTTTTAATGTAATCATTCCCATGATTGAATATACCGTGAGTAGCCAATCAGATGAAAGGGAGTATCCTTGGGGGTGTGGCCCGCATCTGTATATAAGCAGACGTTCTGCCTTTTTGCTCTCTCTGGATCCTGCGGCTGCTTCCTGTCATCTCATCTCCCGTTCTTGGGACTTGAGCTGTCAGCTTATCTGCTGAACCTGGGATTTGTCGATTTGCACAGCCTGTGAGTGGGAGCCCTGCTCTCCGACCTGCCGATCTTGGGCTTGCCAGCTTCTGCAGCTGTGTGACTTGGGAGAGGCCTCTACCCTGATCCACAGACTTGGGACGTTCTAGTCTCTACAATCACGTGAGCTGTTTCCTTGATATAATCTCTCTCTATATATATATATT
>NW_004443984.1:15882289-15946658 GCF_000243295.1 Trichechus manatus latirostris
GTGAGCTGTTTCCTTGATATAATCTCTCTCTATATATATATATTTATACACTTTACTGGTTTTGCTTCTCTAGAGAACCCAGCCTAAGACAAGAGGATAGCAAGACTGCATCTCAAGTACTTGGACATGTTATCAGGAGGAACCAGTCCCTGGAAAAGAACTTCATACTTGGTAAAGTAGAAGGTCAGCAAAAAGAGGAAGACCCTCAAAGAGACAGATGGACACAGTGGCTGCAACTATGGGCTCAAACATAGCAATGATCGTGAGGATGGCGCAGGACATAGTGTCCCTGTGAGTCGGAACCAACTAGACGACACCTAACGACAACGTACATATATATATATATTCTGAACACATCCTGTTTTGCTGTTTAAAAAATCAAATTTTGCAAATATGAATGTCAGTATAAGCTTTAAGCAAGCTTATTTGGTTTTGTTTGGAGAATTTTTATTGATCTTTGTTTTTGTGGAGTTTTTGCTAACTAGTCAAAATCGAATGTCAGGTTAGAAAATGAATATGGTCTAAATGCCTGGTGAGAGAGGAGATGACAAAGCAAACAAATCCTGTCAAAAAAAAATACGTATCAGAAAGTGTGTGAACTCGGCCCAGGTTTGGTAAAAGAAAGAATGGGTTAAGTCTGTAGGACAGAAAGAGAGAGAAAATATCACCTAACAAAGACAAGAAATTTTCTTAAGAATAGGGTGTTTCGTGGGGTTTTTTTGGCAGGAGAACAGCTTCTGCCTCTATATTCTCATTCTTTCTTGCCTGTATTGCAAGCCTCCTCTCTACTTTGCATAGTTCCTTGCACAAAATTAACCATAATTAAGTGATGTGCCTATTTGGACAGAAAGTTCCATGATAGTAGATACTATGACCCCCAGAAAGTACTCAGTGGCTAAGTGTATTATTAGTTTCCTTGTGACGCCATAAGAGAAATACCACAAGTAGGTGGCTTGATGATCAGGAATTTATTTTCTCACAGTTCAGAAGGCAAAAGTCCAAATTCAGGGCACCAGTACTAGGGGAAGATTCTCTCTCTGCCTGCTCTGGGGGAAGGTCTTTGTCTCTTTCAGCTTCAGTAGCCCAGATGTTACTTGGTTCCTTGGTTATCGTCACATGGCATCTATCTTCCCCCATTTGTGCTTGCTTATTTCTGTGTCTGTGCTGCTCCTTATATAACTCAGAAGTGGTTAGGTTTGGGACATACTCTACACTGAAGGAGCCCTGCTGGCATAGTGGTTAAAAGCTCAGCTGCTAACTAAAATGTCAGCAGTTCAAATCCATCAGCCGCTTGGAAATCCTATGGGGCAGTTCTACTCTGTCCAATAGGGTCACTATGAGTTGGAGCTGACTGGAAGGCACCTAAAAACCTACACTGATATGGCCTCATTAACATAACAAAGAAAACCTGCTCCCAGACAGGACTACATCCACAGGTATAGTGGTTAGGATTCCAACACGTATTTTTGGGGAGACACAATTTATCCATAACACTAAGTAAGCATATTCCTCTAGGGAAGAATTATCTGGTCTAGATCATTTCAACTGGGTCTGATTTTGGTCAATTTCCACTCTGCAGAGTTTCCCACCATTGGAATTATTTATTCACTCATTCCTGCTGACGGTGTGTGCCCACTGAGTGCCAGGCACCATACTCGGCTCTGGATGATGCCTGGGATACCATAAGTGTTTCAGACAGAGGTAGCCCCTGGAAAGCATCTGCCCTAGTTCCTTCAAATGCCCCTGGACAACAAAACAAATAAGAGCATAGAAATTCTAGGGAACAGTCCAACACAGCCTATGAGGACTTTGTCTCTTTTGCTATTCTACATGACCTTATTCCACAACTGTTTAGACAGCACCTACTCTGTGCCACGCATCTTTTTTAGGCACTGGGACACAACAATGAACAAAGAAGAAAAGAAAAAATCTTGCTCTCATGAAGCTTGTGTTCTAGAAGCAGAGACAAATGTAAAGCATAGAATAACTACATGTTAGTGAATGATAAGGAGCCCCTGGGTAGTACAAATGATCAACATGCTTGGCTGTTAACTGAAAGGTTGGAGATTTAAGTCCACCCCGAGGCACCTTGGAAGAAAGACCAGGTGATCTACTTCCAAAAAATCAGCCATTGAAAACCCTATGGAGAACAGTTCTACTCTGACACAGATAAGGTAGGTTGTCCTGAGTTGAGATCAACTTGTTAGCCAGTGCCAACTTAACTTCTCTCTGTCTCGGTTTCCTCGCCTGTCAAATGAGGATAATGGCATAATCATGGGGATGTTGTAAAGATTAAATGAGTTAATTCACAGAAAGCGTTTTGATCAGTGCCTGGCACGTATTTGCTCAATAAACATCAGGGGTTATTACTGTGATCATTGTCCTGGCTGCCACCCAGCAGGTGGAGGTGCCCGTCACTTAGCAACAACATGTGGCTTCCATGGAGTCTTGGCTGGGGTGCTTGGCACCCAGGCACCCAGGCATGGCCGCTCTGGGTGAAGATAAATCATGCTTTGTTTAAGCTCAAATGTGGAAACAGAAAATTGACACACAGTCTTCCCCCACACTGGATGAACTCCACACATCATGCTCAATGCTTTTTCAAGTTAGAGGGGAAAAAGGAATAGGACATCATGGAGGACTTTAGCCAAGGGGGGATGAGCTGTGTTTAATCCAACTGTGAGCTTCTGGAGGGTGATGAGGTGACAGGACATCTGGAATGTGCTCTGTGGTCAGATGGGCTGGTTTAAATCTGAGTTTACGTCTTACGTGCTGCCCCAGGCCACTCAAGTTTCCACCCTGTACGAATAGGCTAAGAGGGCACACAGGATCCTGGTGAAGAACAAACACGTGGGTCTGGAATATATCAGATGCTCAATTAATGAAGGTTGCTCCTCAGACTTCTTTAAAAACAAGAAACAGTCCATTTCTGTGTTGGAATTGCAAATGCTGTATAAGTTACTTTCTGAATCCTGGCTTGAATCAGAAGGTAAATGTTATATAGACACAAACTTGAGGGTAATAAGTTTTTTGTAAGGAGCCCTGGTTGTGCAGTGGTTAGAGCACTCGGCTGCTAACCGAAAGGTCGGCGATTCAAACCCACCAGCCACTCCACAGGAGAAAGATGTGGCAGCATGCTTCTGTAAAGATTTACAGCCTTGGCAACCCTATGGGGCAGTTCTACTCTGCGCTATAGGGTCTCTAAGAGTTGGAATCAACTTGAAGACAATGGGTTTGGTTTTTTTGGTAAGTCTTTTGTAGACAAATAGGAATAAAACTAAGGAGTAAAGACATAAAAGCAGGTATAAGCATGTTAAGGATGGCATCTGCAACCAAAGGATGGGGAACAGGATGTAGCATTGGACAAACATCTTGAAGAAGGACATTAATGTGAGAAGCATTGGTGGTTCAGTGGTAGAATTCTTGCCTTCCATGCGGGAGACTTGAGTTCAATTCCTGGCTAATGCACGGCATGCACAGCCACCACCTGTCTGTCAGTGGAGGCTTGTGGGTTGCTATGATGCTGAACAGACTTCAGCATGCTTCCAGACTAAAACAAACTAGGAAGAAATGCCTGGTGATCCATTTCCAAAAATCAGCCAATGAAAACCCTATGGATCACAATGGTCCGGTTCAAAACCATCATGGGGGTGGTGCAGGACCAGGCGGCATTCTGTTCTGTTGTGTGTGGGGATCACCATGAGTCGGGGACCAACCCAACGGACAGCTAACAGTAAGATCTATTTTTGCAGACGTACTACTACTGAGAAGGAGAAGGGAAGACACGTGTCCTACTTGCCTTCAGCCAGACTACTGACAGGAAATATACCAGAACTGTTGCCAGCTCATCTCAGAAAGTTCTTTTTTAAAGCAACAACAAGAAAGGAGTAGCTCTATCAAGATAAACTAGCTCTGAAAATCTTCCAAAACAGCAAAGGCTTTTCTATTTATGTTAACATCCCAGAATTAATCCAGAAAATAAAATCCTAAACACGCACACACAAATTATTGCTCTTATTTTTTAATACAATAAGAACAGCACAAGGGCAGATCTCAGTTTCTCTGTTTTCTTTCAGAATGTTCATGGAATGTTCATAGGTTTTTGTGAGTTCTGTAAAACGTGTACATGCAGCATCGCACCAATTCTGAGTGGCTAAAGAAAAATAAAGGTCATTAACTCGAGGACAAAAGTCTGGTGGAAGGAAAACCACAACAAAAATCTATTCGGGGAACAGTTGATAGAAGCCTCTAAAAGGAATTTGGGAAAATGCGTCCCAAGTCAGCCTCCCTGAGATGTTCTGACAATTCATGGCACATCCACAGCGGGTCATGAGCAACTTCTTCATAAACATGCCCCAACCACCAACCTTGGAAATCAAGGAACCTGAGTTACACTCACGGCTCTGATCTCTAGTTATGGAATCCCAGGCACATTTCTTAAGTTAGCTGTTGCTCAGTTTACTCATCTACAAAATGGGTATGTTGTTCTGGAATGAACTGTGTTGTCCAAAAATACATATTGAAGCCCTGGCCCTCGTACCTGTGGATGTGATCCTATTTGGAAATAGGGTTTTTCTTTTGTCGTGTTAATGAGGTCATACCAGAGTAGGGTGAGTCCTAACTTCTGAGTTAGAAAAAGAGCAGAATAGATGCAGAGACACACACAGAGGGAAGGCAGATGCCAAGGAACCCCAAGGAATACCAAGGAATGTCAAAGAATTCCCAGGGCTACCAAAAAGGAAGGACCCTCCCTTAGAGTCGATGCCATGATTAGGACTTCCTCCCGCCTCCAGAACTGAAAGGTAATAAATTCCTGTCCTTTAAAGCCACCCACGTGTAGTGTATTTTGTTACAGCGGCACTAGGTAAGTAATAAACTCCTTGCCGTCGAGTTGATTCCAACTCATAGTGACCCTATAGAAGAGAATAGAACTGCCCTGTAGGTTTTCCAAGGAGCGGCTGGTGGATTCGAACTGCTGACCTTTTGGTTAGCAGGCAAGCTCTTACCACTGCAACACTAGAGCTCTAATACAGGTATAATATTTAACCTTGAGGGGCTTAAGCAGGGTTATGTTTATGAATATGTTTTGTAAGCCACAAGGTCCCGTACACGTGTAAGCAATTATTGTATCATGCACAATGGGAGATTCTCTTGCATCTTCCCTAACACGGCATGGAATATGTGGAAAGTGCTCCATAAATACAGCAGCAGTTAATCCTGGAGACCCAAATTGTCCTTTTTATCTAATACCAGGTTTGGCAATGCTTCATGCATTGGGAGAGAAGAGAAATGAACACCCCACCCTGAGATGTGAAGAACTGAGATATGCTCTAATTAGCTTGCCTGGAAACACAGCTAGCCTAGCAACAAGACTGAAAACTATCATGTTCTTAAAGAAACATGGAACTTTCAGGTTAAAGTGCAGGTGGCCCTACCATTCCAGGCCCCCAAGGTGTCTTTTAGGGAGCAGTGGTGGTTCAGTGGTAAAATTCTTGCCTTTCATGCGGGAGAGCTGGGTTAGCTTCCCAGCCAATGCACCTCATGCACAGCCACCAGTCATTTGACAGTGAAGGATTGCATGTTGCTATGATGTTGAACAGGTTTCAGTGGAGCTTTCAGGCTAAGACAGACTAGGAAGAAAGGTCTGGCAATCTACTTCTGAAAATCAGCCAGTGAAAACCCTATGGATCACAATGGTCTGATCTGCAACCAGTCATGGGGATGGTGCGGGACCAGGCAGCATTTTGTTCCATTGCGCATGGGATGCCAACTTGCTGGCACTAACAACAACAATGACATCAGTCCCAATGCGGTGGAAAAAATCATGGGGCACTGGAATCAGGCCACCTGGGCTTCAATTCTCAACGCAGCTGCTGCTGTAGGAACTCGGTTGAACTATTTAAACTCAATGAACCCTCCAATTGCCCTTGTCCACAACATGGACAATTGCCCTTGTCCACCACCTACTTCCCAGGATTATCGAAAATTGTAAATATAATACACTTGAACTTATAAAATAATTTAGGGCAATTAAAAAAAACCCATTGCTGTCGAGTCAATTCCAACTCATAGCGAACCAATAAGACAGAGTAGAACTGCCCTGTAGGGTTTCCAAGGAGCGGCTGGTAGATTCCAACTGCTGACCTTCTGCTTGGCAGCTGAGCTCTTAACCACAGCACCACTAGGGCTCCAATAGGGAACTGCTAATGGATTTTCCCAGCAACGCCTAGGTCCACTGAGGGAATGTAGGACTCTTTCCAGGAAGCCTTACAAAGCCTGGTCGAACAAACAGGGCCCTTGCGGAGGCGTTCCTGTCCTCTTTTTCTTCTCTTTAAGCTAAAAGGAGTCCCTAGGGGGGGCAAACGGTTAATGCGCTTGGCTGCTAACTGAGAGGTGGGGTTTGAGTCCATCCGGAGGCACTTCAGAAGAAAGACCTGGTGATCTACTTCTGAAAAATCAGCCATTGAACATAAAATGATACTCATGAAGAGTGTGCGTCTTAGCTCAAATAGATACATGAGACTAAACGGGCAGCTCCTGTCCGGAGGTGAGATGAGAAGGCAGAGAGGGTCAAGAGCTGGTTGAATGGACACGGGAAATCAGGGGTGGAAAAGAGGAGTGTGCTGTCAGAGTATAGGGAAGCAATTAGGGTCACATAACAATGTATGTATAAATTTTTGTATGAGAGACTAACTTGAATTCTAAACTTTCACTTAAAGTACAACAATAAAATAAAGTCAGCCATTGAAAACGCTATGGAACACAATTCTAGTTTAATACACATGGAGTTGTCACGAGTCAGGATTGACTCCACAGCAACTGGTTTGAAGCCAAAAGAAGACAAAAGTGAGAGAAGAGGCTAGCGACTTAAAAAATGTATTTTTCCTTATGGCACACACATAACATCAGCAACCAGTGCGAAAATGTAATTATAATACATTTTCTCGAAGGCTGGTTTTTATAGCTTCAACTACGTTAAAATGTGAATTTTGTCCAAATCGAGAGATAACTTGAGAAGTGTAAAAAAGGGAAAGAGATTATAGTAAAATCAATATTAGCAAGAGTGAAATTGCTAGACGAGAGGCAGTAAAAATCTTTCCAAAGCCAAGAAAAGGGACTTCATAGTAAAATTATAATAAATTACTTTAGTTTTATCACTTGGTAAATTGCTTGAATATTAGTGTCATCGAGGCTACATTTTCTTTTAACCGAAGAACACATTTCAGTCTTGGCTCTAGCAGAAATCAGATTAGACCAGTATCGTTTTGACAACACTATCTTATTAACTTGTATAGGAGCTCATTATTTTAAACATGGCTCCATTTTCTCACCCTTTCAGATTTTTCTCCAAGCCATTGCTTTTTATTCAGACGCTGGGCTCTATGCTGCCTTCAGGCTCTTTGGCCATGAAGAATAAGCTTGTGATCTTTAAGTTCTCAGGAAGGAAGACCCAGGCCCATGGAAAGTTGTGCTTCTCTCCCCAAGTCTGGGGTTTGAGTAGGTCAGATGACCACTCAATCCTGAGTCTTCGTTATCATAAAATATCTGTGGAATGTGTGAAAAATTCTTTGTTCCTATACATTGTTGTGGATTGAATTGTGTTCTCAAAACATACATGGTGAAGTCCTGACCGGTGTACCTGTGGAATATTATAATCATTATTTCTACAATTAAGTTTCTCCCAAGAACCGTAATGAAACAGAAGGAAATAAAAAACTCAGAAGCACCCAGATCAGCTAGATCCTTGGATTTCCAAAAGCCTCTGGCTAACCATTTTTTTCTTTCTTTTCTTTTTTTTTTTTATAAGCCTGTCTAATCTTTGCCTGAAGGGTTAACCTCAGGAGTGACCTCCTTACTGAGCTAAAAGGGTGTCCGGGGGCCGTACTTTCAGCTTTCTGCAGTCTCTGTCAGGCGAGTAAGTCTGGTCTTTTTTTGTGAGTTAGAATTTTGTTTTACATTTTTCTCCAGCTCTGTCCCAGACCCTCTGTTGTGATCCCGGTCAGAGCAGTCAGTGGTGGTAACCCGGCACTATCTAGTTGTACTGGAGTCAGTCTGGTGGAGGCCGTGGTAGTTGTGGTCCATTAGTCCTTTGGACTAATCTTTCGCTTGTGTCTTGTTTTCTTCATTCTCCCTTGCTCCAGAAGAGGTGAGACCAGTGGAGTATGTTAGTCTGGCTAACCATTTTTACTAAACATACCCATTGTTGGCCTAACGTGGACCTCTCCTGACTCTGTCCTATAGGGTCACTATAGGGTCTCTATGAGTTGGAATTGACTCGACGGGGCACCACCACCACAACAGCCTTAACCAACCAACCAACCCGTTTCCGTCGAGTCGATTCCAACTCATAGTGACCCTATAGGACAAAGTAAAACCGTCCCATAGGGTTTCCAAGGAGCGGCTGGTAGATTGGAACTGCCAACCTTTTTTCTTTTTTGGTTAGCAGCCGAATGCTTGACCACTGCGCCACCAGGGCTCCGCAACAACCTTAGGAACAGGGTTTTCCCCACGAGAGTGTCAGGGTTTTCTAATGTTGCTCAGATCGTCACGGCCTTGGGCACGTCGGTTTTCACTGTTATCCGCCCTGATTGCACATCTGGAAGTCTGGCATGAAGGCCCACCTCTCAAAGCATCATGAGGATGCCTAAGAAATACTGATTGACAGTGATGGATTACTTTCAGCCCTGCTCATAAAAGGGCAGGACAAAGCCTGGAATCCTGGCTTCAAGCTGAGGTGTGAGGGAGACCGTGAAGGGGCTGCTCTAGGTTACAAAGGGTGGTAAGGTGTGGGACCTGTACTTAAGGAACCAAGAGACAGCTCTCGTGATGGGCACCCCCATACTCCACACCCTCCAACACTCCCATGTCAGACACCCCCATGCTAGACGCCCCCTATGCTGGACACCCCCATGATGGACACCCCCCATGATGGACACCACCCATGCTGGACAGCCCCATGCTGGACACCCCCATGCTAGACACCCCTACACTGGACACCCCAGAATGGATACTCCCCATGCTAGATACCTTCATGCTGGACGCCCCCCATACTAGATACCTCTTGTACTGGACACCCCCATGCTGAATATACCAATGCAGGGCACCCCCATGCTGGACAGCCCCCACACTAGATACCTCTTGTACTGGACACCTCCATGCTGAATATACCAATGCTGGACACTCCCCATGCTGGACACCCTCCAGGGTAGACACCCCCATACTGGACATCCCCATGCTGGACACTTTCCATGCTGGACTCCATCACCCTGAGACCCTTTCCCCAGTACATGCTCTGATCATAAATTAGAACAGTATGTTAGAATTTCAGCACGTTTATATTCTAAATTGGCGTAGCCCTTCTTCCTACAGGGAAAAACAAAACCAAAAAAAGTCCAGAAGATGGTACGCCATTTGTAACACAATAGAGATATACATGCTAGACCACAGTGTGGCAGACAGTTCTTCCACTGACAAGCCGCAGGATGATCTCACAGAGGGCATGAATGTTTTTATTTGAATTGCTATGCATTCATTTTAATGTGCATCAGAAATAAGTATCACTAGCACCTCAAACCCATGGTGGGATGAGTCTAAGTAAAAAAAAAAAAAAGAAAGGATTTATTTATAGTTGATTTTAAAAAATTATTATTAAAATAATAGTATAGTGATAATGATATGGCATCTTAGTCATCTGGTGCTGCTCTAACAGAAATACCACAAGCGAATGGCCTTAACAAAGAGAAATTTATTCTCTCATAATCCGGTCAGCTAGAAGTCCAAATTCAGGGCATCAGCTCTAGGAGAAAGCCTTTCTCTGTCGGCTCTGGAGGAAGATCCTTATGATGCGTCAGTCTTCCCTTGATCTGGGAGCATCTCAGCGCAGGAACCTCAGGTCCAAAGGATACGCTCTGCTCCCAGCACTGCTTTCTCGGTGGTATGAGGTTCCCCAACTCTCTGCTTGCTTCCCTTTCCTTTTATCTCTTGTAAGATAAAAGGTGGTTCAAGCCACATCCCACGGAAACTCCCTTTACGTTGGGTCAGGGATGTGATCTTAGTAAGGGTTTTACAATCCCATCCTAAACCTCTTTAACAGAAAATTACAATCACAAAATGGAGGACAACCACACAATCCTGGGAATCATGGCCCAGCCAAATTGATGCAGACATTTTTGGGGGGACACAAGTCAATCCATGACATATGGCAACAACAACGAAGCTGTTAAGGTGTTTATTAAAGGCCCGCAGTTTGTCTGCGAAAGTCTTGGTCTACGGCTTTAGCCAAAACTAAACTGGGCTGTTTAGGGGGGCTGTTTCTGGCCATTAAGGAAACTGTCTAACCATCATGGTGTGCACATGTAGGGGCACGAACGTCAGACGCCCACACCCACCCACATGGGTGCACAGAGTGGCTTCTCCTTCAGTCACAACCCCCCCACCCCCCAGCATCTGCACGCGCCTCTTCTGATAGACCTGTGCACTGTGGATTGTGAACTCCTCAGGATAGGAAACATCGTACTTAACCTTTAACGCCCCCATCGCCTAAAACCAAACCAAACTCACTGCCATTCAGTCGATTCTGACTCATGGTGACCCCATGGGCTACAGAATAGAACTGCTCCATAGGATTTTATGGCTGTAATCTTTATGGAAGCAGATTGCCAGGCTTTCTTCCAAGGTGCTGCTGGTTGGGTTCGAACCACCAACCTTTAGGTTAGTAGTTGGGCACTTAACCATCTGTGCCACCCAGGGACCTTGCCTACCCCCAACCCATAGTAAATTACAGTAAGTGCCCACAGAATGAACAGCTTCATAAGGTAGGAGGGAGTGGTTAAGAACAGACTGCCTATATCGGATTTCTCATCCTACTACTTACTGGCTGTGTGACTTTAAGCAAGAAGCTTGACCTCTCTATGCCTCAATTTTCTTCATCTGTAAAATGGGAATTAAAATTGGATCGGCTCCAAGGGCTGTTGTGAAAATTAAATGAGTTAATATATAAAGTGCTCCATGGGGTTTTCAATGGCTGATTTTTTAGAAGTAGATCACCAGGCCTTTCTTCCAAGGCACCTCTGGGTGGACTCAAACCTCCAACCTTTCAGTTAGCAGTCGAGCGTATTAACCATTTGCACCACTCAGGGACTCCTTTAGTTACTTACTAAATGCTTGGTTGGTGTTTGAATGAATAAGCGGACAAACTGAACAAATATCTCTCTCCGGAAATCCTGGGAAGTCCCCTTTTAATATAATGGCATTAGCAGGATTATCATCAAGCAGGCTTGAGATACCGGTCCTCATCTCCTTTTTATAAAACATTTTAGCATTCTCTGAATGCATACCTTTTACTAAAACAATGGGGAAGGGAGGCAAGAAGCTGCATAGAAGCTACGGGTACTAAAGCATGTGAAATTGCTCATCCCCTGGGAGAATTCTTAGGTTATTTTTATCCTCAGGTGCATCTAGGCACAGGACGCTCTTGCCTGATCAATTTAAATTGCAGGTCAGCAAACGAACATTAAACACAAGGATCAGGAGTGGCAGGCTGTGACCTTTTTTCAGGGAGAGAGGCAGGCCACAATTCCAATTACTTTTAGCAGAACTAGAACTCTATCACTCCACTGGAACTTAGGATCAAAGACATTTACCAGAAAGACTCCTAGAGATAAAACAGTATAAACCCTCTCATGTTACAGATAAGGAAACCGAGGCCCAGAAGGAAGTAACTGGACAAAAGTCAGGGGGATCACTGTGGGCAAAATTAGGATTCAAACCCAGGACTCCCCACTCCTAATTTCACACGTATCCTTTCTCTCCTGCTGACTTTAAGTTAAAACCATCATCAGAGGGTCTCTTACAAGCCTGCTGATTTGTAACAGCAAGTAGAGCACGTGTTCTGCTTATCTGTGACTAAAAGGCAGATATTTGCACTTGCATGCCAATGAACCTGTCTTTGAACTTCATCATAATCTCAAAGCTGCTACTGATTTGGAAATGCAAGTGATAGAACCGTGGCTTATATCGCTGTAGACCCCATTGGATAGTGGGGTGTTAATTTTTCATACGTTGTTGCCAGACATAGATCTCTTTTCTTTCTTTGCCACGCTATCTGATGGGTACAGGTACGCCCTGCTTTTTGCCAAATCCACTGTCCTGCTCCGTTGGGTGTGTGTGTTTGCTTGCAAACTGCATTCTATTTTAAATGTACCAGAGGAAGCTGGCCATCCACAGTAAATCTATTTATAAAAATGAGGAATACTTTCATTGTCATATGATTGCTTGTTATTGTTGTTAGCTGCCATTGAGTTGGCCCCCAACTCACTGGAAACCCGTGCACAATGGGACAAAATGCTGCCGGGTCCTCGCCATCCCCGTGATTGGTTGTGGATTGGACGATTGTGATCTATAGTGTTTTCATTGGATGATTTTTAGAAGTAGATTGCCAGGCCTTTCCTTCTAGTCTGTCTTAGTCCATTTTAGTCCATCTTAATCTGGAAGCTTTGCTGAAACCTGTTCAGCATTATAGCAACACGCAAGCCTCTACAGACAGGTGGTGGCTGCACGTGAGGTGCATTGGCCAGACATTGAACTAGGTCTCCCGCATGGAAGGCGACAATTCTACCACTGAACCACTAATGCCTCCGGATGACTGTACTGTTAAAAATAATAAAAACAGCCCCGGGACACCCTTATAGCTCAGTAATGATGTCACTGCTGAGGTTCGCCCTTCAGCCAAAGATTAGACAGGCCCATTAAACAAACCAAGACTAAAGGGGCACACCAGTCCAGGGGCAAGGCCGAGAAGGCAGGAGGGGACAGGGAAGTTGGTAAAAGGGAACCCAAGGTCGAGAAGGGAGAGTGTTGACATGCCGTGGGGTTGTTAACCAACGTCATAAAATGATACGTGGACTAACTGTTTAATGGGAAGCTAGTTTGTTCTGTAAACCTTCATCTAAAGTTCAATCAAAAAAAAATATAAAGTTCAAAATAATAATACTCACTAACCATTTTTAGAGTACAGACTATGTTCTAAGGATTGTGCTAAGTGCTTTATGTCAATTATCTCATTTATTTCACACAACCACCAATGAGGGAGGTACTATTAAATTACTATCCCCATTTTATAGATGCGAACATTCGGGCACTGTGGTGGACACATGCAAAGATGGTCCCCAATGATCCCCAGCTCCTGGTATTCACACTCTGTGTGGCTCCCTCCCCTTGAGTGTGGGTGGAACCTGTGACTTGCTTCTAACCAGCAGAATACAGCAAAGGTGATGGGGTGTTGCTGCTGAATCACACTAGTCCTGTAGCTGGACTCACTGGTCTGCAGCGTTACCGAGCCTGGGATGAGCAAACAAGGGTCACTGTAGCATTTCCATTAGAAAAAATCAAGAAAAGATAACATATATCCGTCCACTAGTTTTAAAGTGAGCACAAGGTTTGAACTCCATGTTGTCCTAGATCAGGTTTAGAAGACAAACTCTCAGGGTTTACACCTTGCTATACCATCTTCAGATCTTGATATAATGTGATCACCTCCATGATGGGATCTGCTGTGAGTAGCCTATCAGTTGAAAGGGAGTTTCCTTGGGTGTGTGGCCTGCATCTAATATAAGTGGACATTATAGCAAGACTCATGGACTTTTGCTTGCACTGGATCCAGCAGCTGGCTCCTGTTCGTCTGACCTCTGGTTCTTGGGACTTGAGCTAGCAGCTTACCTGCAGTCTTGCCTGCTAACCTTGGGATTCATCCATCTTCACAGTCTGTGAGCAAGAGCCCTGCTCCCTAACCTGCCAGTCTTGGGTTTGCCAGCCCCTGAAGCTACGTGAATCAGGAGAAGCCTGACTTTTGAAACTCTACAACTGCGTGAGCCATTTCCTTGATATAAATCTCTTTCTCCATATACTTCTACACGTTACTGGTTGCTTCAGCCTAAGACAATGCTCTTCCCCGTGCCTTGGCAGCATCTCAGAGCATCCTCTTCACATACCCTTCTTGTTAAATCCTACTCATCCTTCAGACTTCTTCTCAAGGGTCACTGCCTCTGAAAGCCTTCCTGGCCCCTGCCCCCAGTCCAGATCAGGAATTTAGGGATAAGTTCTCATAGAACTACATGTCTTCCCTTCACTGTTCTAATCTCCATTAGGCTCAGTAAACTAATCTTCACAGGAACAAAGACTAATTTGTTCCTCATTTTAATCCCAGGTCCCAGCTCCATGCCCAGCTCCAAGTAAGTTGGTACTCAGTAAGTATTTGTTGAATGAATGAATGAATTCAGACAAGTCATTTTTCTGTCTCTTGGTCTCAGTTCCCACAACTGTAAAATTTCTTTTACCTTTGACATATTATGATTCTGATAGGAGAATAGGATTGTTGCAAAAGATACAAGTCAACTTTTGAAGAATGTGAGTAATTCTTTGTCACTTTTCTGGTTTCATCAGCTTTGCTGAGTTTGAAAACATAAATGCTGTCGATATGCTTTTCTGACAGCGACCATTAGTACTCTGAGCTCATCTTAGCCTCGTGGGAAGCAGATGGGGGGCTTGGTCCATAGGGAATCCTACTATCAGAAAATGGAATGCTGTAGACCAGAGCTTCACAGAACGCATGGGGCTCATGTTCTGGAACTAAACTAAAGTTAACTGCCCTGTCATGGGGACCGCAGGCTACTTCAGAAACCAAGTCTCTTGCAAAGGCATCCAGGAGGAGTTATCCTCAGCATTGGAATGAGGTCCTTTAATGGAAGGAAAGGAGCACTGATGGTGCAACAGTTAAGTGCTCAGCTGTTAACCAGAAAGGCGGCGGTTCGAACCCACCAACAGCTCTGTGGGAGAAAGACCTGGCAATCTGCTCCCACAAAGATTACAACCTAGTTAAACCCTATGAGGCAGTTCTACTCTGTCATGTAGCATGGCTATGAGGTGGAATCGACTCCATGGCACCCAACAGCAACAATAACAATGGTTGAAAATCCAGACTCAACTCCAGATGAATTACAGGTGAATGTTTACATCACAAAAAAAATCATTTGTAAAACAAAGTGGCTCTCAGCTTTAAATTCTCCCAGTGTTTTGATTAAAAGGACTGGCATAAACTGCTAATAAAAAAGGGGGGTGGATTTATTGGCATCAATTCAATTTCTCTGTCGTAAATGGAGGTACACCCACATGATGAATCAAAATATTCCAGATTGGCCCCATGCCTTCTCCCACCCTCACAGTTACTATCACTTTATCCTGTTTTATTATTCTTGTAGACTAATCACTTTCCGATGTAATCATGTTTATTATTTGCTTTTTTGTTTGTTTTATTTTGTTTTTTATGTGTCTATCCCAACAAAAGTGAAATCTCCATGAGGACAAAGACCTTGCTTGTTCTGGTTACTACTATTCCCAGGAAGTAGAATAGTGTTTGGTATAGAGTGGGCGTTTGATACATACTCATTCAAAGAATGACCACACCAACTACCATTCAACTTCCCAGGGAAACAGAAAATATAATGCCAGATAATTACATAAAGTGGGATTTGTTCATTTATTATATAAATTGTTCGTTTATTAGGCAATAATTCAGTTATCTCTAAAATAAACATATAATAAATCAGTGTAGACTAAAGCTCTCCCACCCTACTGCCTCTCAGTTAAGTGTTAAGCTCTTTCCCTTCATGTCTTTATGAAATCTGCTAAACTCCTTTAACTGACTATGTGTACCAGTCAGCCTAGGCTAGGTTATGCTGCAGTAACAAACAGCCCCACATGTCAGGGACTTAACAACAATAAAGACCTTACTCTTGTTTATGTCCCATGTCTACTCCAGGTAGCAGCAGCTCCACCACATCTTGCATTCATTCTGAGTCCCAGGCGGATGGAGAAATTTCTATCTGAGATGTTGCCAGCCAGTGGCAGAGGAAAAAGAGAACATGGCAAACCATGCATTGGCCTTAAAACCTGGACTTTGACACGACACAGATTACTTCTACTCACATTGTGTTGAGGACCCTGGTGGCGCAGTGGTTAAGTGCTGGGCTGCTAACCAAAAGGTCTGAAGGTTTGACCCCAGCAGCAGCTCCACAGGAGAAAGACGTGGCAACCTCTTTCTGTAAAGATCACAGCCTAGGAAACTCCATTGGGCAGTTCTACTCGAACCTATAGGGTCACTATGAGTCAGAATCAACTCGACGGCACACAGCAACAACACGTTGATTGTGTTGGTCACAACAAGTGAGTTGGCCAAGCCTAACATCGATGGTGCAGAGGGGCACTGAAGGAAGGGAACTGGAACAGTTGGTCAACAGTTATACAATCTGCCACACTGTGTTCTTAGCTTTGGGAGGTAATGAGGGAGGGGATGGTGGAAAATTCTAGGTCCATACTCAAAAGGATAAATAAGAACTCTTCTTATTTACCTTTGGAAGCCACCTGGAGACCACACTCAGCCTATTTTGAATTTATATGGAAGTACAGAGGAGACTCATGGGTGGCATAAATAATTTGTACTCGAAGGTTGGCTGTTTGAACCCAGTCAGCAGTGCCCCAGAAAAAAGGCCTGGCAATCTGCTTCCGTAAAGATTACAGCCAAGAAAACCTTATGGAGCTCAGTTCTACTCTGTAAAACATGAGATCACCATGAGTCAGAACCGACTCGATGGCAAAGGGTTTGGTCTCTTTTGTTTACAGAGGAGGAGAGCTGATTTTTATCCTCTGACATGCTCAGAAGGAGCCCTCTGATGTCCAGATTACCTACCCCTAACCAGGAGGCAAAGTCCCTGGGTAGTGCAAATGGTTAACGTGCTCGGCTGTTAACTGAAAGGCTGGAGGTTCAAGTCTACCCAGGTGTGACTGGGAAGAAAGGCCTGGCAATCTACTTCCGAAAAAGCAGCCATTGAAAACCCTGTGGAGCACAGTTCTACCCCAACACACATGGGGTGACCATGAGTCAGAGTTGACTCAGCGGCAACTGGTTTTGGTACTGGTAACCAGCAGGCAGCAATCAGTTAAGTAACTGCTCATTTCACTCCCGCTCTGCGTCTTCACCTTCCCCAGGAACTCAGAGTCCTTCCTGGAGCTTTCCCTTTTACCTTCCTGGACAATTTGTCTCTAATAGAGGGCACAATTCTGGAACTTGGCAAGCCTTTAATTCCCAGTGACATTATCTTATAAGGGAGAAGGCAGGCTGATTTGGCTAACAGCAACCAGTAGGAGATCCCTAAACGTCACTGCGGGGTTTCCTCCTATTGTACATGGGGTTGCTATGAGTTCGGACCAACTGGATGGCACCTAGTGACAACAACCAGCTTTCAGGAATAACCTTTCAGCAAAAGGTAGTCTTCTCAGCCACCACTTTCAGGAAATTATTCTCTCCCATCCTATGACTCACTAGCTAAGGGGAGAGAATTTCTTGGCAGAGACTAAGAAATGATAACAGAAAAGGAAAGAAAAGATAGAAGCTTTCTAGACCCCCAATTTCAGGCTGTGTAAAAGGGAATGGAAGTGACGACTTAGGAAGTCGTTCATAGAATAACTTGGGTAAGAAAAAGAATGAAGATTCACAAACGCGGCAACATTTATGGACCTCTTACTGGGTACAGTGATGTGCTGTATTATGCCTTCAAAATAGCTCTAAAAGGCACAGCCCAGGTATTCAGGGCACCTATAGTGTAGAAAAGGAGCCCCGGTGACACAGTCGTTAAAGCGATCAGTGCTAACTGAAAGGTCGGCAGTTCGAATCTACCAGCCACTCCATGGGAGAAAGATGTGGCTGGTCTGCTTCTGTAAAGATTACAGCCTTGGAAACCCTAGGGCAGTTCTACTCTGTCCTGTAGGGTCACTATGAGTCAGAATCTATGTGACGGCAGCAGGTTGTAGCCTAGAAGGAGCCTCTGGATGGTACAAATGGTTAACATGCTCAGCTGCTGTCATGGTTTGAAATATGTCCCCCAAAAAATGTGTGTATCAGTTTGGCTGGGCCATGATTCCCAGAATTGTGTGGTTGGCCTCCATTTTGTGATTGTAATTTTAATAAAGAGGATTAGGGTGGGATTGTAACACCAACCTTACCCAGGTCGCATCCCTGATCCAATGTAAAGGGAGTTTCCCTAGGGTGTGGCCTGCACCACCTTTTACCTTACAAGAGATAGAAGGAAAGGGAAGCAAGTAGAGAATTGGGGACCTCATACCACCAAGAAAGCAGTGCCAGGAGCAGAGCATGTCCTTTGGACCCGGGGTCCCCGTGTGGAGAAGCTCCAGTCCAGGGGAACACAGATGAGAAGGTCGACAGAGAGAGAAAGTCTTCCCGTGGAGCTGACACCCTGAATTTGGACTTTTAGCCTACTTTACTGCAAGGAAATAAACTTCTCTTTGTTAAAGCCATCCACTTGTGGTATTTTTGTTATAGCAGCACTAGATGACTAAGACAGCTGCTAACCAAAAAGTTGGTGGTTCTGAGCACCAAAATCAGGCAGCTAGTAAGTGGTGGGACAGGATTCAAAGTCAGGCTACACTGTTGCTGTGCTAGAAAAATCCTCTTTGACCTGAAGTCATTTGCTCCAGTGCAATATGCCAGGACCAGGCTCAGCAAACTGGGAAGTTGATGGCACCTCCTCCCCTTTCATTTCTCTTCTCTGGACCCCCAAACCCCCCCAAACACCCAACATCACAGTAACCACCCACCACTCCCACTGTGGAGGAAAAGGGTTAGATGAAGGAATTCATCCTAATGCACTTGTATGAACATCTCCCAGATAGACCTGCCCTCAAGAGGAGCACCCCTGCCCCCGGTCAATATTTATCAGAAGGATGAGAATGCCTCATGATCCATTTCAGTGACAGACTGCAGGCCAGGGTGGAGGAGAGGGCAGAGGGGAAAGGAAGATATAATTAAGTGTAGAGAGATGAGGTCCTAGCACCTCCAAGCCCAAACCAGCGGACTTCTGTCCCCTTTACCTGGACAATTTAGACCTGGGTGAAGGGACACAGAGAGAAAGGAGGGCATTATAATTCTCAGTATTGGATTTGGTATTGCTTTATCTTGGGGGCTGGACTGTGGGTATCTAAGCAGAAGCTGGGGAACCACTTGTGGCAGACAGAAAGGAGGCACCCCATCAGAGGTTGGCCTAGGTGGTAGCTAAGGTATTTTCTGTCATAGATTCCATGTTTGACCATTTGAGGGGGTTATCCAGTCCTGTCTGGAAGAAGAAGACCTGGAAGTCATGACATCCTCCAGAGGTGGACCTTATAGGTCTCTGTCCACCACCGCATGGAGTGGACTCATGCATCCAGCAGTTGACCTGGTCTTACCTTCACTGGAATGGCTCCTCTCCTTTGCAAATCATACCCTCCCAACGCCAGCAGGGCACCTGCAATGCCCTGAGAAACGTGAATCCAGAGAGCTGCCATAAATCAGTCACTGTCTAGCCATCACCTAGATCATGAATTTCATATGGGAGTCAATGGGATGGGGCGGCTTTAGAGAAAGAACACTACACTGCTCAAATTCTCAGATTACTGGGACTTATTAAGTAAATCTTTGAAGTCTGGGATACCTGGGCTGGGAGTCCCAACAACCAAGGCATTGCTCAAACACTGTTGGATGCTGCCAAAGCTTCAGTATGTTCAGTATAGAAACAGAAGGTAGAACTGACTCAGTTAGCAAGTTCGTACTCCCCATGGATGGGGATTAACTGGTCTCTTCTGATTTTAGTGAGAAGAAAAGCTGCCTGGCATGGTACCAGAGCTGGGATATGAAAATACTGTTTGTAACCAGAATCAGGTGCGGAGCCTTCCTGAGTGGCTCCACTTTCACAATTTAACCTGAAAACATTTACTTACAAGCTAAGAGAGAGATTTAAATCTGTGTGCGAGACTAGGTTGATTAACTTAAACAACCAAGTAATAAGAAGTGGAAAAACCTCTTTGTTTGTTTTTATATATTGTGGGGAGTTTATAAATTCAAAAGAATGTTTACCTAAACTCTTTGCAACTTAAATCACTGAGTAATGATTTTTCCATGCTTCAGCTGATAAACGGTTACTTGTGTCTAGCAATAATCAGTGCAATGAAATTACTGTAAAGCAAAAGAAAAAAAAAATAGCGGTTCAAGTCCACCCAGAGACAACTCAGAAGAAAGGTCTGGCAATGTACTTCCAAAAAATCAGCCACTGACAATCATATGGAGCGCAGTTCTACTCTGACACAAGTGGGGTCCCTATGAGTCAGAATTGACTTGATGGCAACAAGTACTACATGTGCACACGCACAGAAACACACTGTATCTCTCTACCGAGTATCTCACGTTCACTAGCTCATCTTTACTCTTGAATATACTCTTTCCCTTTCCTCGTGAATAAACTACAGGATGTGCAACTCAACCCTATGTTGCTGAGTTGCCAGTAGTAACTGTGCCTTAGTTTTCTCATCTGTAAAATGGGAGGGTCACATAAGACTATCACAAAGGTACTACGAAAAATTGGAAAAATTTAACTCTAATGTGTTGTTGTTTGCCGTCAGGTCAATCCTAACTCGTAGCAACCCTATAGGACAGAGTAGAACTACCCATAGGGTTTCCTGGGTTGTAATCTTTATAGAGGAGGCCTGGTGGTACAGTAGTTAAGAACTCAGCTGCTAACCCAAAGGTCAGCAGTTTGAATCCAGCAGCTGCTCTTTGGAAACCCTATAGGGCAGTTCTACTCTGTCCTGCAGAGTCGCTAGGAATCGGAATTGACTCGACAGCAATGGGTTTGGTTTTTTTTGGAATCTGTATAGGAGCAAATCACTGGATCTTTTTTCCCCTGGAACAGCTGGTGGGTTTAAACCGTAGACCTCTCCTTAGCAGGCTATCTCTTAACCATTGCACAACCAGGGCTCCTTAGCTTTAATGTAAAAACCAAAACCGTTGTCACTGAGTCGATTCTAACTCATAGAGACCCTATAGGACAAGTAGAACTGCCCCATAGAGTTTCCAAGGCTGTAATTTTTACACAAGTGGACTGCCACACCTTTCTCCTTCGGAGAAGCTGGTGGGTTCGAGCCGCTGACCTTTCGGTTAGCAGCCAAGTGCTTAACCACTGCGCCACCACGGCTCCTTTTAGCTTTAATATCTTTTATTGTTGTTGGGTGCCATGGTGTCGATTCCGACACATAGCGGCCCCATGTGACAGAGCAGAACTGTCCCGTAGAGGCTATAATCTTTATGGAAGCAGACTGCCAGGTCTTTTCTCCCGCGGAACCACCGGGTGGGTTCAGCCAACCTTTTGGTTAGCAGTCTAGTGATTAACTGTTCACTACCAGGTTCCTTCAGCTTTAAGAAACTACCCTCTAAAACACTTCCTAGAGTCAATGTGATTAAAATATTCTTTTACATAGAATAGGGCAGATGCCTCTTTTGGCCTTACTGCCCAATTCTACTGTGCATTTACTGCATAGCCTCGGGGAAGTGACCTAACTGCTCTGTGCCTCAGTTTCCTCACTGGTAAATTCATCATCACTGTCCTCAGCCCTGTCCACTGGCTCTATTCTATTTTAAATTAACAACATTCTCCATTTTAAGGAAGATTTCAAAAATTAAAGGATAGAAAAAGCAGCAAAAACACACATTAAATCCTAATTAAAGGAGTAATAATGATTTCTGAAATGGGATTTACCTTAAGCGCAATAAAATTAGCATTAAACAAATTAGCAGAAATCTTAAATAACCATTTAGGAGAGTGAATATTAGCTCCTTAAAAGAACCTTCACCCCTAAAGGGCACATACAAGCAAAATTTCACATTCGATCAAACTGAAAAATTGTATGTGCTTAAGTTTGTGACAGTCTGCTCCCATAAAGATTACAGGCTTGGAAACCCTAAGGAGCAGTTCTACTGTGTCCTATAGGGTTGCTATGAGTCAGAATTGACTCAAAGGCGATTTTTTTTTTTTAAGTTTCAAAGTGAGTCCCTGGGTTATGCAAATGGTTAACACACTCGACTACTAACCAAAAGATTGGAGGTTCAAGTCCACCTAGAGGTGCCTTGGAAGAAAGGCATGGCAATCTATTTCCAAAAAATCAGCCATTGAAAACCCTATGGAGCACAGTTCTACTCTGACACACATGGGGTCACCATGATTCAGAGTCAACTCGAAGGCAACTGCTTTTTCACTGGTTTAAGTTTCAAAGGCAGAAGCAAGAAGGTACCTCTGAACCATCCCCTGGGTTAAGACGACCCCACTTCTAAATTCCGTAAGTGTCCAAAGTGTAAAATAGACAAAGAGTAAAAATGGACACTGTTCACAGCGACACTGGAACAACAAGTAGAAACCAGAGTGGTCCAGGAGGAGCTGGTCAGATGATCCTACAACCTCTAAGCTACCCTGCAGCGCTTTGGCTTAAGACCAAAACACTCCCTTCAGAACCCTGAGCCTGGGACAAAGCACTAACAATTCTAACAGAAGCATTTACAAAGGGAGTGCCCTCAACAAGGCAATCCAACTAGAAAAAGCACGAATTGGTTCTAATCACGGTGCTGTTAAGCCATTCTGACAGAAGCCACAGACCTAGGACAGAGAATTTGTAGCAGACCCATAGCAAAATTAATAAAATTACTATTTTACTCTTACCCAGAGATGAATCCAGGTTTGTATAGTGTGAAACATATACAACTTGGAGGCATTTTTAAAGAAAAAGAATACAAAATTACAAATTCAAAGTGAGGTTGAAAGTAAACATTTGTTTAGAATAAAAAAAGAAATCATAACAACTTACAAACCATTTTTCAAAGCTGGTAAATAACGTTTAATGTAAGAAAAATCTGGAAAAATGACATAATGATAATATTGTTATCAGTTAATTGCCTAAGATACCTACACAATCCTTCTTTTTAAACATATTTTGACTACATTCTCTTTGATAGATTCTCTGTTTGACAGTGATTTTATAATATTTTCTGTAAAGAGAATACAAAAATAAGGCAATGTGTCTTTCAGAATGGTCAAAATTTGCTTGATAGATTGAAGATGGCTTCAGATTCTTGTCACCCTTCCAACTGAAGGGTGGTCTCTATTTTCCCTCCGCTCCAAGCTTGGTGCAAACAGTTAAGTGCTTGACTACTAGCCAAAAGTTTGGCAGTTTGAACCCACCCTGAGGCACCTTGGAAGATAGGCCTGGCAATCTGCTTCTGAAGGTCACAGCCTTGAAAACTATACATGCTCATTACACATGGGAAGAGTTCTACTCATCATACATGGGATCGTCATGAATCAGAATCAACTCATGGCAACCGTCTTAGGCTGGGTTCTCTAGAGAAGCAAAATCAGTGAAGCATACATATATGCAGAGAGAGATATATCAAGGAAATGGCTCAAGTGGTTGTAGAGGCTGGCAAGTCCCAAGTCTGTGGGTCAGGTGTCAGGCTGGAGGCTTCTCCTGACTCACGTAGCTGCAGGGGCTGATGAATCCAAGACTGGCAGGTCAGACAGCAGGCTGCTGGCTCACAGGTTGCAGAGGCGAGTGAATCCCAAGATCGGCAGGTAATATGGCAGGCCTCTGGCTCAAGTCCCAAGAATCAGAAGTCAGATGATGATGAGCTGGATTCAGGATCCAGAGCTAGCAAAAGGCAGCCTTGCCAGAACATCCGTATATATTGAATGCAGGCCACACCCCCAAGGAAACTCCCCTTACAACTGATTGGCTGGTCACATAAGATCATGGAGGTGATTGCATTAGATTACAAAATGAAGGATAACTACATCATTACATAACTGCCAAATTATCTCATTGCATGACGTAATTGCCAAACTACCTCATTACATAACTGCCAGACCACTGAGAATCACATCCCAGCCAAGTTGACACACAACCTTAACCATCACAACAGCTAACAACAAAAATAGAAACTCGGCTGGCCTTTTATCCTGTTTTTAGCAATAGAATGCCGCAGAAACAACGCTGTGATTTCCCAGTTAAGGCCTAAAAAAGCCTGGCAGCTTCTGCTTCATTCCTCCTGAAGATTTCCTCCTGAAGCCTAACCACCATGCTGTGAGGAAGCCCAAGCAGCCACTTGAACAGACCCACATGAAGGAGAACCAAAGCCCCTAACCAATAGCCTCCGCTGAGCTCCCAGCTGATTGGCAGCAGCAATACCAGTAAAATGAGATCATTTTGGAACTTCCAGCCATCTCAATGCCCCAGCCGGTATCTCATGAAGCAGAAGGCCCATCCAGTCAAACCACAGAATTGTGAGAAATAATAAATCATTGTTTTCTGCCACAATTTCATTTTCTTCTCAACATTTTATTATAAAAATTTTCAAACATAAAGAATCATTAAAAGAATTTTATAGTAAACACTCATAAATCTCTCTCTTTGATTCTACAATTAACATTTTTTATTGTGGTAAATGTATACATAATAAAACATTTGCCATGTCAACATTTTTCCACATATACAATTTGGTATTAATTATGTTATCATGTCATTGCAACCATTACCACTATCCATTTCTAAATTTCTCCATCACCCTTAACAGAAGCTCAGTACATCTAAGCAACGATTCCCTCTTTCCTCCTCCTTGCCTCATATCCCTGGTAACCACTAATCAACTTTGGCCTCTATACATTGGCCTATTCTAGATATTTCTTGTAAGTGAGACCATACAATATTCGTCCTTTTGGGACTGACTTCTTTCACTCAGCATCGTATTTTCAAGGTTTATGCACGTTGTAGCCTAGACTTCATTTCTCTTTATGGCAGAATAATACATTTACCCATCTGTCCATCCATAACTCTTCTGGGACATTGCAAAGTTGTACACATCAGTACGCTTCACTCCAAACACTTCAGCATGCGTATCATTAACGTGAGGTGATTTTTTGTTTTGTTTTTTTTTGCGGTAAAATTTACATGTAAGGAAATACATACATCTTAAGCATATCATTCTAGGAGTTTTACAAATGCACCTACTTCTATAACCCAAGCCCCTATCAAGATATAGAACATTATCAGCACTCAGAAAGTTCTCTCATGCCCCTTCCCAACCTCAGCCTCTACCCGTCCACAGGCAATTTTTTCTACCATTGTTGATGTTGTTGTTGTTAGGTGCCGTTGGGTTAGTTCCGACTTATAGCAACCCTATGTACAACAGAATAAAACACTGCCCGTTCCTGCGCCATCCTCACAATCATTGCTATGTTAGAGCCCACTGTTGTAGCCACTGTGACAATGTATCTTATTGAGGGTCTTCCTCTTTTTTGCTGACCTTCTACTTTACCAAGCATGATGTTCTTCTCCAGAGCTAGGACCCTCCTGATAATACATCCGAAGTATGTGAGACAAAGTCTCACAATTCTCACTTCCAAGAGGCTGTATTTCTTCCAACATGGACTCGTTCATTCTTCTGGCAGTTCATTGTATATTCAGTATTCTTCACCAACACCGTAATTCAAAGGTGTCAATTCTTCTTTGGTCTTCCTTATTCATCATCCAGCTTTTGCATGCATATGAGGTGATTGAAAATACTATGGCTTGGGTCAGGCACACCTTAGTCCTCAAAGTGACATCTTTGCTTTTCAACACTTTAAAGAAGTCTTTTGCAGCAAAATTGTCCAATGCAATACGTCTTTTGATTTCCTGACTACTGCTTCCATGGGCGCTGATATTGATCCTAGTAAAATAAAATCCTTGACAATGGCAATCTTTCTCTATTTATCATGCTGTTGCTTATTGGTTCAGTCATGAGGATTTTTGTTTTCTTTATGTTGAGGTGTAATCCATACTGAAGGCTGTAGTCTTTGATCTTCATCAGTAAGTGCTTCAAGTCCTCTTCACTTTCAGTAAGCAAGGCTGTGTCATCTGCACATCACAGGTTGTTAATGAGTCTTCCACCAATCCTGATGCCACATTCATCTTCATATAGTCCAGCTTCTTGGATTATTTGCTCAGCATATGGATTGAATAAGTATGGGGAAAGGATGCAGCCCTGATGTACACCTTTCTTGATTTTAAACCATGCAGTATGCCTTTGTTCTGTTCAAATGACTGCCTCTTGGTCTATGTACAGGTTCCACATGAGCACAATTAAGTGTTCTGAGATTCCCATTCTTCACAATATTATCCATAATTTGTTACGATCTACACAGTCTAATGCGTTTGCATAGTCAATAAAACACAGGTAAACATCTTTCTGGTGTTCTCTGCTTTTAGCCAAGATCCGTCTGACATCAGCAGTGACATCCCTTGTTCCACATCCTTTTCTGAATCTGGCTTGAATTTTTAGCAGTTCCCTGTTGATGTACTTCTGCAACCACTTTTGAATGAACTTCAGCAAAATTTTACTTGTGTGTGATATTAATGGTATTATTCAATAATTTCTGCATTCGGTTGGATAACCTTTCTTTGGAATGGGCACAAATATGGTTCTCTTCCACTCACTTGGCCAGGTAGCTGTCTTCCAGATTTCTTGGCATTGATGAGTGAACACCTCCAGCACTGCATCCGTTTGTTGAAATATCTCAACTGATATATTGTCAATTCCTGGAGGCTTGTTTTTTGCCTATGCTTTCAGTACAGCTTGGACTTCTTCCTTCAATACCATCATTCTGGATCATATGCAACCTCCTGAAGTGGTTGGATATCAACCAGTTCTTTTTGGTACAGTGTCTCTGTGTATTCCTTCCAACTGCTTTTGATGCTTTCTGTGTCATTCAATATTTTCCCCGTAGAATCCTTCGATATTGCAACTCGAGGCTTGAATTTTTTCTTCAGTTCTTTCAGCTTGAGAAATGCTGAGTGTGTTCTTCCCTTTTGGTTTTCTATCTCCAGGTCTTTGCACATGTCATTATAATACTTCACTTTGTCTTTTGGAGCCACCCTTTGAAATCTTCTCTTCAGCTCTTTTACTTCAACATTTATTCCTTTTGCTTTAGCTACTCAACGTTCAAAAGCGAATTTTAGAGTCTCTTCTGACATTCGTTTTGGTCTTTTCTTTCTTTCCTGTCTTTTTTATGACCTTTTGCTTTCTTCATGTAAGATGTCTTTGATGTCATCCCACAACTCACCTGATCTTCAATCATTAATGTTCAGCATCAAATCTATTCTTGAGAGGGTCTCTAAATTCTGGTAGTATATACTCAAGTTCATACTTTCGCTCTTGTGGACTTGTTTTAGTTTTCTTCAGCTTCAACTTGAATTTGCTTACTACATACACCAGAGAGTCTTAACCTGGGAACTCCCAGACTGTAGGAGTAGACTGAATTTCTGAGATTATCTGAAAAATGTTTTCACAGGTACATTTTTTTTTAGGGTAAGGATCTGCAGTTTAACACATTCTCAAAGGGAATGGTGTTCCAAAACATGTTAAGAATCACTGAGGTAGATTTTAACAAAAGCTAATTCTGTTTTCCTTGCTTAATAAAAGGACTGCTAGCAGATACTGGTTACATGCTTATCAAACCCATTTTCATGTCTTTCTAGTCACATGCCTGGACTGCATTTCCTAGACTCCTTTGCAGTGAAATGAAACCATGTGACTGAATTCTAGCCAGTGGAACTGAGGAAGTAGTGATGTTCACCACTTCCTGTCATGAGCCTTGAAATGTTTAGCATGATACTCCATGCACTTTCTCTTCCCTCCTTACAGGCCAGATGCAGGGAACCAGGGAGGTTCTAGAAAGATTGCTTTGGGATTTGAAGAGCTCTAAAATGTAAGCAGCCTCAGTCCTCAAATCACCACTCGGACTGTGACTTGAGCAAGAAATAAAAACTAACTACATTAAACCACCAAGATTTTGGAGTTGTGCGTTACAGCAGCTAGTATTACTTCCCTGACTAATATAACAAAAATAGGCATTTTTATATCTAGTATTTACTGCTGAAATATAATTTGGCAATCTGGTCTTTCTCATCCATAACAATAAATAACAGTTTCCTTTCTTCTTCCAATACTTGTGACTATGACATTAAAAGCTAGATTATGTTGATACAAAAGTTTTCTGCAGTAGAGTTTTGCCTCCTGAGCATCCAAGCACACTTCTTTTGAGAGAAGTTGAGCAAAAGATAGGAGGCAGGGGCACATCTAATGCTATGGAAGCAGGGTGGATTGGAAGGGGAAATATTTCTTTCCTGGCTTCCTGGCAGCTGTGTCGTGGTTGTGTTACCTAAGCTTGGTCAACTGAATGCTCTCAGGTTGTGATAGGGACATTAATGGCAGAGCTGTAGCAGGTTAGTGGGTCTCATAGTGTAGAAGCATGAATCCTGACGGGGTGAACCCCAGTGTCCTGGCAAACATCTGTCCAGAGGTGAGAGCCCCAGTGGCTGGTTCCTTCTTCCTCTAGAGTGATACGGGCTCTACCTCACCTCCCTTGACTTCTGCTGGTTTTCCAAAGCCTGGAGATCCAGGCTTTGCAAACTAGTCAATACCTTTACAATCCATTCCTTTTCTGCTTAAGTTAACTGGAGTTGGTTTCTATTATTCACAACCAAGAACGCTGAGTGATGTACATACCCAACCGAGTCATTGAATTTTCACATTCAGCCCAAAACAGGCGAACACGAAGAGATGCAGCTCAATGCAAGCAATGGCTTTAACTCAGACACCACTGGCTATGAAAACATTATTCTTGAGACATTTTTCCTCCTCACTGATACAATTCCCTAGCAACAAAAAAATTTTGTGAAGTATTTTTTTCTTATTTGAAGAACAGCAATGGTTGACTGCCGCAAGTTTGAGAATGCAAAAATTATAACGAAAATTTTAATTACCCTCAGTCTCATCCAACCAGAAATCTATTATATTTCCTACCAGCTTTGTTCCTAAAGCAAATTTGTAGGAAAAAAAAAAATACAATTACAGCATTTTCACCATTTTGCAATCTTATGTCATGATCATTTTTTTCACATTATTCATTTATTCAGCAAATATTTGTTGTATGGCAAGGGTATGGTGAAACTGGGACCCCGGTAAGAATGTGAAATAGTACAGCCATTTGGAAAATAGTTTGGTAGTTCCTCAAAATGTTAAACATATTAGCAATTCTACTCCTAGGTATATATTCCAAGAGAAATGAAAACATACACCCACACAAAAACTTACACAGGAATGTTCATAGCAGCGTTATTTGTAATAGCCAAAAAGTAGAAACAACACAAATGTCCATCAACTGCTAACCTGGTAAACAAACTATGGTATATCCATACAATGGAATATTATTTGGCAATAAAAATAAATGAGGTACTAATTTATGCCACAACATGGATGAACCTTAAAAGCATTATACTAACTGAAAGTTAGTCACAAATCCACCTGTTGTATTCCATTTATATGAAATGTCCAGAGTAGCAAATATATACAGACAGGCAGTAGATTGGTGGGTCTAGAGCTGGATGGGTTGGGGATATGTGGGGAGTGACTGCTAAGGAGTATGGGGTTTCTTTTGGGGATAATGAAAATATTCTAAAATTGATTGTGGTGATTGTCATACCACTCTGAGAATATACTAAAAACCATTGAATTGTACACTTTAAACAGATGAATTCTATGATACATGAATTAGATTTCAATAAAAATATTTATCGTATATTTATATTCCAAGCTCTGTAGTAGTCATTGGGGATATAGATAAGACAGACTCAGTCTCTACATAGCGTTTCCTGTTATCTGTATAGCACAATTATCTAATAAACTCCCCGGTGTTGAAAAGTTGGCTTGCTTCCAATTTTTCACTATTGTAAATAACACTGTGATGAACATCCTTAAAAAGTTATCTTTATCCACCTCTCTCATTCTTTTCTACCGAGATTCCCAAAAGTGCAATTACTGGGTTAACGATATGCTCAAGTTGCTTTCTAGAGAGTTTTAATTTGCACTTACGCACAACATCCGAGAGAAACAGTCATTTCTGTTGATGGTTCCAGTAATGAACAGCCCATTGTCCATTTCCTGGAGGCTTCCCAGGCTACCTGATCAATAATGCAATGAAAAATAACCTAAGACAAGTCATTTCTGCCATCATTTCCAAAATGCATTGAGATTGAACCAAGGCTTGAGTTGAATATTACAAGAATTTCCCCTCCCTACCATGCATACACAGATGCCTTCAAGCTGCCACAGCAGTTCAGATTTTAAAAAGGGAAGAGGAAGTCCAAATATGAGCGTGTACTACTTTTGAAATAAAAATGAAAAGGCATTAATTCTGTAAGGGCAGGGAGAAAAATAAATGAGGGGGTTAAGATACTGGGAGAAGGAAAGGAGGGACTCAGGAGAAGGGCGTTCCGAAGTAGTCCACCCTCCCTGAGAGGTGGGAACACCTGCAGTAGAGCCCAGTGCTCAATTCACAGTCGGGACTCAGGCCCTGGCCCTGCTAGAGTTCCTCCAGGCCTTGGGCCTTGGCCCAGTTGTATGACTGCAGTCAAACAGTTACTAATGATTTCCCTAATTATTCTCTGAGGCATTGGAATCCACATGATAGTGGGCGCCCAGCAAACCTCTGTGTGTGACTTTGAGCAAAAGGTTTTCCCTCACAGGGTCAGTCTTCTGATTTGTATGTTTAAGACAGGGGCATTCAGGTCAGCAATAATACTCCATAGTCATAACTGCAGAGTATAACAGTGCCTCCCGGTGTCTGTAAAAGCACCCACAGTTACCACACACATTCACGTGGGCCCCTTCGGGCCTACAGGCTATCAGAGGAGAACTCTTAGCTGCCCTGACCTCTCCTTCTTCTATACACTTGAGGCGAAAGATTCTCCCGTAAGCCCATAAATAAGACCTCTTGTTTTGTCACAGGCCTCAAGTTAACTCTGCCTCTTAACAAGTTCCCTCTGTCTTGTAATGTCTGCTTAGTACAGAGGAGCCCTGGCGGCACAGTGGTTACAGCACTCAGCTGTGAACCGAAAGGTGGGCGGCTGGAACCCACTAGCCGATCTATGAGAGAAAAATGTGGCAGTCTGCTCCTGTTAAGATTTACAGCCTTGGAAACCCTACAGGGCCATTCTACTCTGTGCTGTAGGATCGCCATGAGTCGGAATCGACTCGACACAATGGGTGTGGTTTTTTGGTTTTGGCTTAGTATAACTGTGCATCGGACAAAACACAATCTATAGAATGTTTACTGTGGTGGGTTTACAATGTGGCTGCAAAATAGTTTAACACTCCTCCCATGGAGGCATACAGGTCTATGTCCCCTTCCTTGAATACAGGCAGGCTTGTGACTGCAATGGAGTATGGCGAAAATGATGCTATATAACCTCTAAGCCCAGCTTAGTGTTTCTCATCCTTTGTTTTTTTTTTCAATATCTTCTCCCTGAAGGGTCTTTTTTTGGGAGTCCCTGGGTGGTACAAACAGTTAACGTGCTTGGCTGCTAACTGAAAGGTTGGAGGTTTGATTCTACAGAGGCTCCTCAGAAGAAAGGCCTGGTGATCTACATTGAAAACCCTATGGAGCACAGTTCTACTCTGACACACATGGAATCTGCATGAATTGTAATCCACTTGATGGCAACTGGGTTTTCTTTTTCTGGGGAGGTGTTGGGGGTAGATATCATTCCTTTTGAAAACGCATTGGCTACATCATAAGAGGCCATGCAGCTTCCCGTGGGTTCTCTTGGAACACTCATTCTTGGAGCCTGTAACTGCTATGAATGAAGCCTGACTACTCAGAGGTCACCATTCTGGAGATATCATCTGGAAAGACAACAGAGAGAGAGAGATGCCCAGTGGGCCCAGCTATTCCAACCCTTGTCATTTGAGTTTTTCCAGCACAGCCTTCAAGATGACCCCAGCTCAAGCTGCTGCCTGGCTATCTGAATACAACCACACAAGAGATCCCAGTGCAGGATCGCTCACCCTAGCCAACCCCCAGAGCCATAGCTGCTGTTGTTAGAGGCTGTTGAGTCGGCTCCAACTCATAGCAACCCTATGTATAACAGAATGAAATGCTCCCCAGTTCCGCACCATCCTCACAGTAATAAGTATGTTTGAGCCCACTGTTGCAGCCACTGTCAATCCATTTGTTGAGGGTTGTCTTAGTCATCTAGTGCTGCTATAACAGAAATACTACAAGTGGATGGCTTTAACAAAGACAAGTTTATTCGCTCACAATCCAGTAGGCTACAAGTCCAAATTCAGGGCATCAGCTCCAGGAGAAGGCTTTCTCTCTCGGTCGGCTCTGGAGGAAGGTCCTTGTGTTACATCAGTCTTCCCTTGATCTGGGAGCATCTCAGCGCCGGAACCTCAGGTCCAAAGGACACGCTCTGCTCCCAGCACTGCTTTCTTGGTGGTATGAGGGTCCCATGTGTCTCTGCTCACTTCTGTCTTTTAAATCTCAAAAGAGATTGGCTTAAGACACTATTTAATCTTGTAGACCTCATCAGTATAACTGCCGCTAATCCATCTTATTACATCATAGTGATAGAGTTTACAACACGTAAGGAAATCACATCAGATTACAAAATGGTACACAATCATACAACACTGGGAATCATGACCCAGCCAAGTTGACAGATATTTTGGGGGGACACAGTTCAATCTATGACGAGGGTCTTCCTCTTTTTCACTAACCCTCTACTTTATCAAACATTATGTCCTTCTCCAGGGATTGGTCCCTCCAGATAATGTGTCCAAAGTAAGTGAGACAAAATCTAGCCATCCTCAATTCTAAGGAGCATTCTGGCTGTACATCTTCCAAGACAGATTATTTGTTCTTCTGGCAGTCTATGGTATGTTCAATATTCTTTGTCAACACCATCATTTAAATGTATTGATTCTTCTTCGATTTTCCATAGAAGATCCAGAGATAAATAAATTGATGTTGTTAAAGCCACCATGTTCTAAGATGGTTTGTTATGCAACAGTAGATAACTAGAACACTTTTAGTAGGCACCAAAAACTCTCAAGAATTCCACATTTGTTTATTCATTATCCTCACATCACCCTATGAAGTAAATATGTACATTTCACAGATGGATCCAATTCTGGCAACTCATCCAAGAAGAAATGAGAGGCTGCACATTCTTTTGCTCTTCTACCCGTTATTATGCCTGTTTGTAATTCTTTTATTCAACAGAGCATTTCTTAATCATTATGTCAGGTACTGTGCTAAGCACTGGGGATATCAAGATGAATAAAAAGTCATAGTTCCTCTATTCAAAAGGTTGCAATCTAACAGAAAGAGAAAAATTATATCATTTTACTGTGATAAGAATTATGATAAATGTAAGCACAGAATACTATGGATCACACATGTAGGGTCTCAACCCAGAATAGGAGAGGGGAGAGGCAAGGAAGCCTATTTGGAAAACGTGACCCTTGACCTGAGTTTCAAAAGAGGAGAAGAGGGCTTAGCCAAAAGAAAGAGCAGAGGACAGATGTTCCAGAAGAAGAACAGCTATGCAAAGTCAAGAGAGAGCAAAGTACATTCCTGCGATTGCAAGTGACTTGCAGGAATCTGGGCACAGGTGAGGGAGGAGGATGGTGAAGGATGACCAACCTGTCCTGATTTGCCTGAAACTCAGTCCCAAGCAAGCCAGGCCAGTGATCACCCCATGTGGGGGAAAAAGGAGCACAGAATGGTAGGGAAATTAGGTAGAGATTGGAAGTGGGGTCCAGAGGGTGGCGGGCCTTGTAAGCCATGCTAAGGTAGTTTCAACTCTAATATCCCCAGGACGATGGAGAGACAAGGAAGGACCTTGGATCCTAAGCAGGGATAGTGATATGATTATTTAACAGAGAATTTGGAGTTGAGCCAGAACTAAAACCTGAGAATAATATTCTCTGGTTATAATATTCTCTTCACGTCCCTACAGTTTTCTGGGCCCTCTTAAACATCACAACATGTTGCAGAGGTAGAACTAGATGTTCATCTGTGTCCCCCAGTTGACACAGGGCCCAAAACTGTACGGAAAAGTTCATGAATCTAATCCACCACTCTTTCTTTACTGTATTCTGCTACATCTCCAATCTTTTTCAAAAAAATAAAGAAAAAAGAAGAGAATCCAACAGATACCTTCCTTGACCCAATGTCCTCCTTCAGCTAATGCCCTGTTTCTGAGCTCTCCTTTATAAAAAAAAAAAAAAAAAAAAACTGCCCTGATAATTGCTCACTCCTCGTGTCTCTACACCCTCATCTCCCATTCTCTTTTGAACTCATGGGAATCAGTCTTGCCTTCTGAAATTACTCTGTTACACTGAAAATGCTCGTCCCAAGGCCACTGCCAAGTTCCACACTGTCAAATCCAACAGTTGATTCTCAATCCACATTTCATTCAATTCTCAGTAACACTTAACACTGTCGATGACACTATTTTATTCAATTTTCCCATAAGGTTTTTTTAATTCTCTGTATACGTGTCTTGTACATCTTTTGTTATTTTTATTCTCAGGTATTTGAAAATTCTACTATTTTAAAGGTGTATTTTTAAAAATTTTATTCAATTATTGTTTGTTTCTAGTATGTAGAAGTACAATAATTTTTACGTATTTAATTGTGTCCAGAATTCCTGCTAAATTCATGTATTGGCCTTAATCAGACATCTGTGAATTTTTTTGGGTTGTCCACTTATATGTCTGCAAATCATGACCATTTTCTTTCTTTCTTTCTTATTTTTACTCATTTTATTTCTTTTTCCTGGTCTGCTACATTGGCTAAAATTATCGGTTCAATGTTGAATGGAGATGGTTATAGTAGGTATTTTCTTGAGATTCTTGAGATAGAAATTTAGATCATTGATCTTTCAACCTTTCTTCTTTTTATAACATATGTATTCAGAACTATAAATTTCCTTCAAGCATTCCTTTAGTTTTATTTTTAACAGCTTTGATGTCGTATTTTCATTGTCTTTCAGTTAAAAATATTTTTTAATTTCCATTGTGATGTTTTCTTTGATCTATTGATAATTTAGAAGTGTATTGTTTAATTTCTAAGCATTTCGAGGCTTCTAGTTTTCTTTTTTATTATTGATTTCTTGTTCAATTTACTATTGTCAGGGAATATTTTGTATGATTTCAATCCAATGAAATTTATTGAAATTTGTTTTATGCCCCAGCATTTGTTCTATTTTGGTAAAGGTTCCATGTGTTCTTGGGAAAAAAAGTGTACAAAAAAAAGTGAATTTATTAGATGTAGTATTCTGTAAATGTCAGTTAGGTCAAGTTTGTTGTGTTTTTCAAATATTTTAGGTACTTCCTGATTTTTTAATTTCTCTATTAATTACAAATAGGAGAGTCCTAAAATCTCCAGTCATGATTGCATGTTTATCTATTTCCTCTTTTAGTTATGTCTATTTTTGCTTTACATATTTTGAGACTATGTTAATAGGTACACGCAAATTTAGATTTATTATATATTCCTGTTGAAAAGATCATTTCATCATTATGAAATCTTCTCTTCTAATCCATTGCCATGGGGTCAATTCCAACGTAAGGCAACGCAGTAGAACAGAGTAAAACTGCCCCATATGGTTTCCAAGGCTGTAATCTTTACAGGAGTATACTGCCACATCTTTCTCCCATGGAGCCACTGGTGTGTTTGAACAGCCAAACTTTCTGATTAGCAGCCAAGCATTTACCAACTTGTCTTACAGTCTACTTTGTCTGAAATTATTATAACTACACCAGCTTTTTTATACTTAGTATTTTCATAGTATATTTTTGTCTATTATTTTACTTTCAAACTTCAATGTCTTTATATTTGAGGTATATTTTCTATAAGCAGAATGTCATTATTGTCTTTATAAAATCTAGTCTGATAATACAATATTTTAATCAGAATATTTAGTACATTTATAGTTCGTGTTAATTCCTGTTACACTGGAGTTAAAACTACCATTTTAATTTGTTTTATATCTGTCTCCTCTGGTTATTTTTCATTTTTTATTATGCTTTCTAGTCTTGTTTTGAATTGCTCAAGTATTTTTTATTATTATTTAATCTTCCTCCCTCTCATTTATATATATATTTTTTTTAGTGATTACCCTAGAGTGTACAACATGCATTATTGACTAATTAAAATCTACCTAAACGAGGACATTACCACTTCTTGGACAATGTCATTTACCCGTTCGTCATCGTCAGGTGCCATTGAGTCAGTTCTGACTCATAGTGGCCCTATATACAACAGAATGAAACACTGCCTACTTATGCACCATTCCCACAACTGTCATTATGCTTGAGCCCATTGTTGCAGCCACAGTGTCAATCCATATCATTGAGGTTCTCCTTCTTTTCCGCTGACTCTCTACTTTACTAAGCATGATGGCCTTCTCCAGGAACTGATCCCTCCTGATAACATTTACCCATTTACCTCCTGCTATTTTTATTATGTATTTTAATTCTTTGTATATTTTAAATACACAAAGGCATGAGGTACTGATTCAGTACTACTGAATCAGTAGTAGGCATTACTGAGGCATTACTGCTATTAAGTTGACAGATTTCAATAAGATTTACCATACATTTACCTTTTCTCACCAGTCCTTTCACATGTGTCTTGCCCACACATCTGAAAGATCATAGCCTTCAGTAATGATTACACTTTAACATAAAGAAAACGAAAATTCTCATAACTGGACCGATAAACAACATTATGATAAACGGGAAAAAGATTGAAGTTGTCAAGGATTTCATTTTACTTGGATCCACAATGAACATCCAGGGAAGCAGCAGTCAAGAAACAAAAAGATGAATTGCCTTGGGCAAATCTGCTGCACAAGACCTCTTTAAAGTATTGAAAAGCAAAGATATCACCTTGAAGACTAAGGTGCGCCTGCCCCAAGTCATCGTGTTTTCATTTGCCTCATATGTATGCAAAAGCTGGACAATGAAGAAGGAAGACCGAAGAAGAATTGACGCCTTTGGATTGTGGTGTTGGCGAAGAGTATTGAATATACCATGGACTGCCAAAAGAACGAACAAATCTATCTTGGAAGAAGTACAACCAGAATGCTCCTTAGAAGCAAGGATGGCGAGACTTCATCTCACATACTATGGACATGTTAGCAGGAGGGATCAATTCCTGCAGAAGGACGTCATGCTTGGTAAAGTAGATCGTCATCAAAAAAGAGGAAGACCCTCAACGAGTTGGATTGACACAGTGACTGCAACAATGAGCTCAAGCACAGCAATGATTGTGAGGATGACACAGGACCAGGCAGTGTTTCATTCTGTAGTACATAGGGTCACTATGAGTTAGAACTGACTCAATGGCAACTAACAACAACAACCAATCCTGTATGACCGTGTTTCCATCTAAGAGTACTTTTCTTTAGCCTTAAGTATTTCTTCTCATGAAATTCAGTTTTGGTTTCTGAGAATATTCTTGTTTTGTCTTAATTTTTTTTGAAGGATATTTTTGTTGGATATAGGATTCTAGGTTGGCATTTATTTTGTTTCAGTACTTTAGTGACTTCATCCTATTGTCTTCTGGTTCCATCATTTCTGTTGAATAACTAGCCATGGGTCTAAATGTTGCTTCTTTAAAGGTAATGTGTCTTTTTCCTCTTGATGTCTTTAAGATTTTCTCTTGGTATTTGGCTTTTAGCATTTTTTATTATGTGCCCAGAGTAGTTTTATTTGTGTTTATCCTGAGGTTTGTAGAGCTGCTTGAATTTGTGACTTGATGCTTTTTACAAGTATAAAAAATTCTCAGTATTTTCTTCAAATATTGTTTTTACTCCATTCTTTTTCTCCTCTACTTCTCGGATTCTACTTATACATATGTTAGGTCTTTTAACATGTCCCACATGTCTCTTAAACTCTTCAGTATTTTCCATTCTTTTTTTTCCCTCTATGCTTCAATTTGTATATTTTCTACTTATCTACCTCCCAATTTATGAATCCTCTTTTCTAGTACGTTTCATTACTGTAAAAGCTATTTATTGAATTCTTAACTTTATTTTATTTATAAGTTGCAGTATTTCCATGTAGGTTTTTTATACATTTTATTTCTTTTGTGAAATTTTCATCTTTCCTATTCTCTTGAATAAATTAACCATAGTTATTTTAAAGTCTGTGTCTGAAAACTCTAGTATTTGGATTACCCATATGTTTGTCTGCCTTGTGATTTTCAGTTATTTGTTCTTATTTCCAAGCATGTGCAGTAATTTATTAAATGTCAGACATCATGTATAAAAAGTATAGACGCTTTGGCTAACTACCAAAACTTCTGTTTAGCTCTTTAGTCTCCTAGCAGCTGCTTTGGACTTGTTTTCTCAGAGTTTTGCCCACACATGTGAAACTTAAGAATTTAAGAATGTAAAATTGCACACAGACTTATAAGCTATCTTTTCCTACAGTTTCCTCCTTTCCAGGACCTTGGCCCTTCAAGTCTCTACTGTCTTGGTATTACCGAATTCTAACCTCTGTCTTCCCAAGATAGCAAAACTGATGTAAGCCCAAGGTCACCTCTCTCTGATCAGCTTCTATTCCTCCTTGCTGTGAACCAGCAAACGCCCTAAAGGGAGAGAGCGGAGGTAAACGTGGGGTTCATCTGGATGAGATGTTCTTCTCTCCAGGATTTGGTCTCTCAGCTCCTAGTTACATTGGTTGCTTTCTGATGTCGTCAAATACCTTCTATCCCTCTCTTTTTGGTGTATTTTCTCTGGTTTTATAATTGTTATTAGAGGAATGGGAGGGTTAGTCCATCCAAGCTATTCCAACAAAATCAGAAGTTCTACATTATTTCTTTGAAACCTCAGAACAACCCTGTGCATTAGGTATAATTATCCCCATTTTACAGATGAGGAACAGAGGAATAGGGAATTTAGATTATTTCACAAGAAACATAATTGAAGTAGCAGAGCTGAGTTTTATTTCAAGTTCCATGTTCCTTCAAATACACCACTGATACCTCACCACCAGCTCTCTTTGGGTAACTTCTGGAACAAAAGAACCCAGTTGAAAAACAAGCATAAAGATGGTTTCTCTAAAGACTAAGCTCCCACCCTGCTCAGGTTGGGCTCTTTCTGCCTCCTCTCTGATTCTCAACAATAGAGAATTGATCTGTATTTCAGAAGTGGGAAGCTGTTGAATAATTCATGAGGCAGGAGGGCCCCAAGCTCAACTCAGCCTTGGATGAATTGTGTCTGTGGCTCTACCAAGATGAAGAAAAATATTTTCCTTGTGCAGTAAACGTGGTTCAAAGAGAGGATTCATTAAGTAAGATGCTACTTAACAATATACATCTGTCTGACTATGACCACACTTTTAACGGAAGGTGATACTTTATAGAGTAGGGATGCTTTAATCTACCTTCACACTGACTTCCTAAATTTAAAAAACACAACATTGCCGCTAACATTTTAAAGAAGATAGGTGGATGCAGGAACACACACTTCGTTTTAAGTGTCTGTCCTTAAAAAGGCATTTGTTATTGACTGCAATAGTGTGAGTCATAACAAATGCATTTGTATTCATGTAGATATAATCTACACTGCCACAGGTGTCCCAGCATAAAGTACAATTGCCTAATGAACCCTTAAAATAAAATGCTGCCAAGGAGAACTGAGTTTGCCTGTCCTGTAAGGAAAATGAAATCCCATCAGGCTGGCAAACAGGAACTCCGGCATATTAGATGTTTTAATATGATGGCTTTCTTACTACAATTTCTGCAGGAAATAATATATAGGAAAATAATGTGTCTCCTTTGTGATTATATTACCATATGGAGAAATTTTTATGATGGAAGTTCATTTCATCTGATGAGTTCTTGAACAGTGAAATGGAAGCTAGGTTCTATGACAGCAAAGGACAGATTGACTTATTAAAATTGCTCCATGACGACATTTTATTGGTCCTTTCCATGTGTGCTCTCGGAAGATCAAAAGCACGACAGCATTTGCAAGGTCCATCAGGAGGTACTAAGGATAAAAATTACACAGAATGGTCATTATTACAAATGGTAAAACCACCTGGAAACTAAGATTCCAGAGACCAACTCTAAGAAGTCTCACAAAGACATAACTTGGAGAGCAAACCATGGGATGTGAGGATAAACGTGGGAACAAGCCTCACAAGGTAAACAGTCAATGTTTTAGAAACATCACTCAGGCACTTGATTTTAGAAACATCACTCAGGCTGCAATGGACTGAACAAAATATTTGCCCCAATCAGCTGGAAGAGATCCATATTTTTGCCCATTCCAAAGAAAGGTAATCCAACAAAATGCAAAGATTATCAAACAATATCATTAATATCACATGCAAGTAAAATTTTGCTGAAGATAATCCAAAAGTGGTTGCAGCAGTACATCAACAGGGAACTGCTAGAAATTCAAGCCGGATTCAGAAGAGGACATGGAATGAGGGATATCACTGCTGATGTCAGATGGATCTTGGCTGAAAGCAGAGAATACCAGAAAGATACTTACCTGTGTTTACTGACTCTGCAAAGGCATTCAACTGTGTGGATCATAAGAAATTATGGATAACTTTGCAAAGACTGGGAATTCCAGAACATTTAATTGTGCTTATGTGGAATCTGTACATAGACCAAAGGGCAGTCGTTGGAACAGAGCAAGGGGATACCGCATAGTTTAAAATCAAGAAAGGTGTGTATCGGGGCTGCATCCTTTCACCATACTCATTCAGTCTGTTTGCTGAGCAAATAATCCGAGAAGCTGGACTATATGAAGAAGAATGTGGCATCAGGATTGGTGGAAGAGTCCTTAACAACTTGCATTATGCAGATGACACAACCTTGCTTGCTAAAAGTGAAGAGGACTTGAAGCTCTTACTGATGAAGAACAAAGACTACAGCCTTCAGTATGGATTATACTTCAACATAAAAAAAAAAACCAAAAATCCTCACAACTGGACCAATAAGCAACATCACGCAAGATGGAGAAAAGACTGAAGCTGTCAAGGATTTCATTTTACTTGAAGCCACAATCAACACCCATGGAAGCAGCAGTCAAGAAATCAAATGATGTATTGCATTGGGAATATCTGCTGCAAAAGACATCTTTCATGTATTAAAAAACAATGCTATCACTTTGAGGACTAAGGGGCGCCTCACCAAAGCCATGGTATTTTCAATCGTCTCATATGCATGTGAAAGCAGGACAATAAATAAAGGAAGACGGAAGAAGAATTGATGCCTTTGAATTATGAAGTTGGCAAAGAATACTGACTATACCATGGACTACCAGAAAAACAAACAAATCCATCTTGGAAGAAGTACAGTCAGAATGCTACTTGGAAGTGAGGATGGCGAGACTTCGTCTCACGTACTTTGGACATGTTATCAGGAGGGAGCAGTCCCTGGAGAAGGACATCTTGTTTGGTAAAGTGGAAGGTCAGCAAAAAAAGAGGAAGACCCTCTTTGAGGGTTTCCTTAGTTTTCACTGGATCTCCAGAATGTTCCTTACAAGCGAGGATGGCAAGACATCAGCTAGCTTACATGTCATCAGCAAAGACCAATTGTTAGAAAAAGATAACATGTTGGTTAAGAAGAAGGCCAATGAATTTAAAAGTTGTTATTGTTGTTAGGTGCCATCAAGTTGGTTCCAACTCATAGTGACCCTATGTATAACAGAACAAAACACTGCGCAGTCCTGCTCCATCCTCACAACCATTGTTATGCTTGAGTCCATTGTTACAGCAACTGTGTCAATCCATCGCATTGAGGGTCTTCCTCTTTTTTGCTGACCCTCTACTTTACCAAGCATGATGTCCTTCTGCAGGGACTGATCCCTCCTGATAACATGTCCAAAGTATGTGAGAAGCAGTCTCACCCTTGCTTCTAAGGAGTATTCTGGCTGCACTTCTTCCAAGACAGATTTATTTGTTCTTTTGGCAGTCCATGGTATATTCAATACTCTTCACCAACACCGCAATTCAAAGGTGTCAATTCTTCTTCGGTCTTCCATATTCATTGTCTCACTTTCACATGCATATGAAGCAATTGAAAACACCATGGCTTGGGTCAGGTGCATCTTAGTCTTCAAGGTGACATCTTTGCTTTGTAACACTTTAAAGAGGTGTTTTGCAGCAGATTTGCCCAGTGCAATATGTCATTTAATTCTTGACTGCTGCTTCCATGGGTGTTGATTGTGGATCCAAGTAAAATGAAATCCTTGACAACTTCAATCTTTTCTCCATTTTTCATGATGTTGTTTATTGGTCCAGTTGTGAGGATTTTTGTTTTCCTTATGTTGAGGTGTAATTCATACTGAAGGCTTTGGTCTTTGATCTTCGTCAATAAGTGCTTCAAGTCCTCTTCACTTTCAGCAAGCAAGGTTGTATCATCTGCATAACACAGGTTGTTAACAAGTCTTCCTCCCATCCTGATGCCCCATTCTTCTTCATATAGTCCAGCTTCTCAGATTATTTGCTCAGCATACAGATTGAATAGATATGGTAAAAGGATACAGTCCTGACCCACACCTTTCCTGACTTTAAACCACGCAGTATCCCCTTGTTCTTTTTGAATGACTGCCTCTTGATCTACATACAGGTTCCTCAGGAGCACAATTAAGTGTGTCTGGAATTCCCATTCTTCAAAATGTTATCCATAATTTGTTATGATCCACAAAGTCAAATGCTTTTGCATAGTCATTAAAATACAGATAAACATCTTTCTGGTATTCTCTGCTTTCAACCAGGATCCATCTGACTTCAGCTATGATAATCCCTGCTTCCATGTCATCTTTGAATCCGGCTTGAATTTCTGGCAGTTCCCTGTTAATATACTGCTGCAGCCACTTTTGAATCATCTTCAGCAAAATTTTACTTGCATGTGACATTAATGATATTGTTTGATAATTTCTGCATTCAGTTGAATTTAAAAGTTACGGCAGTGTTTTATGCATGGATATAAATTAGTAAATTACTGGAGGCTTCTTCCGTGGTTGCTGTCTGTCTTTTTCTTCTTAAGTTGCATTATTTACTGAAATATTCTATTTCCCCCTTGCACATGCCACATCCACTCCAATTTAACAAAACAATTATCTATGATGCCAGATCTTTGGAAGTCACAATTTGTAACATTCTCTCTAAATAAGCCAAAATGAAAACTCATAAGATATTCAGTAGATATGTGTCCTTAATCAGGGAGGCAACAAGTGTCTTGGTCTGGCAACATAGGCACATGAAGATGATGACCAGGAACGTGCACATTCAAGCCCATATTAGGAATGCATTCATATGTAATCACAAAACATGGTAGATTGGTTGTATTAGTAACCCCAGTTATTGACCTACCTGAATCCATGCACTTTGAGCTATACCTCTGTAGTCCACACTTACACACACAGTCTGATTCTGATTCTGCATCTGCTCTGTGACTTGCTGTGACCGAAGTGATGTTAGCAAAGGTAAAGCAAGCAGAGACTTCAAAATCACATGCACATCCCACTTTGGTAAGTGGCGTCTGGGGTCTTAAAAGCTTTCAAGTGGCCATCTAAGATGCATCAATTGGTCCCAACTCACCTGGAGTAAAGGAGAATGAAGAACACCAAGGACATAAGGAAAATATTAGCCCAAGAGACAAAAGGCCACATAAACCAGAGACTCCATCAGCCTGAGACCAGAAGAACTAGATGGTGCCTGGCTACCATTAATGACCATCCTGACAGGGATCACAACAGACAGCCCCTGATGGACTAGGAGAAAAGTGCAGAGCAGAACTCATATTCTAGTAAAAAGACCAGACTTAACGGTCTGACCAAGACTGGAGGAACCCCTGAAGCCATGGACCCCAGAGGTTCTGTTAACCCAGAACTAAAACCATTCCCAAAGCCCACTCTTCAGACAAAGATTAGACTGGACTGTGAAACATAAAGTAACACTCGTGAAGAGTGTGCTTCTTAATTCAAGCAGATACAAGAGACCAAATGGGTGGCTCCTGTCCGGAGGCAGGATGAGAAGGCAGGAAGGGACAAGAACTGGTTGAATGGACACAAGAAACCAGGGGTGGAAAGGGGGAGTGTGCTGTCACATTATAGGGGTTGCAACTAGAGTCAGATAACAATATGTGTATAAATTTTTGTATGAGAAATTAACATGAGCTGTAAACTTTCAATGAAAGCACAATTTAAAAAAAAGAAGAAAGAAATCCACAACCACAAACACCCCCCCCCAAAAAAAAAAAAATCATATGCACAGTTCCACTTGCTCTCTTTTACAGTTCGGTTTGCTTACTGCTATATCTCTGTTATGCCATGAAAACAAGCCCAGGCTAGCCTGGTGGAGGGATGTGAGAGACATGTGGAAGAAAGCTGAGTTGTCATCCCAGCCAAAGCTATCCTAGATGAGACACCAGCCAGTCAACCCCCAGACATGTAAGGAGCCTAGCAGAGAGCAGAAGAATCTTCCCACTGAGCCCAGCCTCAATTGCCCACCTAAATGAGCTAAGTAAATGCTTATTGTTTGAAGACAGAGTTTTGCAGTGGTTTGCTGCAATAATAACTGATATACAAAATATGCTGTTCTTCAATTTTACTAAAATCTATAATGAGGTTTGAGCTGCTGTCACTTGCATTTCTCATTACAACCATTAGAATCAGAAAATCTTTATGCCTGAAGGTCTTTTTTTGTTATTGAGTATTTTTATTGGCTGTGAGGGTGCATTTTAGAGATGGAGTAGAAGCAGCAGGCACGGAGGCCATGCCAGGACATCAGAGTAGAAATATAAGCCATGCAAAGCCCTACAATTTTATCCCTCAAAGAAAGTCGCTGCTAAGAACAGGAATTTGTTCTGGAACAAAAAATGTCTTGATGTGTTGGTCAAGGCAATGGAATTTCCTTGAAAAACAATCATCTTGTGGGGTCATATCATCCATCCCCCTGCTTTTGAGCAGAACCACATCTAATTCATTGCGTTCAGATGGTAATAGAGGTTTCTACAGTGCCTAGAGTCTACTTATTTCATTACTAATGATTCACACTCAGGAGTCAGACCCTTTAGGTTCAAACTCTGGCTCTACCATACCCAGCAATGTGATTGCAGACATGTTACTAAGTCTCCTCACCTATGTTGCTGTTATTCTTAGTCAAGTTGACTCATGACCACCCATACACAACAGAATAAAATGCTGCCTGGTCTTGTGTCATCTTCACAATTGTAGGTGTACACTCAAGTACATTGTTGTGGCCACTAGGTATTTTGAGTGCCTTCCAGCCTAGGAGGATCATCTTTTAGCACTATATCAGACAGTATTCTGCTGTGATCTATGGGGTTTTCATTGTCTAATTTTTGCAAGTAGATTGCCAGGTCTTTCTTCTTAGTCTGCCTTAGTCCAGAAGCTCTGCTGAAACCTGTTAACCATGGTTGACCCTTCTGGTATTTGAAATACCAGATAGCTTCCAGCATCATAGCAAAACACACGCCACCACAGTGTGACAAACTGACAGACTGGTGGTGGCTCCTCATCTTTACCATGGGTTGGGATAGTAATAGTCTAACCTTCCAGAGTTGTCAGAAAGACTAGATAAAAGTATGGACGAGCTTAGCATAATGCCTAGCACATAGTACACCCTCAATAAATTATTATTCTTTGTCAGCACTCATTGCAATTATCTAACACCTTAATAATAGATGTCACTTTCTCCCACCAGAAGAGAGATTGGGAACAGATGGTATTTGGAATATTCCTTCTGCTTAAAATCCAAGAATATAATTATTTGATCCTTCAGTCTCCTTTTTTCTGTATTAATACTTCTAAAGTCTAGAAAACAAGTGACAAATGTGCAGGAACATTAATCTACTTCGTAGAGTGAAAAGAGTGAGAGATTTGGAGTCAAATAAACCAAGGTTTGCATCCACTAGGGGCATTTACCTGCTGTGTGGCCTCAGGCAAGTTACTTATCTTCTCTGAGCCTCAGTTTTTTTCTTCTATAAAATGGCCGCTGTCTACCTCATGGGATCATTTTGAGAATCAATCGTTACGCTATTATTGGTCTCCAGATTCGAATCCAAGAGACGATGCAGTCCAGAATTCTCAAATGACACATGAAGCTTACCTGAAAGTATTTGCCTGGTGGTTCTGTAGCTTAGGACACATGTTCTAGTCATCCTCTATCCTTTGAGTGAAGAGTGATGACCGACATCATGAAAAACCTCACCCTAGAGAACTGATCAGGAGAATTGACAAAGTTTGAATGATACAAAGGATACAGCCTCATGAAGAGCTGAGGAAAGGCATTCCAAGCAGAAGGAGCAACCAGTGCAAAGAACCTAGGTAAGAGCAGGCTTGGCGAGTTCCTGAATGGCAAGGAGGCCAGCATGGGTGGAGCAGGGGTGCAGGGAGGACAGTAGTGGGCAATGTACTCAGTGTGAGATCTGTGACTATTACTCAGGGAGGTGGAAAACCATCAGGGGGGTTGTGAGCAGAAGGGAGAAATGACTTCATGGGCTTTTAGACAGGACCACCCAGCTGCAGTGTGGAGAATAAACCTACGTGTGTGAATGTCAAAGAATGGAAATGGGTTATGAGTTATAAGGTTTCTAGTTATGAGGTTTCTATAACAATCCAAGCAAAAGGTGACAGTGGCTTGGAACAGGAGATGGCAATGGAAGTAGAGAGAAGTGGCTGGATGCTGAGTATATTTTGAAGGCAGAGTCAACAGGATTTGCTGTTGGATTAGATGTAGGGTGTAAGGTATGGAGGGGGGTCCAGGACGTCTCCTAGGATTTTGGCTTGAGAATAAGTGCATGTTCCCATCCTTGTACTTGTTGTTCCTTCTCCTGGAATTCTTTTCTCCTGAATATCCAAACAGCTCACTCATTCAGGACTCTGCTCCAATATCAGCCTGTCAGTGAGGCCTTCCCTGACCACCATCTGTAAAATAACTATGACTACACTTCCGGTACTTCCTAACTCCCTTGAGTGGCTTTATTTTTCTCTATATCATATATCCCTGTCTGACATACTAGATATTTACATGTTTGTCTATTTTCTGTCTCTTCCCAACTAGAATATAAGCTTCATGAGGGCAGGAACTTGTTTTTTGTTCACTGCCATATCTTGAGTACCTGGAAGACTACCTGGCACATAGCATATGGTGGATAAATGAATAACAAAGACAATTGGGGGAGGAGAATTTGAAAAAGTACAAATCAAGTATTTCATTTTAGACTTGTTAGTTGGAGATTCCTACTAGAAAATCCAAGTAGAGATGTCAACTAGGCAATTGAATATGAAATTTTAGGAGACAGGTCACGGTTGTGCTTCAAAATTTTAGAGTCATCAGCAAGTGCATGGCATTTAAAGCCATGAGACTAGATGGAATCAACTATGGAGAGGGTATTGATGGAGCAGAGGTTGGAGGACAGAGTGCTGGGATGGTTTAACAATTAAACTTCAAGTGGAAGAGAAGAAGCCAGCAAGAGACTGGGAAGAAGCAGTGAGCATGGCCAGAAAAAACCTGGGAGAGTCCAGTGTCTCATAAGACAAGAAGACAAAATATTTCAAGGGGGATATTATGGGTTGAATTGTGTCCCCCCCAAAAATATGTGTTGTAATTCGTAACCTCTATGCCCATGGTTATAATCCCATTTGGGAATGGGCTGTCTTTGTATGTTAATGAGGCAAGATTAGTATAGAATGTGTCTTCAGTCAATTTCTTTTGAGTTATCAAAGAGATTAAACAAGCAAGCTAGAGAAGCAGAAATGGAGTAAGATAGATGGCAAGACACATGGAGATCTCCAAGGAACCAGGAACAGAAGCTGAAGAAACAAGGACCTTCCTCCAGAGCCAACAGAAAGAGAAAGTCTTCCCCTAGAGCCAGCACTCTGAATTTGAACTCCCAATTGCCTAAACTGTGAGAAAATAAGTTTCTGTTTGTTAAAGCCATCCACTTGTGGTTTTTCTGTCAGAGCAGCACTAGATAACTAAGGCAGGGGACATGATCACCTGGGTCAAATGCTGCTGTGAGGTCCAGTGGAAGGACTGGCCATGGAATTTGGTAAAATGTACCTTCACTTCCTAAGCCTCACCCTCCCCATCTGTGAAATGGAGCTAATGCCAGTGCTTTACCTCCTGGAATGGTTGTTGGGATAAATGAGAGCATGCAGACAAAGCACATCACACCCACTGTACAGGTGGGAGATCACGGTGGGGTGAGACATGGTAGGTGACCCAGCTGGCCAGGACTGAGGATCACAGTCACAATCCCAAACTCCCGTTCTCTTGAGACCAGAGAGGGGGCTTTGCTGAGCAAGTCACTGACGACCTTGACAGTGAGGACAAAACCCAACTAGAAGGGTTGAAGTGTGAATGTACAGTGAGGAAGCAGAGGTAAGAAGTACAGACGAATCTTTTCAGGCGTGTTGCTGTGAAAGGGGAAGAGAAATAGGGTAATAGCAGATTGGGTCAAAGACAGACTTTTGGCAGCTAGAATTAAAAAAGAACTCCTCGTGGTTCTAGCCCATTTTATGTCTCATCAGCGATCCATAGTAGAAGTTCCAAAGACCTGGTTCTTTCAAAGTGTCCTCACACAACCCAGCCTGCCTGTCCCCTCATTCAGAAAAGTTCAAGGCCATTTGCAGGAAACTGCTGTTGGTTGCCGTCAAGTCAATTCTGACTCATGTTAACTCCACGTGTTCCAGAATAGAACTGCCCCGTAGGGTTTTCTTGGCTGTAGTCTTAACAGAAGCAGATCACCAGGCCTTTCTTCCACAGTACTACTGGATAAGTCCAAACCTCCAACCTTTAGGTTAGCAGGGGATGGCAAACTATTTGCACCACCTAGGGATCTGTCCTTGGGAAATTTGTCCCTTTCGTCGTTTCTGGGACATACATTTTCCACCCCTGAAAGTTTATTGACAGGCATTTGAGCCACTTTAGTACATTCTGGTATTGTGGAGGACAATGGTGCAACTGCCTAAAAAACAAGGAAGATGGTCAGTCTGTGCCACAAATGAGTGCTGAGAGTCATTTGTATGAGCAGGTGCTTCCCAGGTGCTTCCCAGAGAAGAGATTGTGTGAAACTTTTGTGTCTTTTGGCTTCTGTACAGCGAGATAAGGCTTGCAAGTATGTTTACTATTTCCTTTGTGTTATTGGGAAGGTATGGTTATCAGCATTCAGAAATATTCAAGTGAATGAGTTATTTTTGAGGTGAAAACGGTTTGCGATACACTTCCTGGGCCATGGGACCAATATGTCCCATGAGTGTGATGTGCTTCATGGAACATGGTACCAATATAGCCCACTCTAAATCAAACTGATAACAATTATGTGCAGCAAGGTCAATGTTTACTTAGCATTCTGTGTGTATTTTTGGAAAGTTGAGTAAGATACTTTATGGCTCAAGCATAACCAGGAAGTATAATGTACTTCCTGGGCCATGGGACCTATATCCCACATGTGTGATGTGCTTCATGGAACATGGGACTGATGTGTCCCACTTGCAATTGGTACTGCAATTTACAAATAATAAAAAACTACCAACAATGATTCAGCATCCATTCCATTAGTGAAAAAACATGGCATCACCAAAAAATTCTCCCCCTGCAAAAAAAAAAAATTTACCCATGAAAGGGTTAAATAACCCTGCCAAATAGACTCAACTCCCTGAGTGATAGCCTTGAAGACATCCTAAGAATTGAACCTGAATTCAGTCCCAGCATGCCCTAAAAGATGACACTCTGCCACTCGAGCTGACTGCCTGCAGGGCAGCATGATTCCTGGTGCCAAGAACCACCACTTAATGCTTTAAAAACTAGTCTCTCCAACTCATCATTTTCTCCACAAGAAATCACAATGGGACATGAATGCTCAGGGGTAATAGAGCTGGGGGGCAGGAAGACACGTGGAGACACCTACAAATGTGTGAAGCTGCAGCGCTGGGAGAAGCCTGCTCTGCAAAGGGAGAAGAGCTTCCTGCCTCACGGGCTCCGTGGTTTCCATGGTTTCCATCCCTGCTGCCTGGGGGACCGGGATGCACAGCTCTGCGCAGGGAGGGCGGTGGAACACTGCGCTGAGAAGGCTCTGGCTCGTCACAGCACGCATCCCCTCCTGAAGCCACACTAACTTCAATGCCAAGGTCGCTAGCCCATCTGTGTTTGAGGCCATGTGGGAGAAAAGCAGAGCCAGCCCTGGCAGATGTGGGTAGCGCTGCATCCCTGCCCAGCCAAGTTCCTCTCTAGTCTCAGGAGAACAGAAACTTGTGATCTTGCCTGTGATCCAGGTCCTGGCCAGCTGGGTCACCCACCACATCATGTCCCATCAGGATTTCCCACCTGTAGAGTGGGCATCCACCACCCGTCTGTCAGTTTGTCCATCTGTCTGTTTGTTGTACTGTGGCAGCTTGTGTGTTGCTATTATGCTGGAAGCTATACGACCAGTATTTCAAATACCAGCAGGGTCAACCGTGGTAAATAGATTTCATGAGAGTTTACAGGCTAAGATAAACTAGGAAGAAAGGCCTGGTGATCTGCTTTTGAAAATTAGCCACTAAAAACCCTAAGGATCACAATAGAATACTGTCCAGTGTATACTGGAAGATGAGCCCCCTAGGTTGGAAGGCACTCAAAATACACCGTGGCCACAACAATGGACCCGAGCATACCAATGATCATGGGGATGGTGCAGGACTGGGCAATGTTTTGTTCTGTTGTACATGGAGTCACTACAAGTCAGAGCCAACTAAATGGCAATAAGAACAGTGACAACAAAGGGTAAGTGCGACACACTTTGCCTACACTCTCTCACTTATCCCAACAGCCACTCCAGGAGGTAAAGCACTGCCATTAGCTCCATTTCACAGATTGGAAGAGTAAGGCTTGGGGAGTGAAGAACCACCCAGCAGTAAGTGGTGAAGGCAGGACTTGACTGGGATAGCTGACTCCCAAGCCCCTGCATTTTTCTACCAGGCCACACTCTCTTTGTGTCTACCCACTTGATGCCAGCTGCCATTGTGATTCCAAAGGATCATGTCCATGCATTGCTGCATGTATGAGGGGAAGCTTTCAAAGTCCACTGAAGCAGTCCTTCTCAATACCCAAGTTCCCAACTCTACAAGATTTGCATTCCTTGCGGGGTAGACAAAAGTAGACTCCTACCTAATTCATGCTTAAGTCATTCAACTCACACTTGTCAAAAGCCTACTGTGTCAACTACAGTTATGCAAGATGTTACCATTCGGGGGAGCTGGATAAAGGGTACCCTGTACCCTCTGTACTATTTTTGCAACTTCCTGTGAGCTTATAATTGCTTTAAAATAAAAAGTTATAAAAGCGTCTACTCTGTGCCAGATCCTAACATGCCATGAAAATTAAAAGGTGAGGAAGCCTGGCCCCTGCCTTCAAGAAGCTTAGTGTCTATCGGGAGAGTGATGGGGGTATTACACATATACAAAAGAAGTTGGAGATTTGAAGTGTAAACTCTAGGCCAGTGCTGCCCAATAGAAACAGAATGTGAGCCACATCTATAATTTTACATTTTCTAGGTGCTGCATTAAAATAACATAAAAAGCAAAAGTTGAAATAAATTTACTATATCTTATTTGACTCAGTATATCTGAATATTATCATGTCAACAAGTAATCAGTATAAAAATATTAATATGATATTTTACATTCTTTTCTCATCCTAGGTATTCAAAACCTACCTAGTATGAGATGTAAGTGTATTTTACACTTGCAGCACATCTCAGTTCTGACTAGCCATACTTCCGGTGACCAATAGCCACGTGTGGAGAAAGGTTACCATAATGGACAGTGCAGGTCTAGACTGGAACTTCCTGGGCTCAAATCCTAGCTGCAGACTTCTTTGTGGTCTTGGGGAAGTCATCCCACCTGTCTAAGGCTTAGCTTTCCTCCTTATTGACCCTGCCTACTTCATCAAATCCTTGAAAGCATCACACGATAATCCTTATGCATCAATCCCTATAGGACCAAGAGGGGAAATAGGACTCAGTGAGGATCACTGAGACTCTTATGACCATTAATGAAGGGCTATAAGGAAGCCCAAGCAAGGAGTTGTGGGATCCAAAGGCTACATGGGGTCCCCAACCCTTTCCCCATCACTGCCCATCCCAGTCTCCTTTCTCCAATCCTGTTACTATCTTCCTCCTTGGTCCCTGAGCAGTCTCTCACAGGGAGAGAAAATCCTGTGTGTTGAAGATGTAGGGGAAGGAGGGAAGGGAGAATGGAAGGAGAGGGAGGGGGAGAAAGGGAAAAGAAGGACAGAAGGAAGAGGGAGGAATAGAAAGAGCAGAAGGAAGAAGAGGAAGAGAAGGCACGGAAGGCTTCGGACAACCTTGACCTTGTCTCAAGGGGAGCTGCCCCGGAGAGTTTGAATGAAAACAACAGGAACTGGGAGGGCGGCCCTGGCAGCTCTGCTCCCTCCTCCTGCACAGCCTTTCTGCAGTGCTCTGCTTCCCTCTGCTGGGCTCTGTGTCAAATAGTCCTCTAAATCAGGAATGGCCAGAGCCCCTCCTGCAGGTGGAGGTTAAAGCTTGGGATGAGATCAGTTCAAAGTAGCAACCACTGGAGGGCTGATGAATTCTTTTTAGTTTGAAGGGAAACAGTCTACATGGCATTTTAGGTGAAGCCATGAAAGCAATGTAATTCAATAGGAGAGACCCACTGGCCACGGGGAGACACTGGGCTTCACCCTATGGAAACAGAGATCATGAAGACATCCGTCCTGCCCGCATAGATTTCACAGCAGAGTGAATTTATCCAACTCACCATAGCAGTTGCCATCAAGTCAATTCTGAATCATGGCGACCCCGTGTGTGTCAGAGTAGAACTGTGCTCCATAAGGTTTTCAATGGCTGATTTTTTGGAAGTAGACCTGTCTACCCTACAATTCAGTCTCAACATGGAACCTGGAATGATCCTTTTAAAATACAAATCAGAATCTGTCCTCTCTCTGCTCAAAATCCCCCAGGATCCCCCATGTCACTCAACATGAAAGCTAAAGTTCCTAAGATAACCTTCAAGGTCTTAGGTGACCTCTCTGATGTCATCTCTTGGTCCTGTCCCACTGCTCTCCAGCCACATGTTTTTGTTCGCTGGTGCATCCCAAGTACCTAGGACAGTGTATGGCACACAGCTGGTGTTAGTGAATAATTAAAGAATTAGTGAATGAATGAATAATGATAACCACCACCTCCACCATTATTTAAGCACTTTCTAAATGGCAGGCATTGTGCCAAACTCTGTGATAAATTAGCTTATTTAACCCTTACAATAGCATTATGAGGTAGGTGCTCTTATCCCCATGGAGGCTTGGTGGTGCAGTGGTGAAGACCTGAGATGCTAACCAAAAGGTTGGCAGTTCACATCCACCAGCCGCACCTCGGAAACCCTATGGAGCAGTTCAACTCTGTCTTATAGGTTCACAATGAGTCTGAATCGACTTGATGGCAATGGGTTTGGGGGTTTTTTGGGCTCTTACCCCCATTTTTTTTAATCCCCATTTTACTGATAAAAAAGCTAAGACTCAGAGAGTTTAAGTAACCAGCTCAAGGTCACACAGCTGACAAGTGGCAGAGCAGGGATTAGAACCCAGGCACGTGACTCCAAAGCCAATTAAGGAATCCACCTGTACTTCCTTGCCTCACACACATACACAACCATAGCCCAGAACAGAAATATTTAACTCCTTAAAGGAACACAGAGGTGGGAAAGATTTTAAAAAAGAAGTTTTCATGAAGAAAGTGGCAGTTGAGCTAGGCTTTGAAGCATGAATAGAATTTTGAGATAGAGAAGTGATTGTTATGTACTCAGAAAATTCTATAATTGCCTAGAGGATAGACTCATTCCTAAAAGAGCCAAAGGAATAACAATTAAAGCAGTATCTTCAAACACAAAACACCCAGTGTACATCGATGCTGCCTGCCTTGGCTTGAGGAGAAGATGGCTCATTTGGAGACACCCTCCATGTGAGGAAATTACAAAAGGGGCAATCAAGACACAGCCAGCCAAGAAGCATGGGGCTGCAGAATTCCAATTCAACAAGCATTTCTCAGGTGCCTGCTACACTCCCCAAACTGAGCAGAATGGTGTAGGGAATAAAAAATGATAGAAGATAAAAACATCATATTCTTCCTTAACTTCTATCCCTCACTTTCCACTTCCAATCTGTTCTAAATCAAATTGTTTTTCTCAAAAACAGCCCTCAGCCTAGTTTAGATGGTCAGCAGCTTTCTCCTAGATTAGGGCCAAAAGCTCCTACCTGTACCCCTGACTCTCCAACCTCTTCCACCCCATCACCCACTTCTTTCCATTTCATCGCCAAAGCTGACATCAGGATGATTTTTGTTAAAGACAGATGGTGTCGTGTTCCTTTCTTCTTTAGTATCTTGCTGACATCAGCATAAAGTGACAAGTCCCTATTGTAATACATAAGTCTCTGCAAATTGGCCCCAACTAGCATCTTGGAGCCCTGGTGGCGAAGTGGGTAAGAGCTCAGGTTGCCAACCAAAAGGTCAGTTCGAATCTACCAGCTGCACCTTGGAAACCTTGTGGGACAGTTCTACTCTGTCCTGTAGAGTCTCCATGAGGAGAAATCGACTTGACGGCAATAGGTTTGGTTTTTTGGTTTCTTAGTCTCTTCAGCTTCGTCTTCCACAGTCCCAACCTTCACTGAGATGTGTCGCCCTCCTGGGGACATCCTAAATCCCCCATTCACGATGACTTTGGACAAGCTGTTCTGCCCACTTGGAACTCTTTCTCCTGTTTCTCTACACCTGGATTTCCTCATCTAGAAAGCAGGTGTGATGATGTCTATCTATGGCTCAAGGTTGTTATGAAAGTTAATGAAATAACACAAGCAAGGGCTTCTAACCATGCCCAGCACCAGAGAGCCCCAAACGGCCTCAGGGCAGCTGAGCTGGAAGTTTGTCCCACGGCTTCCTCGTCTATGAAGGTGAAGTCACTCCCCTTTCTGAGGAGGCGGTGCCTTCATACGAGAGGCCAGAATCAGCCCAATCACTGCCAGTGATGTGGACAGTACACTGCTAAGGCCCATCTCTCCTTCCCCAACTCTCTGGCCTCATCTCCTGTCCCTCCCCGCCTCACCCACTCCTTGCAGCCACACTGGCCTTTTTGCTGTTTCTCAAGCACAGCAGCTCCTACCTCAGGGCCTTTGCATATGCTGTTCCCATTGCCCAGAACGCTCTTCCCCAGACAGCCACACAGCCCACTTCCCCACTTTCTCCAGGACCCTTCTCCAGGGGCATGACACAGGTGGGACAGAGGTGACATATGCCCCTGTTTGGCAATCCAAACACTCCAGCAGAATCATTTTTATTTCAATTTCACCCTCAGTTGACTATCAAGCAAATAGAAACACCTACCTGCACCACTGTATGTATTAATTTCTAGGTAAATCCTAGAATTGAGAGAGAGAGAGAACAAAGTGTACTGTCCCCAGGCATCTCTGCATCTTCTGAGCGGGGCTTCCCAGTCCACTGCGCATAAAATGGCACCACCCACTCCACTCCCTGCCCCTTGCCCTGGGTTTACTGTTCTCTGTGACATTTATCTTCATCTGGTTATCCTGTCTCTCCCCACCAGAAAGTAAACATCATGAGGGCAGGAGTTTTTTTCTCTCTTATTCTCATCCCCTAGAACATTCCAGGTACATAGTCGGTGCTCAATAAATATTTGTCAGACACATAAGCGGATAAGCTGGTTGCAAAAATTGTTACTAAGTGAGCTAGGCTGAAATAAACTTCCCAGGGTGACAGGCCCATGCAAATCCCCTTGTCCTAAGGAGAAGGTGGCTGGCAAGAGCCAAATCCAGAAACTTCTTCAGGCCTGGACAAAGCACAGAAGCAGGTACTTCCCACAGTCCCTGGCCAAGCCCCCACCACTGAGCAACACCTGAAATCCCACCTCTGTAGACTCATCCTTCCAATGTCCTTGGAGACACCCAGCACAGGCATGACCCCGAGGAGGCTTCAGAAAACACAAACTGACTTTGGTACGAACCTGAAGTTCTGTCTCCCCTCAGTGAGGAGCCATGGTGGTGCAGTGGTTAAGAGCTTGGCTGTTAGCCAAAAGGTTGGCAGTTCGAATGCAGCCACTCCTTGGAAGCCCTATGGGGCAGTTCTACTCTGTCCTATATGGCTGCTATGAGTCGGAATCAACTGGACGACAGTGGGTTTGATTTTTTGGTTTTTCAATGTGCCTATTCATGCCATTCACACTTTTACCACAAGAGGTCACTGTGGCAGCACATAATGTTCTAAGACAGCCCTGGCTAGAGTGTGCTGATACTGAATGAAGTCTTTGTGACTCCCGACAAGTGGGAAAATATACTTCAGAATAACAAGTTTGGGACTAATTCTAGAATTACTAGAATATATATGACTCAGGGTACATTTTTATAAAGATAATAGATACACTCAAACAAATGTGGGCTCCAAAGTCAGGTCTCCATCAGCCATCTGTCAGTTGTTGTACTGTGCTGGCTTGCATGCGGCTATGATGCTGGAAGTTCTGCTGCCTGTATTTCAAATAGCAGCAGGGCTACCCATGGTGAACAGCTTTAAGCAGAGCCTCCAGACTAAGACAGGCTAGGAAGAGAGGCCTGGAGATCTACTTCCCAAAAATAGCCAATGAAAATCCTATGGATCACAATAGAATTTTGTCCAATATAGTGCTAGAAGATGAGCCCCCTAGGTTGGAAGGCAATAATGGAATCAAACATGTCAGTGATCATGAGGATGGTGCAGACCGGGCAGCATTTCATTCTGTCAAACATAAAGTTGTCATGAGTTGGAGTAGACTCGACTATAACTAACAACAACAACAAAGTCATGTTACCTGGGTTAGAATCCTGGCTCTGGACCATGGTCTCCGGGGACATCTAGGTCAATGGGCATAACAAAGTTCATAAAGAAAATGTTCTACATTCTACTTTGGTGAGTAGCATCTGGGGTCTTAAAAGCTTTAGGGTCCATCTAAGATACATCTATTGGTCCCATCCCGTCCGGAGCAAAGGAGAATGAAGGAAAAAAAAGACACAAGGAAAATATTAGCCCAAAGAGCGAAAGGACCACAGGAACCACAGCCTCCACCAGCCCGAACCCAGAAGAAGTAGATGGTGCCCAGCTACCATCGCTGACCACTCTGCCAGGGATCACAATAAAGAGTCCCAGACAGAGCGGTAGAAAAATGTAGAACAAAATTCAAATTCACAAGACTTACTGGTCTTTTTTATATAGACTGGAGGAACCCCCAAGACGATGGCCTCCGGACACCCTGCTAACTCAGAGCTGAAGCCATTCCCAAAGCCCATTGTTCAGACAAAGATTAGACAGGCCTATAAAACAAACAATAACTCAATAACTCACGTGAGGAATGTGCGTCTTAGTTCAAGCAAGTATATGAGATCGAATGGGCAACTCCTGCCCAAAAGCAAGGTGAGAGGGCAGGAAGGGACAGGAACACTGCACAAATGGACCCAGGGATCGTGAGGTGAAAAGGGGGAGAGGGCTGTCACATTGCAGGGACTGCAACCAATGTCACAAAACAACATGTGTATAAATGTTTGAATGAGAAACTAACTTGAGCTGTAAACTTTCACCTAAAGCACAGTAAAATTAAAAAAAAAAAAATCCCAACTCCACCTGCCTGTATGGCTTTGGGCAAAGCTCCATGCCTCAGTTTCCCTTTCTGCAATATGGGATAATAATAGTGCCCTCCTGCTAGGGATTTCATGAGGACTAAAAGAGCGATGCCACCACCCATCGGTCAGTGCGTCACACTGTGGTAGCTTGCATGTTGCTATGATGCTGGAAGCTATGCCACCAGTATTTCAAATACGAGCTGGGTCACAGGTTTCAGCAGAGCTTCTAGACTAAGACAGACTAGGAGGAAGGGGCTGGCAGTCTAGTTTCAAAATTTAGCCAATGAAAACCTTATGGATCACGACAAAACATTGTCCTACTTGCTTGCTTTGGACACGTCATCAGGAAGGATCAGTCACTGGAGGAAGACATCACGTTTGGTGAAGTAGAGGGCCAACGAGGGTATGGAAGAACTTTGGTGGGATGGATTGGCGCGAAGGCTGCAACAATGGACTTGAGCATGCCAGCGATTATGCAGATGCTGCAGGACCAGACAATATTTGTTGTATTTAAGGTCATCAGGAGTCGGAGTCAACTTGACGGCAGCTTACAAAAATAACAAGTGGGTAATGCACATAGAGCTCTTTAGAACACTGCCCGGCACATACTCAAGAGTTACAAAAGTTAACCATTTATTGTTACTTTTCCTTCATAGCTCTAAGCATGGGTAATGATAAATTTTTTGATTATCTAATTAATGGATGTTTACCCACTAGACCATGCAGGCAGGAAGTGGGTTTACATTTTTTTTTAAACTTGTTTATTATGAAAAATTTCAAATATATATGAAAGTAGACGGAATAATCTGTGTCTGTTTCTACTCATCACTGCCCCTACTCAGTTCCTAACACAGCACCTGGCATATAGTGGACCTTCAACAAATTCTTTTCTAATGACTATTTTTAAATGCTATTATAAGCCAGATAGGGTGTTGGGCAGCAGGGCTAAGAGAGTGAATTAGACCCAGACTCTGCCCTCGTGGTACTCACAGTCTGGTGGGAAAGGCTGACTTCATGTAGCAATATCCCAGGGAGAGGGGTGGATAAATGCATGAACAGAGGAAGTTGAAGATATGATGGAGGCATCCCACCAGCCAGCTGAGGCTTCCTGGAAGGAGCGTCTAGCCTGGAAACTGAGGGATCTCAGGGAACTAACTGGATGAAAAGTATTATGGGTTGAATTACATCCCCCAAAAAGATATGTTGAGATCCTAACCCCTGTTACCTGTGAATCTGACCCCGTTTGGAAATAGGGGTTCTCTTTTGTTATGTTAAAGAGGTTATACCAGAGTTGGGGTGGATCCTAAACCTAATCTGTTCTAAATGGCGTTTCATAAAAAGAGCAGAACGGACACACACAAGGGAAGACAGACGCCATGTGAGGTGCCTACGAGCAGACACCAGAAATCAGGAGAGAGGCCCACAGAAAGAATCGAAATGACTGAGGCCCTGCTTTGGACTTTTAGCTTCCAGAATGGTAAGAAAATAAATTTCTGTTCTCTAAAGCCAACCCTTTGTGGTGTTTTTGTTACAGCAGCTGCAGGACACTAAGACAAAGAGGGCAGGGGAAGGGCACCCCAGGCAGAGGGACCAGCAGGTGCAAAGGCCTGGAGGTGGGAGAGGGCGTGGCCATGGTCAGTAGGATCAGGGGGACTAACCGTCCATTGATTATCACATTCACATTCAACACGACTCACACTATTGAAGCATTTCCAGGTTGTGCTGGGGGCTGAGACAAAGAAAAGGAACCACGAATTCTGTCTAATTCCTCCCTGCCAGCCTGCAGTCCATCCCAGAGGGTCTCATGGGGGGTCAGCACCAGTCCTCAAGGTGGCCTCCTTTACGACTAGTGTGTTTAAAGCCAGATGGGGCCTCCACCCAGCTCTGGAAGGGCAGAGAGTCAGCCAGCAAGACCAGCTGGGAGACACCTGCTAGCATCAGAGGTGATGCAGTCAGCAGCTGAGAACCATGGTGGTGGCAGCACGGTGGGGTGGTAGTGAAGATGGAAAGAAGGCGGTGGGTGGGGCAGGAGTAGCAGGCAGACCAACAGGGCCGCCATGGACTAGGGTGGGTGAGGTGGTTGCTCAGACCTGGCTCTTCCCACCTCCAGTCCACCCTACCAGTCTGGCCAACAAAATCTGAAATTCTTGGCAAGGACATGAGCATCCCTCTCCAAACTCACCTTTGCCTCCAATTCACCCTCTCTCCTCTGTTCTGCCACATGAGTCTCCTTTCTATTCTGGAAACTGCCAGGCTCTTTGCTCTTCAGGGTCTGCCCTCCCAGGGCCTCACTCTGCCTGAAGGGCCATCCCCACCCTCCCAGCTACACCTCTCCAAGACCACACATTTCTGGCTGTCCCTCAGGTCTCAGCTTAGTTCTCACCCCAGAGAGGCCTTCCCTGACCCTCCCCTTCAAAGCAGATTCTCCCCAACCCATTAATCTCTTTAATTTAAACCTGTGCTCTTCCTTACCTCCACTTATCAAAATTAGCCATTAAATATCTATTTGTTTAACTTCTGTCTGACATCAGTCTTAGAAGAAATGCAACCAGAATGCTCCTTAGAAGTGGGATGGCAAGACTTCGGCTCACTTACTTTGGACACATCACCAAGAAAAACCAATTGCTAGAAAAGGATATCATGTTTGGTAAAGTCGAGGGTCAGCAAAAGCGAGGGAAACCCTCAAAGAGATGGATTGACGCCATAGCTGTAATAATGGGCTCAAAAATACCAACGACCATGAAGATGGTGCAGGGCCAGGCAATGTTTTGTTCGGTTATGTATAGGGATGCCATTAGTTGGAGCTGACTCAACAGCAGCTAACCAACCAACTTCTGTCTCCCCCACTCCATGTGCACACTCTGGGTACACACGCCACGGCTTTAGTGTTTCCTGCTGTGTTCCCAAGGCCTGACAGTGCCTAGCACATGGTAAAGGCTTAATTTGAATGAATGAATGAGGTAGATGTTAATATATAAGCCCATTTGACAACCAGCAGGATTAGTACTTTCAGGTTCCCATCCTTGAATGCCCAGCACTGACAAACCCTGTCGCCTGAATGTCATTGTCATCTTCAACATCATCATGATGATTTATGATGATAATAACCACCTCATCCTATTAGGAACACGCACCCAATCCAAAGCCACCCCCCAGTCGCTCCATATCTCATCATCCTTTCACCGTCAGAATAGCACTCCTCACAGTCAAAATTACCTGAGTTATTTGCTGGCTTACTGTTGTCTGGCCGAGGCAGGGACCAGAAGAGCAGGGATCTGGACTAGCGTGTTTACTGCCAGTATCCCCAGCGCTGAGACCCAGGGGGTGCACCCTGTGCAGTCTGCATAGATCATTTCACTTTGCATTTCCACACTCCTTTAGGGTGTCTGTGAAATGCCCACATGACAAGTGAGAGGACGGAAGTCTAGAGAGACCACCTGACTTCTAGGTCAGGGAGAGTCAGTGACCAAGTGGTCGTAATGGGGCTCTTAACTCCAGTTCAGAGCTTTCTCCAGCATCCTGGAAGCTCACAAGTTCCCAGCAATGGGAAGAATTGCTTTTTCCACCTCCAGCTATTGGAGCTTCCCTACAAAGCACAGAGCAAGAGCAAGATCGTCCTGTATGGAAGATACACACTGAATTCCCCCAGTCTATTCAAGTCCTGTCCTTGGGCAGTGCAATCAGTTAAACACTTGACTACTAATCAAAAGGTTGGTGGTTCGAACCCACCCATATGCACCTCATAAGAAAAGTCTGGTGATCTGCTTCCAAAAAATCAGCCATTGAAAATCCTATGGAGTACAGATCTACTCTACAACACATGGGCTCACCATGAGTCAGAATCAACTCAACAACAACTGGTTTGGGTTTTTTTTTTTTTTTTTTGGTTTTAGTCAGGCCTTTACCCACCACCTACTTAAAGACAAAATTAAGAAGCGATTTTCATATGTTTACACCCACAGCCAGGATGCCATGGGCTCACCTACTAACCAGCAACTCTCATGGCCTTGGACACAGTCTTCCCTTCATTTATTTCTTTCATTCTGTTGTTGTTATTAGTTGCTGCGCAGATGATTTTGACTCATGGCTGTAAAACAAGAAACAGGCAAGCAGTTATCTCCATTTCTTCCTGCTTCTTCTCTGTGCATCCTTCAAGTCCTGTTTTTGTTGGTTGGTTTTGTTTTCTTTTTTTTTTAACCCTAAAGCGATAATTTAAACCCCTTGCTGTCAAGTCGATTTCAACTCATAATGACCCTATAGGACAGAGTAGACCTGCCCCATAGAGGTTCCAGTGATCAGTTGGTGAATTCAAACTGCTGACGTTTTTGTTAGCAGCCAAGTTCTTAAACACTGTGCCACTAGGGCTCTAAGCAATAATTTGTTCCCCAGTAACGAAAAATTGGGTGCATATCACACTCTGAGTATACGCACAAACACATTATGATGGTGGACATCCTACGAAAGCCACAACAATGATCACACCATTGGGTGCACCATGCTTGAAGGACACAAACTTAGTCATGAGCACCTTGGGAGGGTGCCCAGAAATAAAAGAATGACTGTGTGCGTGTCGGAAATCTTCCCAAGAGATATTTCTCCTAGAAGTCCCTTTTAAAAACTGGAGAACAATTTTATCCTTTGCCAGATATAGATAGGAATTAAAGGGCAGGGACATGTCCCTACATGGAAGATTTTAAACAGTGAAACCACCCAGAGAATTAGGGCTTGTGACCAGGCTGTTTGACATTTTTATAAATGATTTTTTGAAAAGAAAAGAAAATATGGAACCACAGCTACAGATGTCACTAAAATTCTTTCAGGCTGACATATCGAGTCAAGAAGGGTAAACCTGGAAGTCGTACACATTAGTGACAACAACAAAGAGAATGTCAACAAAGAAAAGTACAGAATAATGGCTGAGAGAGAATTAATGTGAAACACCACCAGTTCATCTGTTCGTTTGTTGTACTGTGGTGGCTTGCATGTTGCTCTGATGCTGGAAGCTATGCTACCAGTATTTCAAATACCAGTAGGGCCATCCACAGTGAACAGGTTTCAGCAGAGCTTCCAGATTAAGAAAGAGTAGGAAGAAAGTCCTGGCAATCTACTTCCAAATATCCACTAATGAATACCCTGTGTATCACAACAGGTATTGTCCGATATAGTGCTAGAAGATACGCCCCCTAAGTTGGAAGACACACAAAATACACAATAGCCACAACAATGGACTCGAGCATAACCATGATCGTGAAGACGGTGCAGGACCAGGCAATGTTTTGTTATGTTGTACGTGGGGTCGTCATGCGTTGGAGCCAACTCAAGGGCGACTAACTACAACAACAAGACGCAACTTCACCTCATTTAATAAAAATGGGAACAGGTTTTCCATTCCCAACTGGGATTAATTTATATATTCATCACTCATTCATCTAAGAGTCTTTACAGAATCCTTACTAAAGATCTCACTAGGTACTGGAATGGTGGATACTTCCCATTAGTAGTCCCCAGTGATGGGCCCAACAGGAGAAAACCCCTTAGTAGAATTACTGGCACAACCCAGCAATCCATGGACAGCGCAGTTATAACTCCCTGGAGAAGAGATGCCTCATCCCAAAGCAGGGGCAATAAAAAGACCCCAGTGCCCCTCTTCTTCAATCTATTCCTAAAGGTTGGAGCTAGGAATGCTGTGCTCGGGTAGCAGAAATGTACATCCCTTTGAGACAAAATATTAGTCATATCAAGGTCTAACATTAAAATAGAATTCCCAATGAACCCCAAGAGAGTGAGAAACTTTCGTGAAAGGCAAGCTGACTTTAAATGCTTACACATCCATCTAATGTTTTCCTGTGTTCCTCTCCTTCCTAGATTACTGAGTTGGAGAGCTTTTTTGTGAAACAAACATGGCTCCAGAACTTGAACTCAGCTACAGCACACTAAGACCTCTCAGGATGAAGAGTACAAGGAGTAAGCTGTCTCCCCTGATAAGTTCTCCACCACCTCCTGCCACCACCCCAAAAGGTCTTCCTAGGAAGACTTACATGTTGTGTTGGAATGGGATTGTAAATGGGAGGAGGAGACTTGGGAAGTTATGATCATTTGGAAGCTCATAATTTCTTCGTTGAAAAATTAACTCAAGAAGACAGATTAAGAACATGTATTTATCACTGTTTTCCACCCACCATGACCATGACCCCAAATCCTATGAAATAAACAGAAAATATTTTCTTAAAGACAGAATTCATGAAACTCTGAAAGATAAAAATGAGTATCACCAGTAAGTTAAAAATTCTGAAAATTTCCTAAAAGAGAAGAAAAAAAGAGAAGGACAGATGAATGGAAAAAAAAAACAGAAAACCACAACTCAAAACGTACTCAGATGAAGACAGCTACGGAGTTGGGAGCAGTTTTTTGAAGGTCTAAACTCAAAACCAATGGATAAATGGAATGGAAGGATCTCTGGGGCAATCACACAGGTGAATAATTGAGGACCATATTTAGAACATTAGGTGCGCCTGACGATGCAGCAATCCAAGTGCTCACTCATCTATGCCAAGAAAGGTGGAAGAGAACTACCTGGCCAACTGACTGGAAGAGATCCATATTTGTGCCTATTCCAAATAAAGGTGATCCAAAGGAGTGCAGAAATTATTGAACAATATCATTAATACAACACACAAGTAAAATTTTGCTGAAGATCATTCAGAAGTTGTTGCAGCAGTACTTTCACAGGGAACTGCCAGAAATTCAAGCTGGATTCAGAAGAGGATGTGGAACCAGGGATATCATTGTTGATGTCAGATGGATCCTGGCTGAGAGCAGAGAATACCAGAAAGATGTTTACTTGTGTTTTATTGACTATGCAAAGGCATTCAACTGTGTGGATCA
>NW_004443984.1:15946758-15967307 GCF_000243295.1 Trichechus manatus latirostris
TATTGACTATGCAAAGGCATTCAACTGTGTGGATCATAACAAATTATGGATAACCTTGTGAAGAATGGGAATTCCAGAACACTTAATTGTGCTCATGAAGAACCTGTACGTGGATCAAGAGGCAGTCGTTCAAACAGAAGAAGGGGATACTGCGTGCTTTAAAGTCAGGAAAGGTGTGTGTTATGGTTGTATCATTTCACCATACTTATTCAATCTGTATGCTGAGCAAATAATTCGAGAAGATGGACTATGTGAAGAACGGGGCATCAGAATTGGTGGAAGACTTATTAACAATCTGCATTATGCCGATGACACAACCTTGCTTGCTGAAAGTGAAGAGGACTTGAAGCACTTATTGATGAAGATCAAAGACCACAGCCTTCAGGATGGATTACACCTCAACATAAAGAAAACAAAAATCCTCACAACTGGACCAATAAGCAACATCATAATAAACAGAGAAAATATTGAAGTTGTCAAGGATTTCATTTTACTTGGATCTACAATCCACACCCATGGAAGCAGCACTCAAGAAATCAAATGACACATTGCACTGGGCAAATGTGCTGCAAAAGATCTCTTCGGAGTGTTAAAAAGCAAAGATGTCACTTTAAGGACTAAGGTGCGCCTGACCCAAGCCATGGTGTGTTTAATCGCCTCATATGGATGCAAAAAGCTGGACAATGAATAAGGAAGACCGAAGAAGAACTGATGCCTTTGAATTATGGTGCTGGCGAAGAATACTGACTATACCATGGACTGCCGAAAGAACAAATAAATCTGTCTTGGAAGAAACACAGCCAGAGTGCTTCTTAGAAGCAAGGATGGCAAGACTACATCTCACATACTTAGGACATATTATCAGGAGGGATCAGTCCCTGGAGGACATTGTTCTTGGTAAAGTTGAGGGCCAGCGAAAAAGAGGAAAACCCTCAGCAAGATGGATTGACACAGTGGCTGCAACAATGGGCTCAAGCATAACAACGATCGTGAGGATGGTGCAGGACTCAGCAGTGTTTTGTTCTGTTATATATAGGGTCACTATGAGTTGGAAGCAAATGGACGGCACCTAACAACAAAAGCTTCTCCTGACCCAAGTCATAGTCTTTTCAATCGCCTTATACGCATACAAAAGCTGGACAATGAAAAAGACAGACAGAAGAAGAGTTGATGAATTTGAATTATGATGTTGGTACAGAATATTGAATATACCACGAACTGCCAGAAGAATGAACAAATCAGTCTTTGAAAAAAATGTGAATAGAACGCTCCTTAGAAGTGAGGATGATGAGACTTCAGCTAGTTTACTTTGGACATATCAACAAGAGATACCAATCGCTAGAAAAAACGGTTATCAGAGTTGGTAAAGGGTCAGTGAAAAGAGTGAAACCCTCAATGAAATGGATTGATACAATAGCCACAGCAATGGACTCAAACATACCAACGATTATGAAGATGGTGCAGGACCGGGCAACATTTTGTTGTTATACTTAAGTCATTATGAGTCAGAGCTGACTGGATGGCAACTAACAACAAGAACAGCAACAACAAGGTAGTCAATCCCTCTCACCTCTCAGCTTGTGCTGAGCAGCAGAGGAAGGCATTTCCAGCCTAAAGCTGTAAGTGTGGACTCTGAAACTGTTGAGTTAGGGAAACACCTACAGTTCCCCCAAAAGGGCAGATTTCCATACCCAGAAGATAAGCAACTGGCATATTTATCACAGGGGAGAAAGATGTGGTAGTCTGCTTATGCAAAGATTACCGCCTTGGAAATCCTGTGGGTCAGTTTTACTCTGTCCTATATGGTCACTATAAGTTGGAATCGACTCAACGGCAATGGGTTTTGGGGTTTATATCCACCACATTGCGCATCCCAACCTTCCTTTACAATCTCTGGACACAGCCTGTGGTGAACAGAAAGAGCACTCACTCACAGAGAGAGGAACAGGCAACCTTAAACATAAGGATAAGCACATAATCAAAACTCACCCCACATTTGAAGAAAACTTTCACCTTGAATAAGAGGCTCAAAATTCAACAAAGAAAGGAGTTAACATCTGAAAAAATAGAGGTACTACAGCAAACAGAAGATGAATTTGGAATAAGTATAATTAATATCCTCCAAGGGTCTATTAAATCTTTAAAGTAAGAAAGTCTATTAAATCTTTAAAAGAAGGACTAACTATTATGATAACAATTAGAGATTTTGATCATTTCAATACCTGATCATCCAAATAAAAAATTCAATACAGGGCTGAATATCAGAATTCACTGCAGATGAACTGTGTAAACTAGAAGATTGAGCATAGTGAGTCCCCTAGAATGCACTTCAAAAGTTTCAGAGATACAAAATATCAGAGAAAAAGAAGGCAAAGGTACAGAAAGTGTAGAAGAAAAGTTAAAACACATTCAAGGGAAACCCTAGAAGTTCCAAGAGCTGTCTGATACAGCACTGTCCAATAGAAATATAATGTGAGCCACATATATAACTTTAGATTTGCTACTATCCACATTAAAAACTAAAAAGAAACAGGTGAAATTAATTTTAATAATATATGTTCTTTAACCCATTATTTCCAAAATATTACCATTTCAACATGTAATCAATAAAAAAAAAATTAATGAGATATTTTCTATCCTTTTTTTTAAAATAAGTCTTCAAAACCTGGAGTGCATTTTACCATTAAAGTACACTTCTACTCAGACTTAGTACATGTCAAGTGCTCAATAGCCACACATGTGCAGTGGCTGCCATAGTGGACATGCAAGTCTAACAGGAAATTTAGAAGACAAGAACAATTAGAATAGAGGAGAGGAAGTAAGCGACAAGCTAAAGACATGATTCTTCAGGTTAAAAGAGTCCACCAAGTTCATGCGAAAAGATCACATCTAGAAATACCACAGTGATTTTTCAGAGCAAAATAAACAAAAAACCATAAAGCTTCCAGAAAAAAAAAAAAAGGTTACCAGTGTAGGAATGAGAATCAAATTGAGATCAGACTTGTCATTGGTGACATCAAATGTTAAAATCAAAATTTAAATTTAAAAAAAGAACATTTCTGAGGAATAGTTATTTTGGATCAAGAATTCTCATTTTATTTTGAAGTGAAAACTAAATTTGGACATGCAAATCCTCAGAAAATTCATCCTGCCACTCTCTCTAAAATTTTTGCAAAAGCTTCTTTTCCATAGGTAGGCTTGGCCTGGAACCAAACTCTACTTTTACGGTATTAAGTATTCCACTAGAGAAAAAAAAAACCTTAATATTCTGAGAACTAAGTGGTCTATGTCAATTTAGATCAATCCAGGTCCCTAGGAGTAGCCGTAATCCCACCCTTTATGCCGTTGGTGTTAGGTGCCGTCAAGTCGGTTCTGACTCTTAGCGACCCTGTGAACCACGGAGGGAAACACTGCCCGGTCCTGTGCCCTGCTCACAATCATTGTTATGCTCAAGCTTGTTGTTGCAGCCACTATGTCAATCCATCTCACCTCCCTTTATAGATGAACCCGAAACCTATCTCCAACATGTAAGGAGTGAGAGAAGAGAGACGAGACAGTGCCAGGAAGAATCATGGGAGGTCTGGACCTCCCAGGCCAATTGTCCATCGAATCCCTCAAGCCTTTGTATAGCTTCCCCTGCAGACTGTTCTGCAGCCTCTGCTTGAATACTCCCAGCCACGAGTTGCTCTCTAGTCCTGAGGCAGCCTATTTTATTGCTTGTTAGGCAACGTTAGCTCTTGAAAAGCCCTTTATGTTGAGCTAAAAATTTTCTTTCTCCATATCATAGGGATCAAAGAATGATACAATTTGAGAGGAAAATCACAGCTCACTTTGGTTCAATTGCCTCATTTTAAAGATGAAGAAGCTGAGGCCCAGAGAGGGAAAGCAACACCCCCAAGGTCACACAGCACAGTTGTGGTCCAGTTGACTCTAGTGGTATTTGGTTCATGCATACAGGTTGGCCTGTTGACATGGCAAGCTTTCCTGATCATCTAGAGGAAAGACTTTAGGGTCACAGCTCAAACCAATAAAAGTGGTACACCATCTCTGTACTGTGATCTGGAGGTTGACTTTATAAAATTAAGTGCCCTGAGCTGAGGGTACTGCCCCCAGAATGGAATCCACAGGGTTTGTATCTGTTCCCTGAAGACGTGGTCCCAACTTGCAGCTTTTATTCTCGATCTGTCCCAGCACAGGGTGTTTGGAGCACAAGAAGGCAGCACAGGGAAAAGAAAAAAAAAAGAAGGCATCAGTTCTAAGGGCCCCTGAAACCCTTTCTGCCATTCAATTCAGAAGCTGCTGGAAGGAACCAGATTATGCATCAAACAGGCCTGAAACAATCAACAGCTCCCAAAGGCCCACAGGAATCTAGGTTAAGACAGCACCTTTGACTTACGGCAAACAGGCCTGACCTGGTTCAAGGTTTCCCTGGGGAACCATGGCCAGAACTACCCTGCTGACAATGAGTGGCAGAGCTGTTCCAAGAGAGATGATCCACAGGGCCACAGGGCGTGGCCACACCTTCTCTTCCAGAGGCTGAGAGCTTTGGGCACCGTAGTCCTCATGATACATTCACCTTAGAGATCTTTATGAACACAGTAATCAGCTGGTGAGAGAGCTGGGGACCATCCACATCCACATGGCTAACTTGGACCAAGCACCTGAAGAACCACAAATAGCATCACCATAACTAAGACCAACCCTGTGTCCAACATTTGGCAGGGTCCTGTCATCCCCAAATCACCCAACAAAGCAAGTATGATTCTTACCCCCATTCTAGAGGTAACACGCAGAGCAATGAAACAGCTTGTCCAAACAGTCAGCATTAATAGCATTTTACCATGTGTAAGATCATATGAGATATTGTTATGGACTGAATTGTGTCCCCCAAAAATATGTGTTATAAATCTCAACCCCTATACCTGTGGTTATTATCCCATTTGGGAATGGGTTTTATTTATTACGTTAAAAGGCCACAGCAGTATCCATGTAGGGTGTGCTTTACTCCCATCACCTCTGAGATATAAAAAGAACAGATTAGGCAAAGAGAAGCAAGCAAGGATGGGGGAAGATAGATGCCATGCCACTTGAAGATCACCAGGGAACCAAGGAACAAGGACCCTCCCCCAGAGCCGACAGAGAGAGAAAGTGTTCCCCTTGAGCTGGCACTCTGAATTTGGACTTCTAGACTCCTAATCTGTGAGAGAATAAATTTGTGTTTGTTAAAGCCACCCACGTGGTATTTCTGTTATAGCAATACTAGATAACTAATACAGTTATCATACAAATCAAAATTCTTTTGAGAGTGAAGGGGCATTAGTAATGATTACCCAGGGACAACGGGTGGACATTAGGACAATCCCGAGTACACCATGAAGTGTGATCACCCTGACTATGTGTCAGGCATGCTTCTAAGTGCTTTGCACGTTTTAAACCAAACTCATTGCCATCGAGTCGAGTCTGACTCATAGCAACCAATAGGACAAAGTTGAACTGCCCCCTCATGTCAACCCTGTTGTTGTTAGCTCTGGTGGATATGGGCCCTGACTCGTGGTGACAACATGCCCAATAGACCATTGTGATCCACAGCTTTTCACTGGCTGATTTTTGGAAGTAGATCACCAGTCCTTTCTTCCTAGTATGTCTTAGTCTGGAAGCTCTTCTGAAACCGGGTGGGTATTACCATTATCCCCATTTCACAGACATGCACAAGGCACACAGCTACTAAGTGGTAGACCCAGTATTTGAACTCAATCAGCCTAGCTCTGGCCTCCACGCTCCTAACCACTATGGCTTACTGCCTCCCCTGGAGCCAGGATGCACACTTAAATGTGGCTGACTGCCATGTTCCCACCTCTCCAAAGGCCTTGCACAAAGATTGTCCACTTGGCCAGGCTATTTTATTGTCTGCTAATTCAAAATACAGGGCTCGGTGTTGGCACAAAAGGCTGAAACGAAGAGAAATCCTCCAGACTCCAGACAGGGTCACCTTCCAACAAGGCCAGCAGCATTCTGTTCTGCCTTCTTCAACAGTTTCCAGAGAAGTACAACATTTGTCCATTGAACACACAGTTCACAGGCTAGAAGACCTTATCCCCAACCAGAAGATGTCTCCTTGTTACATCTCCACAGCCACTCCCCACATTTCTACCCCAACCTGGGCCCAAGAGGCAGACAGGTGTGGACACATTAATGGGCCACTTGTCCCCTGGCTACTGGTGGGGCCAGGCCCCAGGAAGCACTATTAGGAGGTCAGAGGTCAGGGTATTCATTCCTCTGCTCTCTCCTGGCCCCAGACCCCTCTGCCCTGGCCCGCTTAGGCCTGGGGCCTTTAACATCTCCCCACTGGTGCTAGCCCTGCAGCCCTGCACTATCCTGCCCTCACCCTGGTAAACTGTATCATCACAAAATCAATAACCCCATTTGAACACACCAACTACTTCCTGCCAGGACTCCCAGTCTATTGAGGAAACCAACAAGCAAGTAGATGATTCATTCATTCAAAAAATATTTTGCATACTATTTGCCAGGCAGTATACCAAAGACTGGGGGGAAGAAAGATACAGTCCTGGTCCTCATGGAGCTTACAGTCTGGTGGGAGAGACAGACTGTGAAGTAACCCCAGAGACAAATGCAAAATTACAGGTGTGGATGCTCCACGAGAGGATGCCGCAAAAGGTGACCTCCAGGGCCCTGGCCTGGCCAGAGGGTCAGGAAAGCAACTATGACAGCATCGTCCAGACCCGTCGGGATGTCAGAGAGAGGCCTTGGCATCTAACTCAGCCTGAGAACAGGGGCCAAGGTGGAAGGAAGAGCATCCCAGGCCAAGCAACCACCATGTGCAAAAACAAAGAAAGTGACATGGAAGAGAACAGGTGCTCCAGGAGCAAGCTTAGTCCCAGGTGTGGTGGGATGTTATGGAAGATGAGGCTGGAGAGCAAGGCAAGCAAGATATCAGGAATCCTCTGATGGCCATTCAAATATCTTTGGATCTTACCTGGTCCAGTGTCTCAAAATCTTAGCCAGGAAGTTCATCCTACCGTCAAACCCAGTCTTGCAATGAACGCGTTGTTGTTAAGTGCTGTCAAGTCGATTCCAACTCATAACAACCCCATATGACAGAGTAGAACTGCCCCATAGGGTTTCCTAGGCTATGTCCTTACAGGAGCAGATCGCTAGGTCTGTCTCCCACAGAGTTGCTAGGTGGGTTTGAACTGCCAACCTTTCGGTTAGCAGCCACACACCTAACCCTTGCGTCACAGGGCTCCTTGCAAAGAACGTATGCAATAGAAATTTTCCCAATTTACAATTGAATGTTATCCTGGCTGCATTTTGAGTACCAGGTCCTTCTCCCTTATTGCCTTAGACCTTAGAGGCTGGGGGTTGAGAACGGGGGCTCTGGGATCAGCCTGTCTGGGTTTAGGTCCTGCTCCACCTCTTACTAGCTGGGTGAGCTTGGGCAAGTCAACTTCTTAGTGACTTGGATTCCTTCTCTGTAAAATGAGGAAGATCATAGTTCCTACTTTATAGGATATTGTGATGTCTGAATGCAGTAATGTTCAAGGAGTGATTAGAACACTGCCATGGAGAAAGAGTTCAATATGTTTGAGCTATTATCATTTGAGGCATTGGTGGTTCAATGGTAAAACTCTCACCATCCCTGCAGGAGATCCAGGTTCAATTCCCAGAAAATGCAGCTCATGTGCAGCCACCATCTGTCTCTCAGTGGAGGCTTGCATGTTGCTATGGTGCTGCACAGGTTTCAGCGAAGCATCCAGACTCAAACAGACTAGGAAGAAAGGCCTGGCTATCGCCTTCTGAAAATCAGCCAATGAAAACCCTATGGACCACAGCAGTCTGAACCAAAACCAATCATGAGGATGGTGCAAGATCAGGCAGCATTTTGTTCCATTATGCACTGGGTCACCATGAGTCAGAAGATCACGACAGTTAACAACAATAACATTATGATCATAATTATTGACCTTTGTATAAAGACAGGAGCCCTGGTGGCACAGTGGTTAAGAGCTATAGCTGCTAATCAAAAGGTCAGTGGTTCGAATCCACCAGCCACTCCTTGGAAACCCTATGGGGCAGTTCTATTCTGTCCTATAGAGTTGCTATGAGTCAGAATCGATGGCAACAGGTTTAGGGTTTTTTTAGTATATAAAGACATGGAACAAAACCCCCCCAAAAATACCTCCTCAAACAGAGACACTCATGAAAAGTCATGCAGAGTTGATTCAATGTTTAATACAGACGACTGCCTGATTTTCAGAAGGCTTTTCTTCTGCTAAGCCCTGAGTGATCTAATTAGTGATTATTTTCAAAGCCAGTCGACCCTAAGTCTCTCCTGCTGCCACGTAACCTGGAGGTATTTCTGCTGGTCCAAACCCCTGCAGAAGCTGTGCCTCCAAGTACAAGAGCTCACAGGGTGTTCTTGGGAATGAGTCAGAAAAAAAACAGCTTTTTGTGCTGGCAGATGATTTTCAATAATTAAGTGTGGTCCCTGAACATAAAAGTCAGAGCTGCTGAAAATAGAAGTCTTGAGAGGAACTGCAGTTTCTGGGACAGCTACTCCTTCTGGGAAAAAAAAAAAAAAATGACACTGTTACCAAGATGCTGGCTGGAAAGAATAGTGGGTTAGATCCAGAATACCTGGGTTTGAGTTCTGTCTGACTCAGCATCCACCAGAAGATTAATAAAGATCTAGTTCCTGGTAAGTGCTGTGATACAATGTTAAACCAGAGAGGCAATACGTATATCCTTGAAGAGCTGAGAGTCTCACATTCTGGGTCCAATCAATTTTGCTTCCTGTTAGGTGAGTGACCTTGGGCAAGTCACATGAACTCTCTAAGCCTCAGTTTCTCCATCTGTAAAATGGGAAGGGGCCTAGGGCAGAACCTTGAGCCACACCCTCATTTCCAAAAATGGCAGCCAAACAAGTGCCAGCAAAGCTTCTGAGAGGAAGATTCCAGAGATGTAGAAGGGAAACCAGGAGACCATGGTGATACTAAAAAAACAGAGAAGAGATTGTTTCCAGAAAGAAGGAATGGTCCACGGCGTCAAACACTACAGAGAGGTCTTGGAAGCAGGGCTAAAGAAGCGACCACTGAATTTCAGTACAGGAAGTTTCCATCTTGCAGAAAGCCTTCCAACTGCCCTCTCTCCCCAAACCGAGGGGCTTTCAGTGGTCTGGGCTTTCACAATCCTTTACTCTTTCCATTCCCTACCTGTAGTAGGCTGAATAAGAACCACCCAAAGATATCAGGTCCTAATCACTGGAACTGGTGACTGTTAACTTTGATGGAAAAATGGTCTTTGTAGATATGATTAAGTAAAGGATCTTGAGATGGGAAGATTATCCTGGATTATCCAGGTGGGCTATAAATACATCACAAGTATCCTTATAAGAAAGAGGCAGAGGGAGACCTGACACAGGCCCACGTAAGAGGAGGAGCAATGTGACCACAAAGCAGAGCTTTGAACCAGTTCATTCTGTTCAGACCTCTGTTGAGAATTTGCCTTTCTAACAAGTTCCCAGGCCATGCTAATGCCGCTGGTTAGGGACCAATTCTGAGCAGTGCTTCTCAAAATTTATTACACATAAGAATCACCTGGGCATCTCGTTAAACTATAGATTCTGATTCAGTACATCTGGGGTGGAAATGCAAATTCTCAGCAGGGGTTCGAACCGAAACAACACAGTTTGAAGCCCTACCTCAAAGGCAGAGATTGGAGTGATGCAGCCACAAGTCCAGGAATGCCGGCAGCCACCAGAAGCTGGAAGAGGCGAGGCACAGAATCTTCCCTAGAACCTACAGAAGGAGCATGGCCCTGTTGACACCTGGATTTCGGACTTTCGGCCTCCAGAACAATCTCTTCCCTGTTTCATTAAAACCACCAGGGTCCTTGCTTTTTTGTTTTTGCATCTCTGGAAGCTTCTTATAAGCTTCATTGGCTTCTGTTTGTGGCCATTTTCAGAAATGAAAGTTGGCTCAAGATTCTTCCTAGGCCCCATCCCATCTCACAGATGGAAAAACAGAGCAAATACATTTCTGTTGCTTTATTTTTTTATTGTGGTAGAATATATGTGTAACATTTACCATTTCAACCATTTTTACATGCACAATTTCATGCACATTTCTGTGGTTTCAAGTCATCAAGTTTGTGGTAATTTGTTACAGCAGCCAAGGAAACTCATAAACCACCTAATCAAAAAATATGGGACATCTTTAGTAAGGGCCAGTTACAGCCCCAACAAAAGTAGGGGTCAGCGAAAAAGAGGAAGACCCTCAACGAGATGGACTGACACAGTGGCTGCAACAATGGGCTCCAACATAACAACGATTGTGAGGATGGTGCAGGACCAGGCAGTGTTTCATTCTGTTGTACACGGGGTTGCTATGAGTCGGAGCCACCTCACAGCAACGACAGCCCTAATAAATAAGAGTTATGGATGAGGACAGATGAAAAAAGTGTTTCTCCCCTCAAAAATATAGAACTTTGGTCATTTAGGATCTTTGACACATGCTACGGCACATGGAAAAAAATGACCATGGTCCTTTCGGAATATTAATTTAACAGTCATTTATTAAGAACCTACTAGATGCCAAGAATTGTCCTAGGTACCAGGGAGACAGTGGTGAAGCGATATCAAAGAAGATTTTTGAATTTAGTTGAGCTCCCTAGGATTTTTGCAACACCCGTCTGTCAGTGTTTTGTGCTGTGTTGGCTTACGTGTTGTCGTGCTGGAAGCTATGCCACCAGTATTTCAAATACTAGCAGGATTATCCATGGTGGATTGGTTTCAGCAGAGCTTCCAGACTAAGCCAGACTAGGAAGAAAGGCCTGGCCATCTACTCCTGAAAATTAGTCAGTGAAAACCCTATGGATCACAACAGAACATTGTCCAGCTCATTGGCTTTGGACAAGTGATCAGGAGAGATCAATTGCTGGAAGAGGATAACGTGTTTGGTGAAGTAGAGGGCCAGCAAGGGCAAGGGAGACTCTCAGTGAGACAGATTGGCTCAGTAGCCAGCATGATGGATTTGAATGTACTGGTGATGGTGAGGAGGACACAGGATTGGGCACCTTTGTTCTGTTGTACATGGGGCTGCCATGAGTTGGACTCAACTCGACAGCGGTTATCTATCTATCATCTATCGTTTATCTATCTATATCTGCTTATCTCTAAGATTTTCTAGTTTTCTATTGTAAGGACAAGCATAATTATTACTATTAATCACGATAGTGGCAAACTTGTGTGTTCATGATCTCTCTTACTCCTCAGAACAAGGATTAATTGGAAGTAGGTGCTAACTTTATGCCCATTTTATGATGGGGAAAAAGAGAAGTAATCCGTCCAAGGTCACAGAGCTAATTAGAGGAGAAACCCATTTTGGAACCCAGGAAGACTGGCTCCGACAGCAGGACTCAACTGCTTCATTATGCATTTTACGATTGAGGAAAGAAACACTTTTTTTAAAAAGTCAGCTGTGTGAGATTTCTCGTCTTCTAGCTATAAGACTGCGGCAGATAGATTAGAATAAGGGCACTTAAATCATGACCCGAGAGATTCAGTGTGGCCAAAATATGTGCTTCTTGATAGAAAAGCACTAGAAACTGACTAAGCAAAGAATGCAGAAAGACTAACTCTGGATTTATTTAAAAATAGGATCATTTCTTCTGTCTGAGTGACTCCCCTGGAGGATTAAGAACCCCAGATTGGTTGACCATTGCCATCTGGCCTCTCTTGCTGCTGCAAAGAAGCCTTCCTTGGAAACACCCAAGACATGTCACTGTGCTTCCTCAGGAGCTGCTCATTCAGGGGCCAGCGGAGAGGGGACAAGGCAAACACCACACCACGGCCTCCTTCCCCCACGCAGGTGGCCTTTGCCATAGACAGCATTCTGCTTCCTGACACCCCTGCCATCCAGCTATCCAGCTCACCCACCAGGTCTACGTTGTTAGTTGCCATCAGCTCGGCCTGACTCAGGGTGACCCCATGTACAACAGAATGAAATGTTGTCTGGTCCTGTACCATCCTCTTGATCACTGGTATGCTTGAGTCCATGATTGTGGCCGCTGTGTATTTTGAGTGCCTTCCAACCTAGAGGGCTCATCTTCCAGCACTGTATCAGACAACCTTCTGTTGTTATCCATAGGGTTCTCATTAACTAATTTTCAGAAGTAGATCACCAAGCCTTACCTCCTAGTCTGTCTTAGTCTGGAAGCGCCACTGAAACCTATCCACCATGGGTGACCTGCTGGTATTTGAAATGATGTGGGATAATTTCCAACATCATAGCAACATGCAAGCCACCACAGTATGACAAACTGACAGACGAGTGATGGACTAGGTCTAGAAAAGCCTACTAAATACCTAGGCTAAAATTTAGTCTCTCTCTCCCTCTCACCCACACTCACACACACACACACACACACACACACACACACACATACTGTTAGAGCTTATTCAACAAACTTTGCCATTCTGAGCCTCAGTTTCCTCATCTGTAAAATGGAAATATTAACTGTACGTGCCTCCTAGGTGGCTATGAGGATGAGGTAACATATCTGAAACATTTAGCACAGTAGCTGGCACTGGGTAAGGCCCCTGTGAAAGGGAACAGCTGATAGAGTCAGCCTCGCTCTGTCTCCTTTTCCATGATGCACATATTTGTGTGTGTGTGTGCGTACATGCACACACACACATCCACACCACTGAGTGGAAATACTGTTTTAAAAATGAGTACATCCTAAGACGTGTTGTTGTTGCTATTGTTACGTACTATCGAGTCAATTTCTACTCATAGTGAGGGTTTTCTTGGCTGTAATCTTTATGGGACCAGATTGCCAGGTCTTTCTCCCTTGGAACTAGTGGGCAGCTTCAAACTGCCAAGCTTTCGATTAGCAGCCGAGAACTTAACTGTAGTGCCACCAGGGCTCTTTATTAAAATCCCCCACTATGTAAAAAAAAAAAAAAGAAAGAAAGAAACTATTCAGACTAAAGAGTCACTCTCTATACCCAAGGTTTTTTGAGAGGATTTATTTAGAGAATATGTATGAAAACACCTAACACTGGCCTGACGCATTTTTATCCCTCAAAACAAACAACAACAACAAAAAAAAATCCTGCCAGCTCACTAGTTGGTTATCAATATTCAAAGAATAAATATTTAAAGGATAAAATATTTTTTAAATCCCCTACTGGGACTATGGATTTACCTATTCACCTCTTGGTTCTGTCATTCATTGCTATACATATTGCGAGATGATGTTATTAGGCGCATATATAATTATTGTTGTATCTTTCAGGTGGATTGAGCCTGTTATTATTAGGGAATGTTCCTTACTTCTGGTGATGTCTTTTGCCTTAAGGTCTACTTTGTCTGATATTAACAAAATGACACTAGCTTTCTTTTGGTTCACTTTTGCATGTTACATCTTTTCCATGCTTTTACTGTAAAATTTTCTGTATCTCTTATTTAAGGTGTGTTTCTTGTAAGCAGCATAGTGTTGGATTTTTTTCCCCTCTGTCTTTTAATTGGAATATCTGGTCTATTTTTAAGTAATGTAATTATTGATATGGCTGGGTTTAAGTCAACTATCTTACTATTAATTTTCTATTTGTCAACCTGTTTCTCGTTGCTTATTCTATCTTTTCTTGAGTTCTTTTGGATTAATCAAGTCTTTTCAATATTGCGGTTATTCCTCTATTAGCTTTTTAGTTACACATTTCTCACTTTGATGTTAGTGGTTATCATAGAGATAACACACACATCCCTGACTTATTGAAGTCTAATATAAATTAGCACTTTATCACTTTGTGGCCAGTTCAAGGAACTTAGGACACTAACTCCTTTAACCCTCTCCTTTGTGCTATTGTGTCATGCGTTTTAATTCTACATATATTTTTGACAACTTTATTAAGGTTTATTTTACATGTCATAAAATTTATCCATCTCAAGTGTATAATTCAATGATTTTTAGTAATATTACTGAGTGGTGCAACCATTGCAATACATCAGTTATAGAACATTTTATCCCTCCATTAAAATCCTTCCTGTCCATTTCCAGTTAACCCCATTCCCACTCCTAGCCCCAGGCAACCACTAATCTACTTTTAGCCTCTATAACTGTGCTTTTTCATATAAATGGAATCGTCTAATATGTGGTCTCGTGTGTCTGGCTTCTTTCACTGAGCATCATGTCTTAGAGGTTCATTCATGATGTAGCATGTAACAGTAATTCATTCTTTTTTATTGTTGAATAGTATTCCATTATATGATACATCACATTTTGCCTATTTGTCCACCAGTAGATGGATATTTAGATTGTTTCCACCTTTTGGCTATTATAAATAATGCTGCTATAAATATCTGCATGTAAGCTTTAGTGTGGACATATGTTTTTCCTTCTCTTGGATAGACAACTAGGAGTGGAATTTCTGGGCCATATAGTAATTTTATCTTTAACTTTTTGAGGAACTTCCAAACTATTTTCCAAAGTGACTTCACAGTTTTACATTTCCATCAGCAATGTATGAGAGTTCCAATTTCTCCACATTCTTGCCAACATTTTTTATTATCTGTATTATTTATTATAGCCATTCTTGTGGGTATTAAATGCTATCTCGTTGTGGTTTTAACTTTCATAGCCCTAATGACTAATGATGTTGATTGTGTGCTTATTAATCATCTGTATATCTTCTATATATTATATAGACTTCTTTTTTATTGTAATTTAGATGAAGGTTTACAGAACAAACTAGTTTCTCATTAAACAATTAACACACCTATTGTTTTGTGACATTGGTTGCCAACCCCACAACATGTCAACACTTTCCCCTTCTCAACCTTAGGTTTCCCGTTAACAGCTTTCCTGTCCCCTCCTGCCTTCTTGTCCTTGCTCCTGGGCTGGTGTGCCCATTTAGTCTCATTTTGTTTTATGGGCCTGTCTAATCTTTGGCTGAAGGGTGAATCTCAGGAGTGACTTCAGTACTGACCTATAAGGATGTGCAGGGGCCGTACTCTTGGGGTTTCTCCAGTCTCTAACAGACTAGTAAGTCTGGTCTTTTTGTGTGTGTTAGAATTTTGTGCTAGCTAGAATTTTTCTCCAGCTCTGTCTGGGACCCTCTATTGTGATCCCTGTCAAAGCAGTCAGTGGTGGTAGCCGGGCACCATCTAGTTGTGCTGGACTCAGTCTGGTGGAGGCTGTGGTAGCTGTGGTCCCTTAGTCCTTTAGGCTAATCTTTCCCTTGTGTCTTTGGTTTTCTTCATCTTCCCTTGCTCCAGATAGGATGGGACCAGTGAAGTATCTTAGATGGCCCTTCACAAGCTTTTAAGACCCCAGACACTACTTACCAAAGCAGGATGTATACAGACTACTTTTTTGATTGGGTTGCTTTACATATATTGTTTGTTTTACAAAATCAATATATATATTTTGATACACACATAGTGACCCTTTGCATAGTTCTTCAGTCCTTCCTGCATTTCTGTTCTTCCTTCTGGGATCATGTTTCTTCTGCCTGAAAACTCCCTTTAGTAGCGTTTCTTTTAGTTTGGTCTGCTGGCAACAAATTCTCTAGACTCTTGTTTGTCTGAAACCCTTTTATTGGATCTTTATTTTTGAAGGTTATTTTCTGTAGATAGAGAATTGTAGGTCGGCTATTTTTTTTTTCTTTTTTCTGCTCTTTAAAGAATGTCATTTCATTGTCTTCTATTTTTCATCACGTCTTTAGAGATGTCAGCTGTTGTTCTTCTTCTTGTTCTTTTGAAGGCAATGTGTCCATTTCAGGGCTTCTAATTGGTTCATTTTGTTGACAGTTTGCATTTCTAACAAGTTCCCAGGTGATGCAGTGGTTCTCAACATTTATTATGCATATGAATCACCTGGGATCTTGTTAAACTGTAGATTCTGATTCAGTATATCTGGGGTTGTTGTTATTGTTAGGTGCTGTCAGTTCAGTTCCAACTCATAGCAACCCTATTTACAACAGAACAAAACACTGCCTGGTCTTGTGCCATCCTCACAATCATTTCTATGTTTGAGCCCATTGTTGCAGCCACTGTGTGTCAATCCATCTCATTGAGGGTCTTCCTCTTTTTCACTGACCCTCTACTTTACCAAGCATGATATCCTTCTCCAGGGACTGATCCCTGCTGATAAGACATCCAAAGTATGAGAGACAAAGTCTCACCATCTTCGCTTCTAAGGAGGATTTTGGCTTTATGTCTTCCAAGACAGAGTTGTTCTCTCTTCTGGCAGTCCATGGTATATTCAATATTCTTTGCCAACACCATAATTCAAAGGCATCAATTCTTCTTCAGTCTTCCTTATCATTGTCCAGCTTTCACATCTGGGGTGGAAAAGCAAATTCTCAGCAGGGGTTCAAACTGAAATGAAGTGGTTCAAAGCCCTGGTCTGTTTTTCTCTGGCTTCTTTTAAGACTTTCTCTTTGTCTTTGGTTTTCATAAGTTCTACTATAATATGCTTAGGGTAGTATCCTTTGTATTTACTTTGCTTAGGGTTCATAGAACTTCTCGGGTCTGTGAACTTGATATTATTGATCAGTTTTGGAAAATTCTTGCCAGTATCTCTTCAAATCTTGCATCTACTCCATTGTCTCTCTCCTCTCATTCTGAGACTTCACTTACACATATTAGATCTTTGCACCATATTAAATCTTTTCTTTCTTGTGCTCTTTTCTGTATTTTCCATTTGTTTTGTTTCTTTATGCTTCAGTGTATATATTTTCTATTGATCTCCTAGGTCACTAATTATCCCTTCTCCTGTGTCTAATCTGTTATTAAACCCATGTTGTTATTATTAGTTGCCATCAATTCGATTCTAACTCATGGCAACCCCACGTGTGCAAAGTAGAATTGCTCCATAGAGTTTTCAAGGCTGTTATCTTTCCGAAGCAGATCACCAAACACTTCTGGGTGGCTTTGAGCCACCAATTTTTCGGCTAGTAGTTGGGCACTTAACTGTTCGTGCCAACCAAGGACTTGCATGTTGAGTTAATTTCAGCTCAAGTATTTTTCAGCTCTAGAGTTATTATGATTTTTTAATAGATTCTAGTTTTCTGATAAAATTCTCCATTTTTTATTAAGTATATTAAAACCCATTGTCATCAAGTTGATTCTGACTTATAGTGACCCTATAGGACAGAGTAGAACTGCCCCACAGGGTTTCCAAGGAGCAGCTGGTAGATTAGAACTGCTAACCTTTTGGTTAGCAGCCAGGCTGTTAACCACCGCACAACCAGGGCTCCATTAAGTATATTAGGCACAGATATTTTAAAGTCCATGTCCAATAACTCCATGCCTTTGACTTGTTGGTCATTTGGTCCTATTTCCTACCACACCAAGAATTTTCTGTTGTATGCCAGATATTGTCTGTGAAAAAGTATAGATAATTTGAGGTTCTGGTGAATGATACCTTACTCCAGAAAGTATTTGTTTTGCTTTGGGGTAGGCAGAGTAGAGGAAGAGCACCTGAGTGCAGTTGAGGATTGAGGGATTTAAAGCTGGTCTTCAATCTTTTCTTGGGGCTGCTTCACTTTTGAGTTACTCTAATGTTAATGTTATTGCAGGACACTAACTGGAAGTCTGGGTGTATATCAAGGCCTCTCCTCTTTAGAAGACCCTGAGCTTAAATATTGTCTCCTCAGACCCATGAGACTTCCAGAACTTCTGCTTCGTTTCCCAGTCTTTTGACCACTACTTTCTGCTCCGCTTCTTAATCGCTCATCAGTGGTGTCACTAGGGGGGTGCAGGAGGTGTGGACCATACCAGGTGACACTGTCAGAGGGGGTGACACCAAAATGACTGTCTATAAAATTTTTGTGCAGTGTTTCAGCAGAAGTATATTATTTTTATAAAAATATCCCTTTAGTTACAACAACAAAAACATTTTTTGTAAGCCCAGCTTACATGTTCAATATACCTACAAGTCTAAAGCTCTATGCTAATTTACTTTTTGGACCTTCTAATGTTCTCCAGTCAGAGCTGTCATTATCACCCAATAACAATGAAGCTTCGAATCACATGGTTTCATCTGCACATGATACAAGCACGCACTGCTGTTTTCATTGCTGCCGGTGTTTTTATAGTCACTGATTTTGTCAAATTTTCTGACGTTTTAGCTATAATATTGTGGTAATTAGTATTTGTGAACCTATATCAATAACTTTTTTGAAAATGAAGTGGTAATTAAAGGAAAACAAGGAGTCATATATGAGAATTACGATTTACGAGTAACATTAGTACAAAAAACATTGCTAAGGATTCTGTATGGTCTGATACAGGAGGAGGTGCACGGGGGCGGGGTGGGGTGTGACACCAACCCTAGTGACACCACTGTCTCTCATCCCCATGAAGCTTGTAACTGTCAAGAGGGAAAACGCAGCAAAATAGTGGATTCACATCTTTTGGCTTCTCCTTCCTCCAGGACCCTGGTTTCTTAAGTTTTGGCTGCCTTGGTAGCTCTTTGATGTTCTCGAACACATGGGATTTGGTGGTGGTGGTGGTGGTTTGTTTCTGTCTTTATCCAGCTTCTCTAGTTGTTCTCAATGGGGATGTTTGTCTGTAACAAGTTACTCTTCCATTTCCGGAAAGAAAATCTGAAGCACAGCTGTGCTTGTTCCAAAGTGACTTTCATCGCCAAAACTCCAGAACACAGGGCCCCTAGGAGAGGATACTTCCTGGGAAAGAATCCACAGATCCCATTTTCTTTACTTTAAACATTTGCCAAACAATCACTGTTCCTGACTTGACTTGCCAAGGTTTGAAGCTGCTGGTATGATAACTGAGCAGAGAAGAGGCCTGTCCAGTCTAAACATTAATCAGAACGTGGGTGACCACGTGATGGTAGGGACTGTGAGCTCTCTGAGCTGGGACCTATTCGTCTCTGGCACATAGTAGATGCTCAATAAATGTTTGATGAAGCAGAGGGAGTTGTTTGAAAGAGTGCATGAGCAGGTATGAAACAGCTGAATCTTCCCTGTGTAGTAGTGGTTGACCATGTAGATTTTCCTTGCTTAAAACTATACACACACTTCAGACTTTTGGCATAAATAAAATTCATATTAATCAAGAATTTCAAATAGACTCCATTTAAGACTCTTTGTAACAACAACTCATCCTGTAAAAAAAAGAAAAAAAATTGAAACCTGAAAACCTCCCATTAAGAATAGCAGCATAATTCTTTCGATCTCAGTCACGTACAAGGCACTACATAATTTTTTTCTATTGATCCTTCAGGTCATTAGTCCTGTCTTCTGCAGTGTCTAACCCATGTATTGAGTTAATTTCAGTTATAGTAGTTTTTCAGTTCCAGAATTGTCATTTGATTCTGTTTTTATAGATTCTAGTTCTCTTATAAATTATATGCATCAGATAAATGATCAGTGAACTAGGATATATGGAGTCCCTGGGTGGTGCAAACAGTTAAGCACTCAGCTGCTCACTGAAAGGTTGGTGCTTCAAATCTATCCAGAGGCACCTGAGAAGAAAGGCCTGGATATCTATTTCACAGCCATTGAAAACCCTATGGAGTGCAGTTCTGCTCTGAAATACGTGGGTTTGCCTTGAGTCAAAATCAACTTGACAGCAGCTGGTTTGATTTTTTCATGTTTGTATGTATATGTACATATATGTGTATATATGTGAATATATACACATGATGTATATGTACATATATGTGTATATATATACACACATATATATAATCTTATTTAATCTTCACTATTTTGAAAAATAATGTATAATCATCCTATTTTACAGATGGAGAAACTGGGGCTCTGAGGCAGAGACAGTCAGTACTGTCACAATGAGCTATTAAATTCAATCTTAATTCCAAAGCTCATGCTCCATCTATTATCCTATGCTGCAAACTCTGATATTTATAGCTTAGGTTTTCTAAAGCCAAGGTGCCGCTACCCATTTGTGTTGGGTTTATAGGCCAGAACTGGTGTGCTCTGTTAGAAATGTAATTTCCCAACAGTGACCTGGAAACTGAAAACCAACTTCCCAATCTGTTCACCCCTCACTCCTACAGTTCTGAGCCATACAATGGCATCCCCAAAGGCAAGATTCCCAAACAAAATCCAGAACGTCCTCTTAAGTAGCCTGGTGGCAGCACAGAGCAGCAGTTACGATTACGGGCACTATTGCTAGACTGTTGTTTTTAGGCGCCGTCAGGTCGGTTCTGACTCATAGCGACGCTATGTACACCAGAACCAAAGAAACACTGCCCAGTCCTGCATCATCCTCACAATCGTTGTTATGTTTGGTGTTACAGCCACTGTGTCAGTCCATCTCGTTGAGGGGCTTCCTCTTTTTCACTGACCCTCTACTTTACCAAGCATGATGTCCTTCTCCAAGGACTAGTCCCTCCTGATAACATGTCCAAAGTATGTGAGACGAACTCTCACCATCCTCACTTCTAAGAAGCATTCTGGCTGTACTTCTTCCAAGACAGATTTGTTTGTTCTTCTGGCAGTCCATGGTATATTCAATATTCTTCACCAACACCAT
>NW_004443984.1:15967407-16036474 GCF_000243295.1 Trichechus manatus latirostris
CTTCCAAGACAGATTTGTTTGTTCTTCTGGCAGTCCATGGTATATTCAATATTCTTCACCAACACCATAATTCAAAGGCATCAATTCTTTTTCTGTCATTTTTATTTACTGTCCAGCTTTCAAATGCATATGAGGTGATTGAAAACACTATGGCTTGGGTTAGGCACACTTTAGTCCTCAAAGTGACATCTTTGCTTTTCCACACTTTAAAGAGGTCTTTTGCAGTAGATTTGACCAATGCAATGTGTCATTTGATTTCTTGACTGCTGCTTCCATGACCGTTGCTTGTGGATACAAGCAAAATGAAATCCTCAACAACTTCAATCTTTTCTTCGTTTATCATGATGTTGCTTATTGGTCCAGTTGTGAGGATTTTTCTTTTCTTTATGTTAAGGTGTAATCCATACTAAAGGCTGTAGTCATTGATCTTCATCAGTAAGTGCTCCAAGTCTTCTTCACTTTCTGCAAGCAAGGTTGTGTCATCTGCATGACGCAGGTTGTTAATGAGTCTTCCTCCAATCCTGATGCCTCATTTTTCTTCATATAGTTGAGCTGCTTGGATTATTTGCTCAGCATACAGATTGAATAAGTATGGTGAAAGGATACAACGCTGATGCACACCTTTCCTGATTTTAAACCACTAAGTATCCCCTTGTTCTATTCCACTGATTGCCTCTTGATCTGTGTACAGGTTCCTTATGAGCACAATTAAGTGTTCTGGAATTCTCATTCTTCTTTGTTTTTTTTTTTAAAAGCCCAGTTTCAATCTTCCCCAGCTGTGTGAACTTGCATGAGTCTCTTGTACCCTCTAAGCTTCAAATTCTGCACCAGAAATTGAGAATTAAAATAATTCAGGTTGGTGGGAAGATTCAATAACAGAATACATATAAAAGGCTTAGTGCTCAAGGATAATAATTTAATTCCACGTAAGCATCAGTCAAGAAATCAAACGTTGTATTGCATTGGACAAATCTGCTGGAAAAGACCTCTTTAAAGTTTTAAAAAGCAAATATGTCACTTTGATAACTAAAGTATACCTGACCCAAGCCATGGTCTTTCAAATCGTCTCTTATGCATGTGAAAGGTGGACAATGAAAAAGAAAGGCAGAAGAAGAACTGATGCAGTTGAACTGTGGTATTGGGGAAGAATACTAAATACCATGGACTAGCAGAAGAAGAAATACAACCAGAAGCAAAGATGGCGAGACTTCGGCTCACTTACTTTGGACATGTCATCAGGAAAGACCAATCGATAAGAAAGAACATCATGGTTGGTAAAATGGAGAGTTGGTAAAGGGGAGGGAGGCCCTCAATGAGATGGACTGACACAATAGCCCAAACAATGGTCTCAGACATAGCAATGATCATGAAGATGGCGCAGGACCAGGTATTTCTGTTATACATAAAGGTCACCATGAGTTGGAGCCGACTCAACAGCAACTAACAACAACAATAAATTCCATTTCATCTCAAAGTAAAAGCGGTCATGGAACATTTGCTGTGGGAAGCCCTGTGCTGGGTTTTAGGACTAGATTGATGAGTATGACCCAGTTCCCACCATCAAGGAGCTCTCGGTCGTTCAGAGGAGATGCGTGAGTCCCTCAAGTAGGTAGGGTGAGTCTTACTCAAGAAGTAAGTCCAATTTCTAGGAGCCCGGTGGTGACAGCAATTCCTTCCAACATTGGAGTGGGCCTTAAGGGGTGAAAGGATATCACTAGGCAAAAAAAAAAAAAAAAAAAAAATGAAGGAAACAGCAAATAAAAAGCAGTCACCTGAAACTGTATCTCTTGGCAGGCCAGTGAGTGCCTGGTGAGACAGGAGAGTGGGATTTAGAGAGAGAAGGTAAGTTCTCTTCCAGGCCCATCTCCTCCCGGGCGCCAATGCAGGGAGGTTTTCCCAGCACTGTCTATCCCCTTGTCCATTTATTCTACACACAGGAATTTCACGGAACATGGCAAAAGCAAAACTGATGTTAAATGTATAGGTAATTATTTCCACCAGCTGAGCTGCAGGCTTATCTTTCCCATGGCCTTTTCTAGGTTCTTTCTGGAAGCTTCCTTCAGGGGTGAAATCTCAAGGTGCTGGCTACACACACACACACACACACACACACACACACACACGCACGCACCCCAGAGGCACACAGACAATCTGAGACACACTTTGTCCTTGAGACAACTCAGTGTCGCTCTACAATTTTATCTGGCAGAGAGGAAACAGTTTCTTTTCCTCCTGAGTCCTAGCAATAATTCATTGCTGTTTCTTATATTCTACGTGTCTACTCCACGCTAGTTACCATAGAGAGACGCATACATTATTGAAAAGAAGTTGCTACAGGCTATTCATATTTATCCAAAGGTGGGAGGCATTCTTCCTACTATTTTTCCTTTTTTTTGACAGCAGACTGGTTCCCCCTCGTCACCTAACATATCTTTAAACCTCCGATGGCATTCTAAAGATCATTTATTCATTTTGGAACAATGGTTAAGGACATTGACCTCTAACCACACAGGGCTAGGTTAAAAGACTTCATCTGCCGTTTACCAGAGATGTGACCTTAGGAGAGTTATATAGCTTCTCCAAACCTTAGTCACCTCACCAGATGTTATTGTTGTTGTTATTAATTGTCAGTTATTGAGTCATTTCTGACTCATGACAACCTCATGTACAGAGTAGAACTGTGCTACATAGGATTTTCAAGGCTGTGACCTTTCAGAAGCAGATTGCCAGCTCTTTCTTCTGAGGCATTTGTGGGTGGACTCAAACCTCCAACCTTCCAGATAACAGCTGAGTGCTTATCCATTTGTACCCCCCAGGGACTCCAAGTACAAGTGAAGATAAACTATCTCACAGTCTTACTCCTTCATTTACATGGGAGTTATTAAATGTAAAATTCAAGTTCTATGCCTTTGCAAGATGTTTCATATAACTAAATCTACAAATCATAAATTTTCATCTTCAGACATTTGCATCCTGATTTCTGATTCTGAAATAGCTCAGTCTAAGCCACATGTAATAATCAACATTAATATGCCAGAAACGACACACACGCATACACACAAATGGCAATCATCAGAAATTGTCCCATGTTTCAGAATCTCCATGCCCTTGATCTTTTCTCATTAGCCTGGATAATGGGGAAGTCAGGATACCGGTGTAGTGCATGATTGCTTCTGGTTTAAGCATCTCTGGGCATGAGATACTAAGCCTCAACCCAGCACCTTTCAAGAAAGAGACCGTGTTTGCGTGCATACGTGCTATGCCCCTCTGGATGGAAGACATTGGCCGTTCCCAAAGAAGCACTTTGCACCAGTCAGACCAAGCTAGATTCTCCTGCACCACAAAGCATACCAATTAAACACTCCAGGGAAGCTGCACTGCTATTTGGGGGGAGAATTACTAATTTATGTTTACAGTTGACAAATCCAATCATAGCCATGTACTTGGCCCATTACAGTCATGTAATAAAAATACGGTGACTGCTTTTATTTTGCAGAAATGATTATTTGCTTACGTTTTGCAATTCACTAACATTAATTGGCAAATTGGCATCTCCAGCATGAATGGAGATAAGTGCTCCCCCCCACCATTATTTAATCAGGAGAAAACCAAGGGCTCCATTCACAGATGCTTTGATCATGCAGTTTTACTGGGAATCTGCAGTAGCTGCTTTGGTTTCATTGAAGTCCAGATAAACAAGAGAGGCTTTGGAGGAAAAAAAAAAATAAGCCCCTAAAGAGATAGAACACGGAACCTACAAGCCTTGAAGCAGATCTGTGGGAGTTTTCTGGGTTGATTGGAAGGGTCAGTCCAGGATCCCCTAAGGACTGTCAAAGTTTTTTTTTCTTTCCAACCCATGACTGAGTGATTGTCATGTGCCAGGCACCAGGAATTTAGAGACTATTAAATACAGCATGTTCTTTGCTCCATTATATCATTTCTGGCAAACTCCTATGAATGCTGCAAAACCCAGGCCAAATGTTACCACCTAGGTAAAAACCTTCAAATTCCCAGGCCGAGTCAATGACTCCCCTGCTTTGTTTGTGTTTCAAGTGTAGCAATTCAGTTCACCTATTAACAAATTCCCCTACAAGACTGGGATTTGTGAGGACAGGGACTGTGTCTATGTTTTCCTCAACCTGAGCACAGCGCCTAACACATACTAGGTGCTCAGTGAAAGAGGGATGTTAAAAAAAGGGAAGAAGGGAGGAAAACTATGGTTTAGCAGATTTCATTGTATCAGTCAGATGTTGCTGTGAATATGTTCTGAAACAACCCCCAAGCCCAGTGGCTTACAAGTGGGTTCAAACTGTCAACCTTTCAGTTAACAGCCAAGTGCTTAACCATTTGTGCCACCAGGGTTCCTTTATCTCATTAATAAAACCAAAATCAAACCCACTGCCATCGAGTCGATTCCGACACATAGCCACAGGGTTTCCAAGGCTGTATGTAAATCTTTACGGACGCAGATTGCCCCATCTTTCTCCCACGGAGTGGCTGGTGGATTCAAACTGCTGACCTTTTGATTAGCAGCCTAGTGCTTTAACCACTGTGCCACCAGGGCTCCTCTTTTCTCATTAATACAACTCCTCAATTACCCATGAGTAGCTCTTTAGTGGTTGCTCATTGCGCTCAGACATGGGTTCCTGCAAGCACTAAAACCCCAGGCTGACATTGACGCTAGCATCACCAAAGTCATTGTGCCCATAAAAGAGTAACACTGTGATGAATGGCTGCAGGCTCCCGAGCTGCGGTGAGCTGCCCAGGCAATTCATCTCTTCCTGGTAGCCCAGGATGCAGCCACGAAGATAAAGAGCACTTGGTGGGAGCCCACTTCACTCCGAAATGGACACACAGGGGGTGTCTGCCACCTGCGTTCTAATGGTATTGGATAGAGACAAAGACATTTATGATAAAACATGGGTGGGTGCCCACTCCTGGGACCAAGGGCCCCAACTCCATGTTTGAATCGAAAGGCATTGAAACTGAGCCAGACCCCCTTCACCAGCTGGCCCAGCACTGGCTTCCGGGACCAATTTTATAAACCATAAGCTAATTCCCAAGAGGAAAAGTATCTAAAATTACGCAGCCAGTTTGGGGGCAGAAAAGGATTAGAATCTGTCAGGGCTTTTTCCCATAATTAGATATTAGCAAAAAAAGAAAAGAAAAATTCCTAAGATGGAGCTTTTTTGCCCCCAAGACATTTATTCATTCAAAAATTAAAAATCATAGTATTTTTATTCTTCGACTTACTTTGAAGAATTCTCCTACCTGGAAAGCCAACCCTCCTAACACATGCCACATATGCCCCCAACCATTACCACCGCGTGGAGCTTCGTTGGAGTCTTGTTGGGCATTTTATGGAGCACAAGATTAGTGTTCTCTAATATTTTATTGTTACTCACTCATACAGGCAATGGTGTCCTGCAAGTGATGAGTCTCTAAACTCTACTTCCGAAGCCACTTCCTCCTGATTTGAAGTTGAGAAAACTAGCAACAAGCATGGTTCTAGGAGCAGGAGAGACTCTGTGTGACCTTGGACAAGTCACTTAACTTGTTTAAGCCTCAACGTCATCATCAGAACAATAAGCCAATTGCTGTCAAGCTGACTCCAATGTATGGCAACCTCACGTGTGTCAAAGTAGAACTTTGTTCCATAGGGCTTTCAAGGGATTATTTCTTGGAAGTAGATCACCAGGTCTTTCTTTTGAGGCACCTTTGAGTGGACTCAAGCCTCCAACCTTTTGGTTAGTAGCCAGGTGCTTCAACCAATTGCACCACCCAGGGACTCCATCAGAACAATAGGAGAAGAGAAATAGTTCCCAACTCATAGAGCGGTTCTAGGGATTGAAGGAGATAGCACACGAGGTGTCAGGCACATAACGAGTACTCAGAGAAAGCTGTTACTACGGTTGTGGTCTGAGGGCGTTGGTGGTTCATTGGTAGAATGTTTGCCTTCCATGTGGGACACCTGGGTTAAATTCCCAGCCAATTCATCTCATGCACAGCCACCACCCAACTGGCAGGAGAGGCTTGCACGTAGTTATGATGCTGAACAGATTTCAGCAGAGCTTCCAGAGTAAGATAGACTAGGAAGAAAGGCTTGGCGATCTCCTTCTGAAAATTAGCTGGTGAAAACCCTGTGGATCACAGCGGTCTGATCCACAGCTGATCGTACGGATGGCACAGCATTTTATTCTATTGTGCATGGGATCGCTGTGAGTCAGGGGCTGACTCAAGAGCAGCTAACAACAACGACATGGTTGTGGTTGTCTTCGTCATCATCCTCCTCCTCATCATCATCCGTGATCCTAACAGGACCCGGCACCGGGAGAAAAGACAGCAGGATCTCCACCCAGGTTGGTTATCGACTAGCAATATGGGAAAGCCCTCCCAGAAGACACCCAGATGCTGCACGTTTTTGGAGCCACAGGCTGCTATTTTGCAGACAGCTGATCTTCTCACTGTGGCCCGAGCGGTGAAACCTCTGAGCGCCTCCACGGGGACAACCCTCTGGCTCTGCCCACCTGTGCAGTTCATCTCTGTGGTTAAGAGCTTGGACCCTGAAAGCAGGTGCAGCAGGTTGGAATCGTGGCTCTGCCCTCACTCAGCCCTTCTCTCTGTCCCCTGAGCACCCCAAGCCAGCCCCATTGTAGTGTCTTGGCTCTTGCTGTGCTCCTGCCTAGGGGACCCTTCCGCCCAGATCTGCGTGTGTCTCCTCTCAGGTCTCAGCCGAAATATCGCCCCTCATAGAACCACCTCTGAGCTCGCCATTCCCAGGAGCCCCCCTTCCACCCTCCACACACCCAGTTCTCTCTCAATCACCCGGTTTTATTTGCTGTGGGTTGTTGTTGTTAGCTGCTGTCAAGTCGGCCCCCAGCTCATGGCAAACGGGAATGAAACTCTGCCTGGTCTTGTGCTACCCCAATAATCCATTGCAGATCAGACCGTCGTGATCCCTGCAGTTTTCACTGATTGATTTTTCAGAATAGTCAGGTCTTTCTTCCTAGTCTATCTTAGTCTGTAGGCGCCACTGAAACCTGGTCAACATTATAGCAACATGCAAGCCTCCACTGACCGATGGGTGGTGGCTGTGCATGAAATGAACTGGTCAGGAATGAACCCAGGTCCCCCACATGGAAGGCAAGAATTCTATCACTGAACCACCAATGCCCCCATTTGCTGTGTAACCTTAGTATTTGAATATGTGTTTCTTTTTTGCTCCCCTTACTAAGATGTAAGATCCATGAAGGCAGGGACCTTCTCTGTCCTGCTTCCACTGTATTCCCCATGCCTAGAAAAGTGCCTACTCAAAGCAGACCTGTAACCAAGAACACAACAGTGAAGATGGTATTTGGACATAGGTGTGTCTGATGCAAAGACCAAGCTCTTAGTCCACCTCCCCCTAGCTCTTCCCCCAGCTGTTCCTAACCCAGCCCTCTGATGTGATGCACAGAACAAATCACTTCCTCTTGCTTAAAACCTTTCAGGTGTCTGGAAGCAGCTGTTGTTGTTGTTAGTTGTGGTCAAGTCAGCTACAGCTCATGGTGACCTTATACATAACAGAACAAAACGCTGCCCAGTCCTGCGCCATATTCATGATTGTTGGTATGTTTGAGTCCGTTTGCTGTGGCTATTGTGTTGGTCCATCTCACTGAGCGTTTCCCCTCATTTTCACTGACCCTCCACTTTACCAACCACGATGTCCTTTTCTAGCGATTAGTCTTTCCTGATGACGTGTCAAAGTAAGCAAGCCAAAGTCTCACCATCCTCACTTTTAGGGAGCATTCTGGTTGTATTTCTCCTAAGACTGATTTGTTCGTTCTTCTGGCTGTGCACGATATATTCAGTACTCTTCGCCAACACCACAGTTTGAGTGCATCAATTCTTCTCATGTCTTCGTTTTTCACTATCCAGCTTTCGCATGGCTTGGATCAGACACACCTTAGTTATCCCAGTGACATCTGTGAACAGCTATCAGGCCCCATTCGAAGTCTTCTCTGGCCAAATGCCCCATGGTGCTCAGCTGTGTCTCAGACAGAAAGGTTTCCAGACCTGCCGCTAGATCCCCACTGACCCTCCCATAGCACTAGGACTGGACCTGACGCCCTGGAAGTGACCTGGCCTTTGCTGGGGGTCCATTAGCTCTGGGCTCCTTGACATTATACTCCTACTAACAAAACTCAGAAAAAGAGGAAGACCCTCAATGAGATGGATTGACACAGTGGCTGCAACAATGGGCACCCACGTAGCAACAATTGTGAGGGTGGTGCAGGACCAGGCAGTATTTTTCACTGTTATACATAAGATCACTGTGAGTCAGAACCAATTCGATGGCACCTAACAACAAAACCCAAGACAGCATCATTGTTTTATCTTAAAGGGCTTCATAGAGCAGGGAAATTGCGTCGTATACAGAAGTAAGACTCCAGCTTGAAAACACTGAAAATCTGCCATCTCTATCAATACGGCTAGCCTGCTATAACGGCTGAATACAGAACGAGGGTGGCTATGGAAAACAAAAGGTTAAGTGACATGTATTTTACTTTAAGGCACTTTAAAACAAATGCATACTTTTAAAAATTTTATTGTAGTAAGATACATAAAACATAAAATTTGCTGTTTTAACCTTTTGTAAGCTACAGTTCAGTGACATCAATTACACTCACCATGCTATGCAACTATTACCACTTCTATTTCTAAAACTTGTAAGCATATTTAAAACGTATTTTTGCAGGGCCCCCCTCCCCTTATGCACAACAGTAATATTAACCTTTGAACTGGAGCGAAAAACTTAGATGATATATATTCCTTGTCTCCTTAGCTATTCCTTTTGAAATGGTAACTTGGAAAAATAGCAGGTGAGAAGGATGCTATTTTAACTGTCACCTCAATATTAAATATAATCTGTCATTCTAGGCAGCCTTTCGTCACCTTAAAATACTGATTTGTGCTTGGGAAGATTAACAGCCATTTATTTCAGTAATGCACGGAAATTCCCAGGAGATTGTTAACTCTTAAAACACAGGTAGACCTTCCTGGCTGACCTTCAGCGCCTGGTTGTTTTTAATGCTTAATAACTGGGACCTGCCAGTTTCACTTTAATCAGCATCCAATGCCACTTCCCATGTGCTCGCCTTTGCCCAAAGGTGACATGAAAATAGGGAAATGCTGGGAAAATGTAGAAGTCATCCGGAGACCCAGAAATACAAGTAGGGATAGTACCTTGTTTTATTCTTGCGCTAAATGTTGGACAAGGTAATTTCAAGGCGAGAAGGGGAGGTATCTCAGGGTTGGGTAGGCAGCCAGTGTGTCGTTGCCCCACCCCCGCCCTACCTCCTCCATCCCCTTAGCTCAGCACAGAGCGCTCAGGGCCATACCAAGAAGCACCAGCTGCTGGGGGAGCCAGCAGGACCCTACTCCACTTTGCGGGGGAGTCGGTGAAAGTTTCCTCGGAGAAATGATTTATCAGCTGAGACCAAGACCAGCAATTTGGGCATTTGTTTTCTGGCAAGGCAGAAAACTGCTTTCGTGATTTTATTTCAAAAGTACACAAGGTCACAAAACCAGAGTAGATTTTTGTTTTTGCAAAAACAAATTTTGTTTTTACAAATTTCAAAATCTGCACCATTGGATACTTAAGCCAGAAACTTTACAATATAGAGTTATTTTGAAGCTAATGCTATCTATTGTCTACTTTGCATATAAGAAGAATCCAAATATTTTTTTCTCAGTAGCTGTTAGTTGCCATTGAATCAACTCACGGCGCCCCCATGCGTGCAGAGTAGAACTGCTCCATAGGGTTTTCAAGGCTGTGACCTTTTGGAAGCAGATTGCCAGACCTGTCTTCCAACACAACCTCTGTTTTTGTTGTTAGGTACCATCAGGTCTATTTTGACTCATAGCGACCCATGTGACAGAGTAGAACTGCCCCATAGGGTTTTCTTGGCTGTAATCTTTACAGAAGCAGATCGCCAGGTCCTTCTCCCATGGAGCTACTAGGTGGGTTTGAACAGCCAGCCTTTTGGTTAGCAGCCAAGCGCTTAACTGTCGTTCACCAAGGCTCTTTGAGATGCCTCTCGGTTGGTTCAAACTGCCAGCCCTTTGGTGAGTAGTTGAGCACTTAACTGTTTGTACCACCCAGGGACTCCTAGGACAAGCGTATTTATCACTAAAATTCCCAGTTAGAGACAAAAATAAATGAATCGATGAATTATGGTTTTCTTAATACTTGTTTCATTAAATCAATCAGGGGAAAACACAAAGTTCATCCTTGGTTGGAATGTTCAGTATCATGACCAAAACCAAACCCAACTGATATTCACCATACTTTTAAATTACAAAATAGAGTAATTTTTAAAACAGAATTTAATTAACAATAAGAGATCAGATGCAGCAAATGTTTGCTGGTGTTGTTTTGCTGTTGTCGTTAACCACTTTTGAGTCAGAGTCAGATCCTGACTCATGGCAACCCCAGGCACAATGGAACAAAACGCGGCCCCGTCCTGCACAATCCCCATGATCACTTGTGAATGGGACCATTGTGATTCATAGGGTTTTCATTGGCTGATTATCATTTTTTTTGGGTTTTTTTGGAACATTTTATTGTGGTTCAGGTGAAAGTTTACAGAGCATATTAGTTTCCCATTCAACAATTTGTGCACAGCTTGTTTTGTGACATTGGTTGCAAACCCCTGAAAGTGTCAGCACTCTCCCCCTTCCTCCCTGGGCTCCCTGTGTCCATTTGCCCAGCTTTCCTGCCCCTACCTTCCTTCTGAACTTTGCTTTGGGGCAAATGCTGCCCTTTAGGTCTCCTGTAGTTGATTGTTCTTAGGTGTACATTCCTCACTGGTGTTACTGTTCATTATCAAGGCCTGTCTATTGTATGGCTATTACATGATCTCCAGGAGTGATTTCAGCTGATTATCACTTAAATACAGAATTATTTTGAAACTGACACTATCAGTTTTCTACTTTGCATATGTGAAGTGTCCAAATAGATCACCAGGCTTTTCTTCATAGTCCATCTTACAGACTATAAAATGATCGGCCTGGCCTCTTTAGAGGCATAAATAGAACTGCAATTCACAAATGTATTATTTTTTTATTCTTTCCTGCTTCTATAACCTTTATAAATAAAATAGTTATGGATTATTTCAGTGTCAAAATAGGCAAACGAGAAGCCTAGCAATTTAAAGTCAATTTATAGATCAGAAGTAGACTGTTTGAAATGGAAAAGTAAAAAGAAAAACCAAATTTGAATTTCAAAAAACCAAATTCACTGATATTCCCCCACCACCTCTACACCTGCCCTTCTCAAGTCTCCACCATCCGAGCCAACAGCCACATCACCTCTGGCCACTCAGGCAAGACGCCTACAGTCAGAAGTGACTCCTCTCTTTCACTCACACCCCAACATTCAGTCCATCAGCAAATCTCATGAGCGCTACTTTCAAAATCTATCCCAAGCCTGGCAGATTCTTCCCGCACTTCAGTCCAACTCACTGTCACACTCGTTCTTTCCAAACTGGCCTCCCTGCCTCTGCCCTCTAAACACTACAGTCCCTTGTCAACACAACAGCCAGAGGGGTCCCTGAATATGTACATCAGCTGAAGTCACTCCTCTATTTACACGCTTCCAGTGCTTCCCATTTCACAACCCAAATTCCTTTCAACAGCCTATGAGGCCCTAAATGATCCGCCAGCATGCCCCTTCCCTGCACCTCTCTGACCTACCTTATTTCCCATGACTGCCTAGATTCCCTACTACTTCCTCCTTGCTCACTGCCCACCTTGTCATTCCTTGAACTATGCTGGAAGGCCCTCATCTCAGGGTCTTTACCCCTTTCATAGCCTCTGCTGGAAAACCTTCTCCCAGCTACTCATACCTCTTTCAAATCTTTACCCCAATGTCACTTCTTCAGTGACCTTCCCTGGCCACCCAATTTAAAATTGAACCCCCACACATACTCCGCATCCCCTTTCCTGCTTTATTTCTCTCTCCTGGATGAGAGTCTTCTTTTAACATAGCCACAATAAATTATCCTGGTAGGTTGTGTCGTGGGTTGAGTTGTGTCCCCCAAAAATATCTGTCAGCTTGGCTGGGTCATGATTCCCAGTATTGTATGACTGTGTAATCTGATGTGATTTCCTTATGTGTTGTAAACTCTATCACCATGATGAGATTATATGTGATCTCCTTATGCATTGTAAATTCTATCACTGTGATGAGGTTATACTGATGAGGTTGACAAGATTAGTGTCTTAATGCAATCTCTTTGGAGATATAAAAGAGAAGCGAGCAGAGACACATGGGAACCTCATACCACCAAGAAAGCAGTGCTGGGAGCAGAGCATGTCCTTTGGACCTGAGGTTCCTGCGCAGAGAAGCTCCCAGAACAAAGGAAGACTGATGACATGGACTTTAGAGCCAACGGAGAAAGCATTCCCCTGGAGCTGATGCCCTGAATATGGACTTGTAGCCTACTGGACTGTAAGAGAATAAACTTCTCTTTGTAAAGCCATCCACTTCTGGTACTTCTGTTCCAGCAGCACTAGATGACTAAGACAGGAAATTTTCTTTTTTTTTTCCTATTAGAGCATCCAGGGGCTGTAGTTTTGCAGGTTCCTCCATTCTTGGACAGACTATTAAGTCTGATCTTTTTACATGAATTTGAGTTCTGCACCACAATTTTCTCCTGCTCTGTCCGGAACTGTCTGTTGTGTTCCCTGTCAGGGCGGTCATTGGTGGTAGCCGGGCACCATCTGGTACTTCTGGCCTCAGGCTGGTGGAGTGGGAAATTTTCCTAACTACAGGAAAGTATAAAGAACGATAACTAAAAAAAAACCAAACCCATTGCCATCGAGTCGATTCCAACTTGCAGCAACCCTATAGGACGGCACAGAACTGTCTCATTGGGTTTCCAAGGAGCGGCTGGTGGATTTGAACTGCTGACTGTTTGGTTAGCAGCCCAGCTCTTTACCATTACACCACCAATACTAGCCATAAAAAGGAATGAAGAACCAATAACGTGCTACAACATGGATGGGCTTTGAAAACTTTATGCTGAGTGGAAGAAGCCTTATACAAAAGACCGCATATTGTATGGTCTTTATATTTACATGAAATGTGAGAATGGGCAAATCCATAGACACAGAAATTAGATTAGTGGTTACTTAAGGCTGGAAAGGGAGCTGGGGGAGGGGGTAAAGGATGATAGCTAAAGGGTACAGGATTTCTTTTTGAGGTGATGAAAATGTTCTAAAATTGACTAGGGAGTTGGTTGTACATATCCATGCATATACTAGAAAACAATTAAATTGTAACTTTAAATGGGTTAATTGTATGATATGTGATTTATATCTTAATAAAGCTGCTTCATAAAAAGAGCACAACCACCCAGAATTAATAAATGATAGCTTTGTCATATTTGCCTCAGATTTATTTTTTAATTTAAAAAAATCACGGGAAGTTGAAGTCCCCTTCTTACTCTCTCCCTAACTTAATTTTTATCATATTAAAGAAACATATTTTTGAAGTTTCTTGTTGCAGTATTAATATTAAAGTCCCAAATCTTTTCCGTCCTGCCATCATTATTCATTTTGAAATTTTAGTCCCCATTTAAATGGGTTTACTTTGCTCCTTAGAAGAGAAGACGGGGAGACTTCATCTCACGTACTTTGGACATATTATCAGGAGGGATCCATCCCTGGAGAAGGACATCATGCTTGGTAAAGCAGAGGGTCATGGAAAAAGAGGAAAACCCTCAACAAGATGGATTGACACGGTGGCTGCAACAGTGAGCTAAACATAGCAACGATTGTGAGGATGGCGCAGGACCGGGCAGTGTTTCCTTCTGTTCTACTTAGGGTCTTTATGAATCTGAAACGACTCGACGACACTTAACAACAACAACTTTGAGGGACCTGTTCCAGTATCAGGAATGACACTGGATGCAAGGTCCTCACAGAATGACTGAGTTGGTGCATGCGGAGGATTTGACATGGATCTGGGTTGCAGTGAGCACACAGGGACGGTAACTATTGCCAGTCCAGATGTGCTGTTTACCTCACTCTTGCCTGTACACTTGGCTAGCCTGTCAACATTATTTGTTCAATTCCAAGCCTTTGAATCTACTATGTACTGACCAATGTCTTGTTTTATTTTTTCACATTTTACATTTTTTAATATTTTATTTATCTTTTGGTTGTTGTTGAGAAGATACACAGCAAAATATACACCAATTCAACCGTTTCTACATGTATAATTCAGTGACATTGATTATATTCTTTGAGTTGTGCAACCATTCTCATCTTCCTTTGCTGAGTTGTTCCTCCCCCATTAACATAAACTCACTGCTCCCTAAGGTTTCTATTAATCTTTTGAGTTGCTGTTGTCAATTTGATCCCGTATAGATAGTTCTTAAAAGAACACAATGCTCAAGGCAGACATTTTTTACTAGTTAAGTTAAACTATTATTTGGTTTTAAGAAGACATCAGTAAAAGATTATCTCAGGGCCATAGTTTCAGGGGTTCATCTAGCCTCCATGGCTCTAGAATGTCTGGAATCCATGAGAATCTGAAATTCTGTTCTGCATTTTCCCAACTAGAGAAACAAAATGGTACGGCTTCTAAAAAAACACTAACACAATGACCAAAAATGAGAAGGAACATTCCAAGGGAGCCAGGCTTCTGACCTGAGCTGGAAGGTCCTGGAACATGGTCCTGCTGCTGACTCTGAGGATGGAGAGCCAGCTCCAGCTGGACAAGGTGTTCTCATGCCGGCTGCCCTGAGTAGTCCTGTCAACCTCTAAGTCTGCAATGTGCTGAGTCACACCTTCTCAAGGTGACCAGCCATCATGTGTGTCAAGCTGTAAATCAGGGAGAGAAGGAAGCCCTGTGGCCCTGGTTATCGTCCTTACCACTCGGGGTCAGGCACAGCAAGACTCCAAGTGCAGCACGTACAAGTGGCTCTGCCAGGTGGTGCTGAAAGAGCAGCCAAAAATAAACTCTTCTGCAGGAAACCAGGTGCAGAACACCACCATTTGGGTAGAAATGTGGTCCCAAGAGATGCGACCAAGGGATTTTCGACGGAGAACAGAAATAACAGCATCGTCTCCCTCCCTTAGTCCATTGATTCATTCCAAAGCTCACGGAGCACCATGTTAGGAGCTGAGGGATAAATAAAAGCCAGCCTGGCTCTCAGGTGGCCCAAAGTCTAATGTGTGTTCTTTCCGTGTGTTCAAAGGACCCAGAACTTTCCTGGCAGAACACAAGAAGGGGAAAATTGATGATCCAAAAAAAAAAGACCAGAGCCAATTGTCAAAGCTATGGATTTTCCCCAAAACAATACAAAAAAAGCAGAGAAAGACAGGGCCCAGGGTTCCAAGGATGAACACCTAAGCCCTATCCTCTCTCAGTTCCTCTTCAATGTCTTCTTCAACAAGTAGCTTATTGTACCATTATACGTTCTAGACCCTCATAGGAAACTGTGAGGACTAAAGAGATGGAAAAAACTCGGTCCCAGGTCTCAAATGGCTCATAACCTGATCGGAGACTCCAGTAAGAATGAAAATAACTATGGTGCAAGGCAGGAAAGAAGCATAAAGAGAGGACTACAAAGCACAGTGGAAGAGAACAGAATATGGTTCCCAGATTTCTGGATTTCACTGAGCAAGAAGATACAAAAGAACTTGGAGGGGATACTTGTGTATTAGGAGAGAAGTTGGCAAAATACAGCCCAAGGCCAAGTCTAGCCCACTACCTATATTTGTAAATACAGTTTTATTAGAACTTTGTCATATTTGCTTCAAATTTTTTTTTTTAGTTAAGAATATATATATTGAGTTATAGAAGCTTCATAGACACATTCAAACTCATTGAGGGACCAAATTACTGGGCTGAGAGCTGTGGGGACTATGGTCTCGGGGGACATCTAGCTCAACTGGCATAACACAGTTTATAAAGAAAATGTCCTACATTCTACTTTGGTGAGTAGCATTTGGTGTCTTAAAAGCTTGTGAGTGGCCATCTAAGATACCCCACTGGTCCCACCCCGTCTGGAGCAAGGAAGAATGAAGAAAACCAAAGACATAAGGGAAAGATTAGTCCAAAAGACTAATGGACCACAACTACCACAGCCTCCACCAGACTGAGTCCAGCACAACTAGATGGTGCCCAGCTACCACCACCGACTGCTCTGACAGGGACCACAATAGAGGGTCCTGGGCAGAGCTGGAGAAAAATGTACAACAAAATTCTAACTCATAAAAAAAGACCAGACTTACTGGTCTGTCAGAGACTGGAGAAACCCTGAGGGTATGGCCCCCTGACACCCTTTTAACTCAGTACTGAAATCACTCCTGAGGTTCACCCTTCAGCCAAAGATTAGACAGGCCCATAAAACAAAACAAGACTAAATGGGCACACCAGCCCAGGGCCAAGGACGAGAAGGCAGGAGAGAACAGAAAAGCTGGTAGTGGGGGACCCAAGGTCAAGAAGAGGAGACTGTTGAGACTTCATGCGGTTGGCAATAAATATCACAAGACAGTATGTGTATTAATTATTTAATGAGAACTAATTTGCTCTGTAAACTTTCATCTGAAGCACAATAAAAAAATACATTGCACATTAAAAAAAATTACTGAAAGTTGAAGTCCTCTTTGTACCTGCTTCCCAATTTAAATGTTATTACATTAACAAAAATGAATTTTGAATTATTTTGTTGCAGTATTAATAAAAAAGTCCCAAACCTTTTAAATCCTGCCCTCATTATTCACTTTGAGATTTTAGTCCCTATTTAAGTGGATTCACATTGAGGGACCTTTTCTAGTATCAGGAATGACACTGGATTCAAGGACCTCAAAGAATAACTAAGCTGGTTATTCTTTATATACCCGTTGCTGTTGAGTCAATTCAACTCATAGTGACCCTATATGACAGAGCAGAAATGCCTCGTAGGGTTTCTAATGCTTAAATATTAACTGAAGCAGACTGCCACATCTTTCTCCCGTGGAGCGGCTGGTGGGTTTGCTGACCTTTCGGTTAGAAGCCAAGCACTCAACCACTGTGCCACCAGGTCTCCCTTACATAGTAACAAAAAACAGTCGCACTTGTTTATTTGATATTATCTCTGGTTGTTTTCCTGCTTCAATGGCAGAGTTGAGTAGTTGTGACAGATACCATCTGGCCTTCAAAGCTTAAAATATTTACTACCAGGATCTTTACAGAAAAAGTTTGATAACCTCTAGATTAGAACATTCAATACTAAAAAGATATTGATCTCCTCAAATTGACCGCAGATCACTAAAATCCCAGTCTAAGTTTCGTCAGGATCTCTGCGGACACTGACAAACAGATTCTAGAATGTTTAGTGGTAAGGCAAAGGGCCAAGAACAGCCAAGGCAATCTTGAAGAACAACAAAGCTGGAGAACTTACACCCCTGGATTGTTGTTGTGTTGTTAGGTGCTACGGAGTCGGTTCCGACTCATAGCAGCGCTATGTACAACAGAACAAAACACTGCCCGGTTCTGCGCCATCCTCACAATCATTGTTATGCTTGAGCCCATTGTTGCAGCCACTGTGTCACACTCCTGGATAGTAAGACTCATATGCCACACTAATTAAGACAGTATGGTGTGTGTGCAAGGACAGACAAATGGATAAATAGAGTAGAATAGAGTACAAAAACATGCCACAGATATATAGACACTTGATTCATGACAAGGAGAGCTCCGCAGAGCATGGGAAAAGGATGAGCTCTTCAATAAATGGTGTTGAGTCAATAGGCTATTCATATGGGAAAAAATAAATCCTGACCTCTAATTCACACTATGCCCCAAAATCAATTTCAGGTAGATTTTAGATGCAAATATAAAAGGTAGAACAATAAAGCTTCTAGAAGACAACATAGAAGAATATCTTCCTGACCTCAGGGTAAGCAGAGATTTCTTAAACAGGGCCCAACAAATACGAACCATAAAGGACAAACTTAGTATTTTGGACTGCATTAAAACTAGAAACTTCTGCTTATCAAGAGACATCATTAAGAGGGTGAAAAGCAAGCCACAGAGCGGGAGAACATGCCTGCAATACTTGTGACCAAACAACTGGTATCTGCATTATATGTAAACTCCTACTCCTCAGTAAGGAAAAGAGATAACCCAATTAAGAAATGAACAAAAGCCTTCAAGAAGCACTTCACAAAGGAAGATATTCACATGGCCATTTTAAAAAAAAAACCCTACGAGGCACCCTCATTAATCATCATAGAAATGCAAACTGAAACCACAGTGATATACTACTATATAGTACTATATATATGCCCATCAGAATGGCTAAAATGAAAAAGAGACAATAACAAATGTTGGCAATGACATGGAGCAACTCTCATATACTTCTGGTGAGCATATAAATTGGTACAACCACTGGAAAGTTGTCAGTACCTAAATTCAAGCATAGGCACAGCCCATGACCCAACTTTTTAACTCCTAGAGCTATGTGTGCACTTGTATGCAAAAACACTTGCACGAGAATGCATAGTAGCAATATTCATAGCTACCAAAGAACGATAAACAGTAGAATGGATATATCAAAGGTGTACAATATAGTCATACAGCAGAACACTATGTAGTAATGAAAAAGAACAAACTACTGTTACACACAGCAACATGGATGGATCTCACAAACAATACGTCGAGCAAAAGAAGCCAGGCACAAAGGATACCCTACTCTATGGTTCCATTTATATAAAGTTCAAAAACAGGCAAAGCTGCATTGTTGTTAAGTGCTGTCGAGTCAGTTCTAACTCATAGCGACCCTATGTATAACAGAAAGAAACATTGCCGTGTCCTACACCACCCTGACAATCATTGTTACGTTTGAGCCCATTATAACTAAACTATAAGGTAATTAGTCAGGATAGAGGTCACCTTAGGAAGAAGGTGGACATGATGACTAGAAGGGGCATGAGGAGAGTTCCTGGGTTTAGAGACTTTCTATATAGAGAGAGAGATGATCTTGAAAGCCACATTTTAAGCTTTCTTAAAGAGAAATTGACTCAAATCGAACTCCTTTATCTACTTTTCTTCATAAATTTTTTGGTGTTAAAATATATATACATGCCTACAACTTCCAAATTTTCATCTCCAACCCAGTCCCCACTCCCAACCTTGACTTGTATTCCAACTACAATCTCGCCAGCTCCACTTGAATGTTTCACGTGTTATCTCAATCCCAACATGTTCTAAACCGACCCTCGACCTTCTCCCCTACAGTTCTCACCATCTTCATTGATGAGAATTTCACTCTTGCAATTATTCAAACCGAAAACCTTGGAGTAACGTCTGACTCCTCTCGCTCACACAGCCTACATCCAATCCTACTGACCAAAAAAAAAAAAAAAAAAACCAAACCTATTGCCATCAACTTGATTCTAACTCATAGCCACCCTACAGGACAGAGTAGAACTGCCCCATATGGTTTCCAAGGAGCACCTGGTGGATTCGAACTGCCAACCTTTAGGTTAGCAGTTGTAGTTCTTAACCACCAGGGTTTCCATCCTATTGACACTACCTTCCAAATACTCCAGAATCTGGCCACTTCTCACCACTTCCACTATTACTACTCTGGTTCAAAGCACCACCATCCTTCGAGTGGATTATTCCCAACTGGTAACTGGTCTCCCTGCCCTCTACAGTCTATTCTTCACACAGAAGCCGGACTGATTCTTTAAAAACTGAAGTCAGAACAGGTCATTCCTCTTCTCAGAAGCAGAAGCTTTGCAGTGGTCTATATGCCCTTCTCCCATCACCCGTCTGTCAGTTTGTCATATGGTGGTGGCTTGTATGTTGCTATGATGCTAGAAGCTATGCCACCAGTATTTCAAATACCAGGGTCACCCAACTGGACAGGTTTCAGCAGAGCATACAGACTAAGACAGGCTAAGAAGAAAGGCCTGGCAACGTTCTTCCAAAAATTAACCAATGAAAATCCTATGGATCACAACAGAATATTGTCCGAAAGAGTGCTGGAAGATGAGCCCCCTAGGATGGAGGGCACTCAAAATGCACAGTGGCGACAACAATGGACTCGAGCACACCAACAATTGTGAAGATGGCACAGAACCAGGCAATGTTTCATTCTCCTGTACATGGGGTGGCCATGAGTCAGAGTCGACTCAAGAGCAACTAACAACAACAACAACATGACCTTCTGTTATCTCTTTGTCCTCATCTCCCACTACCCTCCTTCTGCCCACTTCACTTGCCCTGCTGCTGTCCTTCAAATATATCAGGCACCCCCTCATCTTTGGGCCTCTGTCTTCCCTGTTTCTTCTGCCTGGAAAGCTCTTCCCCAGATATCTGCATCGCTTACTCCCTTGCCGCTTTCATGACTTTGCTCAGGTGCCACCTTTCCAATGAGTATCCCCTTGACTGCTTTATCTAATACAGCACCTGCCCTCCACTCCTCCCCTCTCCCCACCCCGCACATCACATCCTCCTTACTTTTCCTACTTATCCTTTTATCCAGAGACTTTATTTACCACTGTCTAACATAGTACATAATCTACTTATTTTGTGTGCTGTTTAATATGTATTTCCCCTGATAGAATACAAACTCCAAGAAGACAAGGGGTCTTTGTCTGCTTTTGTTCATTCACATATTCCAAGCAGCTACAAGAGTGCCTGGAACACAGTAGGTGCTCTATAAATATTTGGCAAGTGAATATGCTTGTGATACTGTCCTAAAGTTCTCTTTTTGCAGCAGATGGATGTTGGGAACCGCTGATAAGGGCACACTCAGCTTGGGGTTCCTGGAAAGACATCACAGAGATGCTAACATCTTGTTGTCCATCATTTGATATTTAGTGAGCACCTAGTCTGTGTCACACACTGTTCCAGGCACTGGGAATACGGCAGTCAATAAGACCAAAAAAGGCTGTCCCCCTAACAGGCCCACATTCTAGGGGAGGAGAGAGATGAACATCTACTTCAACGAAGTCCTCTCTATGCTTCCAACGTGTATGTGAGCAGGCAAGAACTAGGTTTCTTACCTCTTCTGTACACCCTAGAATACCTTGTCTTGTAGGAAACTAGTAGGTACTTAATAATTGCCTCTCCCAGTTCTCACATTAACATGAGGGAAGATTCCAGCACCCCCTCCCTGTATGATCCACAGGATGACAAGGGAGAGTTCCAATTCCAAGTTAAAACAATTCTTTCCAGTGGTCTCCTAGAACATAGCACCTGGACCCAGCCCAGGTTCTCCTTTGGCTTCATTGTGATGCAGGTGAAACTCATATGGAATTATAGAATCTGTGCTGGACAGAATGTCATTTGTACAGATATGGAAACTCAATCAACTCTTCATAGATTTTATCATCTTTTTTTTAATAAAAATCTTCCTTTCTCCTTTAGACAAGAGGAGATCCCATGGGTGTTAGCATGGCTTCTTTCCCCAGTCTCAGCCTTCTCCCCTGAGCCTTGGCCCTGGAAGGTGTTGGGAGAGTGTTAAATGGCACTTATCTAGCCTATCAAGTGACAAAAATTTCACATGGCTTTTTATCTAAAGTGTGTGCTTATGTACAAATTGGACAAATTGCCAACTCAGCAGCAACCAGAGTTTCAATGAGGAACCACAACAGGCTTGTCAGCTGCTGGAGGCAAGAGTGGCATCCTCTTCAACCTGAGAGAACTGAAGTACTCCAGTGCTCACCAAGGAGAAGACTTTACGTGGGTGCTAGGCAGTGGGGAAGGTGTCCAGGAGAAGCTCAGAGCTCCAAGTACTCCACTACAATGCTGCCCAGGAGAATGGCCAGTGACAGCTGGTCTTTGTGCTACTCCAAGCACATGGTCTTCACACTGTCCCTGCATTTTCATACAATCCTCATAATTCCTACTTACGGAATTGCTATCAGCATTTTACATAAAACCTGTGGTTCAGAGAGTTTCAAAACAATAGCAATGGAAAAACATAACTTGTCCAAAGTCACAATCAGTAAATAGCAGAGCACAGCTTAAACTCCAATCTGACACCCAACCCACGTCCTTAAGTTCTAGGTTACTGTAGAATCACCCAAAAGGGACTTTTGGGGGCCCAAATGCAACCCCAACTTCCGGCAGATGATTGTCTTCATCAGTCATGTTTTTTCTTTTTGCAGCTCTGCAGCCTTATAAAGATTTTTGATTTAAGGACATGTATTTCTACTCAAAATACTTCTGCCTGAGTAAGGCTAGTGTTGATGTGTTGTGAGGTTGTTAACCATTGTCATAGGGCAACGTGTGTACTAACTGTTTAAAGAGAAACTATTTTGTTCTGTACACCTTCACCTAAAGGGAGAATAGTAGCACAATTGGAAGAGCGTAGTCGATGTCACTGAACTGTGCATGTAGAAATTTTTGAAATGGTGTATCATTGGCTATGTATATTTTCACAAAAAAAAAAAAAGGTCAAGAAAGGAGAGGGTTGACATGTCGTGGAGTTGTTAACCAATGTCATAAAACAATATGTGTACTACTGTTTCAAGAGAAACTATTTGTTCTGTAAACCTTCACCTGAAGTCCAATAAAAAAAAAAATACTTCTGCCTGAACTCCTAGATGGTGAATGTTGTGAGATGGATTTTTAAATGAGATTTTTTAATGGGAGAATTTTTACAGCCCTTTAGAGAACTGATGTTCCCCTCAAGCAGCAGAAAGCAGGAGAATCCCACTCCTTCTCTGAATCGGCAGTGATGAATTATAATCCCTTCTCCAACAACTTTCTTTTTATTATGGAAAAGCCCCCTGGAGATTGGGTGAGGGTTTGAATATGGTCTACTATGCTGTGAATGACAAATTGAAAAGAAACCATGTTACATTCAGTGTCAAAACAACATTTCAAGATCTATCCTGAAGTACAACGCTGTCACTAAAAGGATAATATCCGAACATCTACAGGGAAGGCCAGTTAATACGGCTGTTATTCAAACTTCTGCACCAGCCACTGAGGCCAAAGATGAGGAAACTGAAGATTTTTACCACCTTCTGCAGTCTGACATTGATCAAACATGCAATCAAGGTGCATCGATAATTACTGATGATTGGAATGAGAAAGATGGAGACAAAGGAGGATCAGTAGTTGGAAAATATGGCCTTGGTGATAGAAATGAAGCCAGAAATCGCAGGATAGAATTTAGCAAGACCAACGACTATTCATTGGAAATACCTTTTTCAACAACATAAACAACAACTATACACGTGTACCTCGTCAAATGGAATAAACAGGAATCAAACTGGCTACATCTGCGGAAAGAGATGATGAAAAAGCTCAATATCATCAGTCAGAAAAAGGTCAGGGGCCGACTGTGGAATAGACCATAAATTGCTCATATGCAAGTTCAAGGTGAAGCTGAAGAAAACTCAGACAAGTCCATGAGAGCCTAAACATTTGTCCCACAACATTGTCCGGCCGGGCCTTAATCATAAGGACATTTTATCCTGAAAAAGCCCAAGTACTAAATATTTATGATTTGTGATTCTCTTAAGAAAATCTACATGTAGAAACAAATGGGCCAGAAAAAAGGGTACAAGAAGATGATTAAGGGAAAAAAAATTGAGATACAACAGATCCAGGCAGAGTCCCGTTATTCACAACCTCTCCATCCTTCAGGGTTAAACTTGAGTTCCTCCCTTTCCCTCCTGCCCCTGAAGATCCACACAGCCTTTTGTAAGTTTACAGAGCTTTTTATTGTCAGAAATCACAGGAGGGAGAGAGACCCAAACAAAGAGCCATTATTGCCGTAATTGAAGTCACTCCTGATGTTGCCTGGACTATAAGCTACCTTGCTTACACACACTTTTCTGTGGTTTAAGAACCAGTGCAATGAAATGGTGCATCATCCAATCCTTCAGTTTAAGGCTGGATACTAGGATTATCTCACTACTCATATGTCAGTTTGTCGTACTGTGGTGTCTTGCATGCTGCTGTGATGCTGAAAACTATGCGACCGGTATTTCAAATACCAGCAGGGTCACCCATGGTAGACAGGTTTCAGCGGGGCTTCCAGACTCAAACAGACTAAGAAGAAAGGCCTAGCAATCTAGTTCTGAAAATCAGCCAATGAAAACCTTATGGATCACAACAAAATATTGTCCAGTATAGTGCTGGAAGATGAGCCCCCTAGGCTGGAAGACAGTCAAAATTGACACAATAGCCACATCAGTGGAATCAAGCCCGCAACCATCATGATGATGGCGTAGGACTGGGCAACCTTTCATTCTGTTATATACAATGTCACCATAAATCAGAGCTGACTCCAACTAACCACACTAGGATTATCAGGGACCTTGTACTTCCATAAGGCCCTGGGTGATCCAAATGGTTTGCGCTCGACTACTAACCTAATAATTGGCAATTTAAACCCACCCAGCAGTGCCACAGAAGAAAAGCCTGGCAATCTGCTTCCGTAAAGATTACAGCCAGGAAAACCCTATGGAGCAGATCTACTCTGTAACACATGGGGTTGCCAGGATTCAGAATTGAATTGATAGTAACAGATTGAGTTTGAGTTTTTTTATATTTTCATAAGAACCTTTCATATCTCAACTCCACTAAATGCTCATCTTTTTCTCTGCAGAGAGATCCCATTGGATAAGAAAGAAACGACCTACTTTCACTGAATCGGTGGACCTCAGGTAGCATTCGTCCACACGTCATAAGAAGAACCAGGAGAAGCAGCAAACTCAGCAAGCTCTACCCCGTTTGCAAAAGAAGGCAGCCCAAGGAGTTGCCTTGTACTTTCTTGCTTTGGACTTAAGAAAACATGTGTTTATTTTTGTGTTCTCCTGAAGTTCACAGGTGTCCTTAGCAGCTCTGCCATGCTATTTGGAGCGAGCATAGGTCCTGTAATCGCAGAGTTCTGCAAACACAATTTCTACGGCTCCACCACTTGAGAAATTTATGGCCCTTGAACGTAAAGCAAAGCCCCCACAATTCTTCCACTTACCAAGCGACCAGATAATAGCAAAGGGTTCTTCTTGGGCCATGCTGGGTTTTTTATCAGCGACCAACTCTGTACCAAGAGAAGTGATAGCCTCCTCTAGCTGCCTTCTGCCCTCAATACGGCTCTGAAGCTCTATTCCCAAGAGTCAGCAGTCACAGAGGAACTTTTGTTTCAATCAGGGACAGCCAGGGTGGTGCCACCTGACAAAGGGGGTTTTTAATGAACACTTAGGACTGAGGGGTATGGCTATTTTAGCTGGAGCTTTCTTGGCCAAAGGACTGTTAAGGCCAAAGAGTTAAACTTCAGGTTGCAGCAATAGGCTTTGTGCAAGAAAGCGTGTACTTCTTTGAAATCCCTCAACTTTTTGTTGAACTTAATTTTACCTTCGAAGGCAACTGGCTGGTCCTTCATGCTAGAGCAAGCAAGAGAGTCTTTCTAGGCCCAAGTCAACACGTTGATGCTGCTTGTCTTTCACGGGCAGGCCAGCTTTCTGAGTTACCGTAAGAATAGGTTACAGGCTGCCCGGTGGACCTAAAAATAAATGATGTCTTGAGAATAAAACAATGTCCAGGAATTCCGTTTCAAGCAGTAAAATTCACCAGCTGCTAAAATGCGGCTGGAGCTTTCTTTAATATAAATTACCGTGTAAATTTCTGCAGGCCAGCTGAGAGCGAAGGCATTCTTTGCCTCGTCTTCTATTACCTCTACTTCTACAACTGCTAATCCGCATTATTAATTAGTGCACAGGTATCACTTTGTTCAGACCCCAATGATTTTCACAGGGAGCCAACTCTAGTTTAGGATGTGCACACTCTTTTTTCCTAGGAACTACACAATCTTATAACCCCACTCAGCTTAGGCACCTGAATTACCATTTCTGCCACCAAAAAACAAACAAAAAAAGTTACAGCTAGAGAAGTTATCCCAACCCTATTCAGAAAATTCTCATTGGGAGATTTTTGCTTTTGCCAGAATCTAGCCCAAAGGTTGCCAGACCTCATGTTTCCCAGAAAAGATTTTAAAACCGAGTGTCTTAGTCATCTGGTGCTGCTCTAACAGAAATACCACAAGTGGATGGCTTTAACAAAGAGAAGTTTATTCTCTCACAGTCCAGTAGGCTACAAGTCCAAATTCAGGACATCAGCTCCAGGGCAATGCTTTCTCCATCGGCTCTGGAGGAAGGTTCGTGACATCAGTCTTCCCTTGGTCTGGGAGCTTCTCTGCGCAGGAACCTCAGGTCCAAAGGATGAGCTCTGCTCCCGACACTGCTTTCTTGGTGGTACGAGGTTCCCGTGTGTCTGCTCACTTCTCTCTTTTATATCTCAAAAGAGATTGGCTTAAGACACTATCTAATCTTGTAGACCTCATCAGTGTAACTACTGCTAATCCATCTTATTACATCATAGTGATAGAGTTTACAACACACAAGGAAATCACATCAGATTACAAAATGGTACACAATCATACAATACTGGGAATCATGACCCAGACAAGTTGACAGATATTTCTGGGGGACACAACTCAATCCATGACACTGGGTAAAGATGGCAAAAGTTTGATTTGTTTGTGGAAGGACTGTAGGACTAGGAAATAACCTGAATAGCTCAGGGACCGGTTACCTTTAAATCTCCTCCTGGATTGGTGGTAGGGACACAGGTGATAGGAGTCTAGGTCATTCCAGAAACCCATTTCTCCTTGCCATATGCAACTTCAGAAAGCCTGCCCTAAGTTCTGCATCTCCTTCTGCCATTTCTGGGTCCAGAGTCCTGGCAGGGTCTTCTCTGCCAGCCTCTGCTGGTTTAACACTGAATTAAGGTCCCGGTCCTCACTCTGCCAAACTCTTAACACAGGTCCCATGGGTGAGCTGCATGGTCCACTCAGTTGCATTGTGGAGAGGCAGACCCATTGATTCCATCCATTCATGGTGGAGATAACCTCTTAGGAGAACTCCAACTGCAAAAATACTTTCCATCAAGGTTTCAGCTACTAACTGAGGACACAGACACCACTTCAAGAGAGGCAGGAACAAAAACTACTTAGGATATTTTTCCCTCTGCATTAAAGGAGCAAAGAAATCTACCATAACCACTCACACGTTACCTCAGGGCATCGGTGTTTCACTTTAAAGACTTTTATACAAGATGGTAAATCTTGGTTTCTGAAAAGTCCTATGAAGTACTATAGAGTCTCTTGGTCAGTTTGCCTGACTTTCCCCAGAAGGAAGCTTTGCACCAGGATAGAATTTTCAGGAATGCATTCTGCTGTCTCCTGTGGTTGAGATATCTCTCGCCACAGAGGAGATATACTCTGCTCTAACGGTCAGTTCTGCTCCTGCTGCTGCTCTGGTTTTGGCGATGCCCATTTGGCACTGAGTGACTACCCAAGAGGCTCCAGGGTGAATGTCTGGTCTAGTCCCTGAAGCAAAGGTGATAACAAGGTCTGTTATTGGCTGTCAGAATGAAAGACACTAAGGGTCAAGTGGGAACAGAAACCAGGATCAGTAACATGCCTAAGAAAAGCCATGAGTTAAAGTCAGGATGGGCAAAAGCAAACAGAAGAAAGGGAAGAAGTGGGCCAAAGGAACTTGAGCCAATCTCACGATTCCAGACAACAGTATCTTGTTAGCATGAGCTAAGCTTAGCCTTTCTGCCTGACAGGGTTTTAGAAGTGCCACGGCCCAAGTCAGCACCTGCACATTCATGTCTTCAACCTCTAGCCCTTCTAAGGAGCAGCCTGCTGCAGCAGGTCCTGGTTGTCTCTCTTTAACCTTGAGATTCTTTGGTGTATTTCTTTTTCAGGCTATATGGTGCACTGGCAAAAGCTGCTTGGAAATATAACAAGCATCCTTGTAATTACAAAGCTGAGCTCTCAAAGTTAAGGGGAATCCACACAAAAAAGAAAAAAAAGAAAGAAAATCCAAGTGGTAGCAGTCACTAACACTTGGGCAACTCAGAGGTATTTGCTGATCTTGTCAAATGGATACTAGAGTTTTACTGGTCACATGGGGCAGGTAATAGGCCTCAAGCCATGCTGGGATGGAAGAATTAGAACCGAAACACTCTACACACACATATTCACAAGCCAGCTAACAGAGAGGGTTTCACCATCAGAGAAAAATGGGACTTGGATAAGGCTGTTCACACAAGCCAAAAGAGATAAGAAAGCTTGTCTGACTCAGTCTGGGTCCTAGATAGGGCTAAGGAGGGTGTGATCTTCCTTAGTAACTCATTACTCCAAGCCTTCCCACAAGTGGATTGGGGTTCAAACTTATACTACTTGGCAGTTGGAGGAACTCCTCAGCCTATGGTAATGGTGTCTCACAAACCTAAACCATGAGCTCAAAACCCAAAATTACAAAGTACATGAGGTAATAAGCTATCCTTGACATAAGCCAACAGCAAAACATAAGAATTGTACCCAAGAATGTCAAAGAAAGACTATAAAATTCATTTATCTGATAAGTATGATAAAAATGATTAAGTAAATCAAAGATAAAATCAAGATCAAAAGCAAAAGACAAGAGATTACTTAAAAAAAAAAGAAAAAGAATACCAGGCAGATTTGAAAAGACTCAAATAGAACTTCTAGAGGTTAAAAGAAACACATACAAAAATTAAAAACTGATTGCCTGAGGTGAGCTGAAGATTAGACACAGCTAGAAGGAAAATTAATGAACCAGAAGATAGTTTTTAAGTCATTACCCAGAATGCAGCAAAGAGATAAAAATGGAAAATATGAAATAGACGTCAGATTGAGAAGTCCAAGGCAGATCACAAAAGAATTTCTAAAGGGGAGACCAGAAAGAATCAGTGTTCAAAGAAATACATGGCTGAACATTTCCCAGAACTGAGACACAAATTTTCAGATGTGGGAAGCACAATCCTCAAATAGGATAAATAAAATTAGATTCATTCCCAGACATATTGTAGTAAAACTACAGGAATGCCAGCAAAAATATTCTAAAAGCAAATCCATAGAAAAGGCAGCTTACCTACAAAGATCGCAAGATCAATTAGAGGCCAACAGCAACAATAGAAGCCAGAAGACAGAGGAACATCATACTCAAAATGCTAAGAAAAAAAATAATTCAACCTATAAAATCTATTTCCAGATGATCTCATTTAAGAGCAGCAGCCAAAATGAAATAAAAATTTCTCCACTGCTCTGGAGTCTTTTCTGGAACTGGTCCTGGTCTCTACTGTAGGCTAGTCCTACCATTTATGATGATCTCAGCTTTGATTGTCCTGGTATCCAGAATCCAACTCTTCAAACCTTGGAATTCTCCCTCCAATATTCCCTACTTAACTGGTAGCGGGGGTGCTGCTTATGGTGGGGAGTCAAGGGTTCCCTTCTGTGATGGTTAATTTTGTGTGTCAACTTGGCTAGGGTATGGTGCCCAGCTATTTGGTCAAGTACTAGCCTAGATGTTGCTATGAGTTATTTACATATGATTAACATTTAATATCAGTTATTTTAAGTAAAGCAGGTTATCCTCCATAACATGGTGAGTCTCCTTTGGTGACTGTTATCTGGAGTCTTAAAGCTAGCAAGCAGCCATCTAAGATGCATCAATTGGTCTCAACCTATCTGGAGCAAAGGAGAATGAAGAACACCAAAGACACAAGGAAAATATTAGCCCAAGAGAAAAAAGGGCCACATAAATCAGAGACTCCATCAGCCTGAGACCAGAAGAACTAGATGGTGCCCAGCTACCACCAATGACCACCCAGACAGGGAACACAACAGAGAGTCCCTGATGGACCAGGAGAAAAGTGGGGTGAAGAACTCAAATTCATGTAAAATGACTAGACTTAATGCTCTGACTGGGACTAGAGGAACCTCAGAAGACATGGCCCCCAGATTCTGTTAACCCAGAACTGAGACCATTCTTGAATCCAACTCTTCAGACAAAGATTAGACTGGACTATAAAACGTAAGATAATACTTGTGAAGAGTGTGCTTCTTAGTTCAAGTAGATACACGAGACTAAATGGGCAGCTCCTGTCCGGAGGTGAGATGAGAAGGCAGAAAGGGATAGGAACTGGTTGAATGGACACAGGAAACCTGGGGTGGAAAGCGGGAGTGTGCTATCACATTACAGAGATGGCGGCTAGGGTCACGTATCAATACGTGTATAAATTTTTGTATGAGAGACTAACTTGAGCTGTAGACTTTCACCTAAAGCACAATAAAAAATAAAATAAAAAGGAATACGTAATATGGTGGGTCTCATTTAATCAGTTGAAGGCCTTAAAAGCAAAAACTGAGGTTTTCCAAGGGAGAAGGAGTTCTGTCTCAAGGATGTAACACAGATACTCTGTTGGAGTTTCCAGCCTGCCACCTGGCCTATGGATTTTGGACTTGTGAGACCCCACAATCACATAACCCAATTTCTTAAAATAAATTAATCACCTTCTTCTCTTCTTCTATCCTCACCTACAACTCCCCATCTATATATCCTATTGGTTTGGTTCTTTTTCTCTTGAGAGCCCCAATACACCTCCCTAAGTACCATTCTCCTTTATCCTGTCTCGGCACTGTAGATTTCCTCTGTGCTGATGAAGGTGTGTGCTGACTTTGAGCATCCCAGAGCACCGGCCAGCTCTGCCTCCTGCCTCCCCATCCACAACCTCTCTCCTCTCTGGCTATCCTTCTTCCACTCTCTCTACCAAACCCTTTGGGTAACTACTTCATTTGGAATGCTGATCTGATTGTAGACTGTCATGGATTGAATTGTGCCCCCCAAAAATATCTGTCAGCTTGGCTGGGTCATGATTCCCAGTACTGTATAATTGCATACCATTTTGTAATCTGATGTGATTTCCTTACGTGTTGTAAATTCAATCACTATGATCTAATAAGATGGATAAGTGACAGTTATACTGATGAGGTATACAAGATTAGATAGTGTCTTAAGCCAGTCTCTTCTGAGATATAAGAGAGAAGCGAGCAGAGACACATCATACCACCAAGAAAGCAGTGCCAAGAGCAGAGTGTGTCCTTTGGACCTGAAGTTCCTGCGCTGAGATGCTCCCAGACAAAGCGAAGGCTGATGCATCACAAGGACCTTCCTCCAGAGCTGACAGAGTAAGCCTTCTCCTGGAGCTGATGCCCTGAATTTGGACTTGTAGCATACTGGACTGTGAGAGAATAAACTTCTCTTTGTTAAAGCCATCCACTTGTGGTATTTCTGTTATAGCAGCACTAGATGACTAAGACATAGACCCTGCCTTCATCCCCAAACAGATATTTCTGTTTTCCCCAGTAGATTTCTGGGTCTACCATAGCCCTCCGGGAGGTGGCCCATTTATCTCTTCTGACAAAAGGCCACCTCCTGGAGTCTCATTATCTTGGGTACTCTTGACTGGGCTGCAGTCCCCAGAGAGATTCAGAGAGACCCACCACCTAAATTCCTTTTTAGATTCACTTCTCCTCACAGACTCAAGGTCAAGATATCAGGCCATGCCAGCACCCAGGAGCACTTCTCTCTCAGGCCAGCTGGCAGTCCCTTTCAATATTTCCTGAGAATTGACTCTTTCCCCAGCCACAGCACCTCTCCAGTTCTCTGTTCCCTAAACCAGCAGAGATGGAAACAACCCTTTTCTTCTCCCCCTTTACTTCTGCTTCTAAACCAGCCCTCTCTTCATGTCCTTACTTTATATAACTGATAATGAGTTCAAGAAGGTCAAAGAAAAGGTTTCAAGTTTCAGGAAGTCCTGGAGTATAAGTGAGACTGCCCTGAGCACTAGGCTGCCACCAGGCTTTGTCTGCTTCTTTCTTAGATGGGAGCTTCAGAACTGATCTTCCCTGTGGTGTCTGAGGCTGAGTCTCTCTCCTAGTGACATTGACATGAGACCATTAGAATAAAGCAAGGGTAAATACAGGCACTAAGAGGGTGTTTGGTATAAAGGACCAGCAAAAACACATTTACCTTCCAAAGAAAAGCCCATACTTCATGTCTGTTTCATCTAGTTTATTTGTTAAAGGCTTTATACATTGATCAAAGCAGCTGATGTCCCAAAGAATGAAAGGTACTAAGATTACCTAGGATAAAACTGAAATGGGTTACTCATCAAGGTCTGAATGTCACCACTATAAAAGCTGAGATTGGGGATAGGGAGATGAGAATTCCAGTACATTATGATTTTTACATGTTCACAGTATTTTACAGCAAGACTTTTACAAGCTCCCTTACTCCACATATCACATTGACAGTGTAAAGTCTTCAAATAATCCTTATTGCTGTGGAGCTTCCCATTGACCCTTGTGGAAATTCTCCTCACTTCCTTCTTGCCAAGTGATTCCCATTGTAGTGAGCCTTACTCACTCATCAGCCACATTCGAGGGGACCATCATGGTGGATCGTGCTCTTCCTCTAGCTTTTCTTAAACCTATGGCTACTCTGGGAACCCGGTGTTTCAGCAGTTAAGTGCTTGGCTGCTAACCAAAAGGTTGGCAGTTTGAACCCACCAGCTGCTCCAATGGGAGAAAGATGTGTATGGCAGTCTGCTTCCGTAAAGATCTACTCTGTCCTATAGGGTTGCTATGAGTTGGAATCAACTCAACAGCTATGGGTATGGCTACTCCATTTCATTTGGGAAGAGTTAGGGGGAAGTTTATCTGGTTAAGAGCTTTGCCCTCAATTTAAATGGTTATCTGGGAGGGGGGTTGGGAAGGCAGATAAGGAGAGTAACTCTGAAGGTTTTGAAGCTGGTTCAGGTCACCACATTGGGCCTAATGAAAACAGTCCCTATAAAGTTAAGCTGATCAGCAAACCATGATCAAGAACAAGACCAAATCTAAAGGCTAAATATATGCCACCTTTACAATAGGGAAGAAAAAAGACCTTCAAGGTTCCACTCCTTGTTGGGCTTTTGGTATTACATAGGCCGGTGTCATGGATTGAATTGTGTCCCCTAAAAATATGAGTAGCAATTTGGCTAGGCCATGATTCCCAGTATTGTGTGATTGTCCACCATTTTGTCATCTGATGCGATTTTCCTATGTGTTGTAAATCCTGTCACTATGATGTTAATGAGATGGATTAGCGACAGTTATGTTGATGAAATCTACAAGATTAGATTGTGTCTTAAGCCAGTCTCTTTGGATATATAAAAGAGAGAAGAGAGCAGGGAGACATGGAGACCTCATACCACCAAGAGAGCAATGCCAGGAGCAAAGTGTGTCCTTTGGACCCAAGTTTCCTACACTGAGAAGCTCCTAGTCCAGGGGAATATTGATGACAAGGACCTTCCTCCAGAGCTGACAGAGAGAGAAAGCCTTCCACTGGAGCTGATGCCCTGAATTTGGACTTCTGGCCTTCTAGACTGTGAGAGAATAAATTTCTGTTAGTTAAACCCATCCACTTGTGGTATTTCTGTTATAGCAGCACTAGATAACTAAGGCAGCTGGTTTCAGGCAGGAATAGTCATGAGTCATTTAATCCCAGTACTTTCTGAAGCCACCACCTATCTGTCAGTCTGTTGTACTGTGGTGGCTTGCATGTTGCTATGATGCTGGAAGCTATGCCACCAGTATTTCAAATACCAGTAGGGTCCCCCATGGTGGATAGGTTTCAGTGGGGCTTCCAGACTAAGACAGACTAGGAAGAAAGGCCTGATGATCTACTGAAAATTAGCCAATGAAAAACTCTATGGATCATAGCAGAATATTGTCTGATAGAGTGCTGGAAGATGAGCCCCCTAGGTTGGAAAACACTCAAAATACGACTGGAAAAGAGCTACTGCGACAATGCACTCAAGCATACAGATGATCATGAAGATGGTACAGGACCAAGCAATGTTTTGTTCTAAGTAAGGTCACCATGAGTCAGAGCCAACATGGTGGCAACTAACAACAACAATCTTCTAAAGAGAGATCCAAGGGTATAGTGGGATTGCTAACTTGTTCTCCCATAAACAGACTGTTCTTTTTATTACTCAGCAATGTCCACTATCTCACCAAATCCAGAGATGTCCCCCCAACCCTTGAGTGCTGCCGTCAAGAGCAGAGAGCCTACTCCTTCTGACCATGCTGGGGCTGCTGGGTGACTTGTGTGTCAATGGTTCGGCTAAGACCATCCATGTCATGACTGCACCCCAACTGCCCATTCTGGACTGGCATAACCTCAAGTCAAAACTCAAAATGCCTTGGAGCCTCAGAACCATATTTCTTCTAACTATTAGTACCCTATTCCCCATCCTCTCCCAAGTCTTCTCCACGTTCAGATGACTAAGAAGAGGTCGAAAACACCAATAGCTCAAGTAAAGTACAGTCAGTTCTCATCATTTGTGGTGGTTATGTTCTATAATGTCACCGTGAACACAGAATTAGCAAAGACTCGATCATTGCTCCCAGGGGAAATACATGGTTAGGTTCCTGCAAGCCTCTGGTCACAACATTTTCATCAACCATTCAATGCATAGCCTTGTGTGTATGTTCTATTTAGTAAAGCAGATCAGCGAAAACAGGAAAAAATCTCAATGAGATGGATTGACACAATAGCCTCCACAATGGGTTCGGACATATCAAATATCACAGAGATGGCACAGGACTGGGCATCGTTTCGTTGTTATACTAAGGTCTCCAAGAGTCAGAGCTGACTCAACAGCAGCTAACAACAACAACAAATTTAGTATACATTGTTCATTAATTAACGCTGAACTCGCAGCAAACAATGGTCATGCCTGAGAGAAGCTTAGCCAACACAAATATTTTCTCCATAAGGCACATCACACCTTCCTAAGCTTAGATGGCACTTCAACACTGCACCTGGGCCATCTTAAATGGCAAAATCTCCCACAAATGGCACAAAATGTGAAAAACATGCCTCTAAATAGTACACGAGAAAAAGGACACTTGTTTACAGTATGAGAGCTGAAACCAAAAGGCAGAATGTTGTCTTGTTCCACGGCAGCTGGGAACCTGCACATTTGTGACTCAATTTGTTTTGGTTTTTTTTTTTTTTTGTCTCTCTGCACATGTCCACGAAATCACTGCCACGTATTGATTTGGGGGTTACAAATAAATTTAGCAAGTAGGCGAATTTGCATACATGGAATCTGCAAATGAGGGAGCTGTCCATTTATCACAATCCTACTGTATACCCCACTATGCAAATGAAACACAGTAGAAAGGCAAGGGTTCTGAGAAACTGATGTTACAGCTAGAGAGATGTGTTTGTTCATACAACTGACACAGCTGTAGAATATCTCACAAAAAAGCGCTCTGAAGCCCCAGCACCTGGTACAGTACTTGGCCCAGGCAAGCCCTTATTTGTGGTCTAAGGCAATAGGGAAGAGAACCGGAGTTGAGGCCCCAATCTAAAGTTTTTATTTTACTCAAAGAAAGGTAAACGGATGGGGTGGGGGAGAGGTAGAAATATCACTGACACAAGAAGCAGCCTAAAAATTGGAACAAGAGATCTGCTATCCAGAACCGGGAGCTAAAACTAGGGAAGTTGTAGACTGGCGGCCCACAGATAGGTCACAGCTTTCTGAGCCTGACACTCTGAGAATTTTAAATCTTTCATTTGGTAATAACCAGTTGCCGTCAGGTCGACTCCCACTCATGGCAACCCCACGTATGTCAAGGTAGAACGTGCTGCACAGGGTTTTCAATAGCTGATTTTTTGGACGTATATTGCCAGGTCTTTCTTCTGAGGTGCATCTATGTTGACTCAAACCTCCAACCTTTTGGTTAGCAGCAAGCACATTAACCGTTTGCTCTACCTGAGGACTTTTCATTTGGTATTATATACCTAAAAATTGGGAGGTTTGTATAAAAATTGGGACTCCAGGCTTCTCTTGAAGAATAAGATATGGCAATACCAACAACCTTCATTGGCACCCAGCTACGTGACCTGCCTGGCCCCATGTTAAACCAAATAGTAGCTTCTTCCATCGACAGTCTTATTAACCTTAAGCTACGTTATCCTCCAGAATCAGGTGCTTCACATATTAAGTTATATTTGGATTTTATTTATCTGTCTGCCCCTTTTTAAAGGTGGCCATATAATTTATTACGCAAATGAGGGCACTTTTTAGAATGTAAGCTGGTGCTGTTAATAATTATACCAGGAAAAGAGGCACAAACTGGGACGGTCCCAGGTAAACTGAGTTCAATGGAGACCTTTCTTTAAACATCCTTTTGTGATTGGTGGGTAGGAGTGCTCATAAATCTGCTAATTCCTTGTCAAGGGAGGAGTCGCTGGGTGGTGCAAATGGTTATTGCAATCAGCTGCTAACCAAAAGGTTGGAGATTTAAGTCCACCCAGAGGTGCCATGGAAGAAAGGCCTGGCGATGTACTTCTGAAAAACCAACCATTGAAAATCCCATGGGGCATCGTTCTACTCTGACAGACATGGGGTCTTCATGAGTCAGAGTCAACTCAACAGCAACTGGCTTTTTTTGGTTTTGTCATGGGAGCCAAGGAAAGAGCAAATGTTGAACATGACTTCTAAACCACATTGATTAGCAAAAAAATAAATAACAACTTTTCACTGGTAAGAAAGACATGACCACAAGGAATATTTTAATTCCTAGTGTTACTAAACGTTATCTCACTAAGCAAGATAAAGCAGCTGAGCCAATAAGAAATAGTAATAATAATAGAAAACATGTTCAATTCATGCATTCTGTGCCAGGCACAGTGCCGAACACTTTACGTATATTAACTCATTTTAAAACTTACCACAACCCCATGAAATAAGTAAACTGTAACCCTCGTTTTACAGATAAGGAAACTATGATACAGGGAGGTTAAGATACTTGCCTAAGGTCACACAGTGAATGGCAAAAGCGGGATTTGAACCCAAGCAGTTGAGTCTTAAGTCCATGCTAACAACCATATGCCCCTGCCTCTGACAAATAGGTCTCTGGAGAAATAAGGCAATGAGAGACCAGCCTGCACTTCTGATGTAACAACCTGTGGGAAGATTGTGCTGTCCACAAGCTGGGGCAACTGCATATACTGCTTCTTCCAGCGCTATCAGGATCTAACTTGTCCCTCTTGCTTTTCCCTCAAATAAACACCATTGATGGAAACTTCTTGAGGTCAAGCTTTGGACCAAGGGGGGTCATTATAGCATGTTTCTCACCAGCTGCACACATTCCAAGGAGACCACCAGAAACCTGAGAGAACTCTATCTTGGGACCGAGGGTGGGAGATTTGGCAGGGAGGAGATGCTGGCAGAGGAAATGAGTGGCTGGTACCAACCATTTTGTCCTTTGAGCCCAACAAGTAGACCTCTTTCCCTTTAAGATTCTGGAGTTGAGTCCTCAATTTGATCACCCCAGGGACTATTACGACAAATTGCTTCCCCACTGCCCTCAATTCCCTTAAGCTAACTTGAGAGCTATGAAGAAGAATTAGTCTTGAGAAAAAGAGTGAACAAAACCACAGTTTTGCTTTGCCTGATTCCACTAACATCGTCTCATTGTGCTAACAGCTTCTCATAAAAATAACACTCATCCTGTAAATGGACTAGCAATTTGGTTTAAAATAGACAGGAACGTCTTACTGTTGAAAATTGCTATGTCACTGACAACATACTAGGTTTGGAGGACCCAAAGCTAACCAAGACAATGGTCTTGACCTTGGGAAGCTCATAGTCTCATATGCAAGACATTGGTAAACAGGAATCACAACATAACATAAAAGTTATGAATATTCAAATATTTAACCATAAACTACCATATGACCTAGCAATCCCAATCCTAGGTATATACCCAAAAAAATTGAAAGCAAAAATGCAAACAGAAACTTCTATACCCAGCATTCATTTCAGCACTGTTTAAATAGCCAAAAGGTGGAAACAACCCAAGTGTCCATCAGCAGATGAATGGATACATTCATACAATGTGGTACATACATACAATGGAATATTACTCAGCCATAAAGAGAAATGAAGTCCTGATATATACTAAGACGTTGGTGAATCTTGAAAACATTATACTGAATGAAATAAATCAGTCACAAAAGGACAAAAATTGTATGATCCCACTTACATGAAACAGGAAAATGTATAGAGATCAAAGTTTATTAGTGGTTACCAGGAGTGGGAGGGAAGAAGCAAGGAGGAGTCTTGGCTTACAGGGCACTGAGTTTCTGTTAACGGTGATGGAATAATTTGGAAATGGATAGTGGTAATTGTTGCACAACATACGAACATAATCACATTCACTGAATTCTACATGTTAAAAATGTTGAATTGGCAAATGCCTTCTTATAAATATTTTTACCACAATAAAACAATTTTTTAAAGGTATGAATAGCATTGTGAGAACCCAGAGGACATAGGTAACTTCCCTTTTAAAAAGCTATAAACTCTTGGAAGGTGGACATTAACTTCTGTAACCCTAGTGATAGCAGATTCTACATTCATTCAACAAACACTCGTTTGCTGGCATAGATGTTCAACAAATATTTCTGGAAATTAATTCCTGGAGCAGTTGGAAAATTTGAAAGAGTCTAGAAGGAAGAACAGGAATAAGTAGACTTTGGATCCAAATGGCTTGAATTTAAATCCGAGCTTAGCCACTAACCAGTGGAGAGAACTACTTCCCTTGATGGGCTTCTGTTTTCTCATCTATAAAATGGGGATGATTTCACTTGCTTTATGAGGATATGAAGAGGATGAAATAATATAACATGTAAAGCACTTAGCGCAAGGACTGTCCCAGAATAAGCGCTACAGTTATGTTCAATGGCTTGTGGGTCACCCCAGTAAATCCTTGTCTGGAATGCTGAAGCACACTGTTCCACTGGAGAGGCAGCCAGGGAAGAAGCAGGACATACACAACCACCTCTCAGAAAGCTACAGGGAAACCTTAAAACCATGTTCCCATTCCCTTGGTTGGAAAGACAGGAAACAAGGCTCTCTCTTTTTTATTCATCATCATCTGTTTAAGTTTTGCAAAAGCATCCAATGGCTCCACACACAGTGGACTCTGCATGTTAGCTCCCTCCGCTCCTGGTTATAAATCTAACGATTGGCTTCTAAAATGCATATAGGTTATATATTCAGAAAAAAATCAGCTGCCGTTGAGTTGACTCTAACTCATGGCAACTCCATGTGTGTCAGAGTAGAACTGTGCCCCATAGGGTTTTTAATGGCTGATTTTTCAGAAGTAGATCACCAGGCCTTTTTTCCAAGGCACTTCTGGGTAGATTCAAACCTCCAGCCTTTCAGTTAGTAGCTGAATGTGTTAACTGTTTTCACTTCCCAGGGACTCCATATATTCAGAAGGATCCCTATACTGCTCAAAAGGCAGGAATGGAGGGCCTTCAGAAGGGCAAGGCAATAAAATCAAAAGACAACCAGACCCTCACTCCAGGTACCAGCCTGACATAAAAGAGACACAGACAGATAGATGTGGCTTCCAAATGTTTATACAAGGGTTTAGGTGGAGGACCATTCCTTAACTGATCATGCAAATGGGGAACCTTGCAGGTGGCTTCTGAGCTGCACCAAGATGCAGAGCAGCAGCAGCCCAAGCACTCAGGTCTGGTCACCATCCAGTCCTCTCCTCTCTTCCACCCTCCCCCTTGAGCTGAATCAGGATTCCTGCAGCATCAGCAGGACCTATTGGACACAATGACTTTAGTCATTCTGGTCCAGCAAAGTAACAGTGTTGAAGTGCTTTCCATCCAAACAAGACAGATTGGAAATCAACTAGAACGACATAGGGGCTGCTTAGCCAGTCGGAGTCTGACACAAGAGACAAAGTCCTGAGAAACCACGGCCTGCAAAGCTGGGGCCACCCAACCAACACTCTCAGGCCAAGGGAGGAGTCAAGAGCCTTCAGCACAGATCTGACCAAACATTGTATCAGAAAAGCACCCGAGACAAACATTTTGGGGGCCAAAGAGGAGATGGGCAAGGAAGTTATTCAGCTACACTGATATGTAGTACACTAGCTTGAGTCTCTACTGCCAATGCCCCCTGACTCTCTCCCAACATCCTCAGTAAGATGTTAGGCACAGCCTAAATCCAGAACCAGGTGGGATGCTGCAATGTCAACCAGTGCCCTGTCTGCGAGTGTGGCCTTGATGACTACATCTCTCAGGAACCAACATCTTCTTCAAAGACATAAGATACTTAGCAATAGCAAAAACTAACCCAAGTCATCACAGGGGACCATACACTTTACAGGTTACGGGCACAGGCTTGGGCATCAGATCACTGTTTCCTTTCTTGTGTGAATATGGGCATGCAGCCAACCAATGAGTGTTTCCTTTACCTGTGAAACTGCTTAGAGGTTTTGAAAAGTAAGTGAGATAGTTAATGTAAAACATATAGTCTTGTACACCAATGTTTACTGTAGCACTGTTCACAATAGACAAAAAGTGGAAACAGCCTAAACGTCCATCAACAGATGAATGGATTAAAAAAATGTGGTCCTTACGGTCTCGGGGAACATGTAGCTCTGTTGGCATACACAGTTTATAAAGACAATGTTCTATGTTCTACCTTGGCGAGTAGCATCTGGGGTCTTAAAAGCCTGTGAGCAGCCACTAAGATACTCCACTGGTCTCACCCGTTTGGGAGCAAGGGAGAATGAAGAGAACAGGATAGAAGGAAAAGATAGTCCAAAGGACAATTGGACCACAGCTATCATGGCCTCCACCGGACTGAGTCCAGTACAGCTAGATGGTGCCCGGCTACCACCACTGACTGCTCTGACCAGAATCACAATAGAGGGTCCTGGACAGAGCTGGAAAAGGATGTAGAACAAAATTCTAACTCACAAAAAAAAAACCAGATTGACTGGCCTGACAGACTGGAGAAACCCCAAGAGTATGGCCCCTAGACACCCTTTTAGCTCAGTGGTGAAGTCACCCCCGAGGTTCACCGTTCAGCTGGGGATTGGACAGCCCCATAAAACAAAATGGGACTAATGAGGCACAGCAGTCCAGGGACAAGGACTAGAAGGCAGAAGGGGACAGGAAAGCTGGTGATAGGGAACCCAAGGTTGAGAAAGACAGTGTTGACATGTGGTGGAGTTGTTAACCATTGTCATAGGGCAATATGTGTACTAACTGTTTAATGAGAAACTATTTGTCTGTAAACCTTCATCTAAAGTACAAAAAAAAAAAAGAATTATCTATGTGAGATAAAATTGACAACAGCAACTCGAAAGGATTGATGGGAAGCCTAGGAGGCAGTGAGTTGAAGATAATGGTGATGGAATAATTTGGAAAAGGATAATGAGAATAGCAGCACAACTGGAAGTATGTAATTGATGTCACTGAATTGTACATGTAGAAATTTTTGAAATGGTGTATCTTTGGCTATGTATATTTTCACAAAAAAAAAAAAAGTTCCTCCAAGGTCAAGAAGGGAGAGTGTTGATATGTTGTGGGGTTGTTAACCAATGTCATAAAACAATACGTGTACTCACTGTTTAATGAGACTCTATTTGTTCTGTAAACCTTCATCTAAAGTACAATAAAAAAAAGAATAAATAACCAAGAAAATTTTTAAAAAATGGAAACAAATTGTATTCCCTTTAACATGGACACTTCAAAACCCCATGACCATCCTTGTATAAATACATTTAAATAAAAAAATACACACATCAGTAATCTCAGCCAGCCAACCCACAAGATACTATTCAAAGAAAAAGGTGAAAATAATATTCTCTTGGAGGCTTTTATAATTAGTTTACGTATCTGTCTTCCTAATATTATAATAATAATATTTTAGAAAACATGATAATGGTTAAGGGATTTTAAAGCGCAAATGATAGGCCAGGAAAAATAATTTAAGAGATACAAAAAATTATTTTCAATTAATAAACTATTATCTACACACACCCCTTTTAAAGAAATATAAATTTCAGAAGACATAAAGAAATGCTACTGACCAATTCCTATCACCAAAAACCACATGAATGGATGCTCAAGCTCGATAAGATCGCTAATGAACTGCCATTCTTCATATACCATAGTGTCAAAGACAGAGTGGAATGGGCACTCCTATACCTTGATGGGAAGACGTGAACACTGACACAATGTAAGGAAAAGTTTGGCTGTTGGAACCTGCCAGCTTCTCAGTGGGAGAAAGATGTGACAGTCTGCTACCCCCTGAAGATTATAACCTTGGAAACCCTATCAGACAGTTCTACTCTGTCCTACAGCGTCGCGATGAGTCAGAATCAACTCCGTGGCAAGAGGTTTGGTTTTTTGGTTTGATTTTCTCAGGAACAATGTGGTTGTTGCTGTTAGGTGTCGGTGTGTTGATTCCAACTCATAGCGACCCCATATACGACAGAACAGAGCACTGCCCAGTTCTGTCCTGCGCCATCCTCACAATCGTTGTTATGCTGGACAATGTGGTAGTAAATGCCAAAAGGTTTAAACATGCTTGAGACATTTCTTCTATTAATTCTGCATCTAGGAATTTGTCTTAAGAAAAGAAGAAAAGATTGGCAAGAAGAATTATGCATGAGCAATTCATTATAATGTTTTTACAGTAGCAAATATGTGACTACAGCTAGATGTGTTCCAGTGGTTAAATGGTTAAATCAGTTATGGAATATTCATCTGAAATACCATGAAACTATCAAAATGATTTAGCAGAATATTTCATTGCATGAGTAAATTTTTTTTTTTTTATGTAGCACTACTTGGAAAAATATGGTAGGATTTCATTTTATTCAAAACAATATCTATATTGCAAGGCACAGATACCAAAATGTTAATAATACTCATTTGTTATTTCTAAGTCGTTGGATTATGAATAAACTTTATTTTCCTTTTTGGTTAAAAAAAAAAAAAAAAGGTTTGATGGGAAGCCTAGGAGGCAGTGAGTTGAAGATAATGTGATGGAGTAATTTGGAAAAGGATAGTGAGAATAGCAGCACAACTGGAAACATGTAATCAATGTCACTGAATTGTACATGTAGAAATTTTTGAAATGGTGTATCTTTGGCTATGTATATTTTCACCAAAAAAAAAAAGATCCTCCAAGTTTGAGAAGGGAGAGTGTTGATATGTTGTGGCGTTGTTAACCAAAGTCATAAAACAATATGTGTACTGACTGTTTAATGAGAAACTTTGTTCTGCAAACCCTCATCTAAAGTACAATTAAAAAAAATCTTTTTTTTAATAAAATAAAAAAAAATGTAACCTATCCATACCATGGAGCCCTGGTGGTGCAGTGGTTAGGCGTTCGGCTGTTAACCAAAAGATCAACAGTTCGAATCCACCAGCAGCTCCTTGGAAACCCTATGGGGCAGTTCTACTCCGTCCTATAGGGTAGCTATGAATTGGAATCGACTTGACGGCAACAAGTTTGGGTTAACCGTACAATGGGATATTACTCATCCATAAAAGAGAAATGAAGTACTGATATATGTTACAACATGGATGAACCTTGAAAACATTATGCTAAGTGAATAAGTCAGTCAAAAAAGAGCAAATGTTGTATGGTTCCACTTCTACAAAATATCTAGAGTAAGCAAGTATATAGAGACCAAAGTTTACTAGAGTTTACCAGGGGCGGGCAGGACAGAGTGGAAAAGGAAGACTCGATGCTTAGGGGACACTGAACTTATGTTAAAGATGGTGGAATAATTTGGAAACAGGGGTGATGGCTGAACAATGCAATGAACGTAACTAATGTCACTGAACTGTACATGTGAAGATTGTTGAAATGCCAAATGTTTTGTCACATGTATATTTACCACAATAAAAAAATATATATATGAACAATTGTTCAGAAAATAGTACCAATAAAAAAATTCCATGCTATATAATTCACTTTTCCTTTGGATGCTTTATACTTACCACCAACTAGGTTGCAATCTCTTGAGGGCAAGGCTGTGACTGACCCTTCAGATTATCTGTGGTTCCTGCCACTGTGCAGGGCTCATAGTAGGTGCTCACTGAACAGGTGTGATCAGTAATGCCTCTCACTTAGGGGCAGAAGTGTTTAACACAGCTGTCAGCCCCGGGAGTGCGTGAACCATGTTCACATACATTTTAGATTGCATTTGTGAACCGTCTCGGTGTTTGTTCTCAATCCTTTGCCCTTCCTAATTGAGTGAGCACTTTGGACTTTGAGGCTGATGATTCCTCTTTGGAGCCCTTCCAGGAGCTTGTCCTGCCTTGAGAGTGCTGGTCATTTTTATCCCAAGTTACATTGCTCTCTTGACATAAAGGAATTCTTAAAAAGGAGGCGGGGCATTTCATGGCCTGATTTAGGCATGGGTGCCTCCAAAAGCTTAACAGAATGAAACCACAGGAGACAGTGAGCACCGAGGCACTTTAGAAATCTAATCTGCCTTCCCCCAGTAACCTTGGAGAAGCAGAAACGCACATGAAAGCTCAGTTCAGAAAAGCGTCCATGTCCTCCTTCTTGTGCCAAAGTGGAAGTACCTAGACCATTCCAGGTAGAATATTCCACAGATATATGGGGGGAGGGGGAGATTCTCAACCTTCTGGACAAGCCAGAATCAAATAGCAGTTGGGAGTTTCAATGCTTAAGTCTTCTAGAACCAAAGGCAGCTATGTTATTCTTTGCAGAGATGCCTTGTATGTTCCGCAGAAGGGCACCTGCTCAGTGCTCCCCCATACCCCCAAGCAACATTAATGAATAGTTGACATTAATGTATCCCTGGCTGTATGCCAGGCACTGTACTAAGGCTTTCCATGTAATAACATATTTAATCTTCACAACCACCCCATGAAGTACAGAGTAGAACTACTCTATAGGGTTTCCAAGGAGCAGCTGGTGGATTTGAACTGCTGACCTTTTGGTTAGCAGCTGAGCTCTTAAGCACTGCACCACCAGGGCTCCAAAGTAGGGACTAGTATCCCCATTTTACAGATGCAGACCTGGAGGCATCAAGAAACTAAGTAACTTGCCTGAGGTCACACAGCTGGTAAAAAGCTGAAGCTGGGACTCGAACCCAGGCAGTCCAGCTCCAGAGTCTCCCTAATCACTCATTCCATGAGCTGCTTCTCTATGCAGAGCCATATTCCTCCTCTCAGACGCATTCTGTACTTAGAAACCAGCTAGAGTTAGTCTTCTCCATTGGACCCTTCTCCTCTGAGCTCACAGAATATAAGGACTGGATGGACCAGGCAGCCCCTAGTCGTATCCTCTCATTTTGCAGCTGGAGAGTGACGCTCTGGGGGAAGAGGGCGGGGCTGCAATTTCCAAGGTCACGCAACCACCCAATGAAAGCGCAACACTAACTCAGGCCGCCAGACTCCCGATACAGTGCTCTTGCAGCCATCTCCCTGAGACTCCCAGCCAAAATGCACAATTAACACTTCAACACCCAAGAAGCCACCGGAGAAACACGTGGTCCTTTTCTCAATAGGAATGAACTCTGAGAAAGCAGGGAAACATTCTATTTCTTTCGTTACTCCAACATAATCATAAGCACATTCCAAGCCCAGGTTTATGGGCTCGACCACAGTGACCATTTGCAGCAAGCCATTTGCCTTCACCTGGTCTTCTTTGAAACCAAGCACACATCCTAGCGAGCTGGCTGGCATGGGTTAAGGCTACAACCCATGCCAAGTTTCCCCCTCTGTATAAACCATGAGCCATTTGGAAGATACATTCGTAAGCAAACACTAATGAGGAATCCCCACATCAGAGTCAAGGGCTGGAGCCACTGCTCAGGGCAGATGCTTTTAGGAGAATCGAAGTTCCTCCAACAGTGAGTGATGAGGCATGGCGGAGAGGGGCAAGCTGACAGGCAGACAGGCAACTAGTTTAGGGTTGGCACCTGCCCCAAAAAGATGACCACAGCCACTGTGCCATCTGGCTCCCTCTTAACCCACCCTCCCTCCTCCTCCAGGGGGCCACAGAAACAGGAAGATGAAAGACAAGCGGGGACCCTCACACAGCATACCCAAGTGGCTTATTGGGGTTCAGGCATGTCTTAAGAACCTTATGGTTTACAGTGAAAACGCCAGCCAGTTGAGCCTCGCCTTGCAAATTTCATTGAGAGAGAACAATGAGGCACATAGACAGATGCACTCACGGACTCCGCTATCAGGGACCCTGGATAACACCCTTCTTCCCACTGTCTGGCACATCCCACGCAGCACGTTCCTACCTGCGTCCATGAGTTGGCACTGCTGACCGAAGACACGTGAGAAGGTGACGGGGCCTGTGGCAGAGCCAGATGTCGCCAGCGTGGATTCCATGACTTGTCTGGGGTCTTTAGTGTTGGTCATGTGACAGCGTCCAGACCCTTCAACGTGTCTATACAACCTCTGACGTCTTCGCTGGCCCAGGGACTGTGTGGCTGAGGCTACTTGTCACTTCCAGAAAAATGCTCTTCTCCCCTTCCCGAGTTTATAGTGTTTCTTTCTCCCACCAACCTCCTTACTGTTTTGCTCAAACACCAATCCAGTAAAAAAAAAAATGAAACCCTATAAGGAGTCGGCAAATCTTGCAGCAGCCACAGGAGTTGCAGGCAAAAGAAAAATCAAAGTTTCCCCCAAGAAGAGTTGTTTTCTTTTGTCTGGAAGGGGTGACTGAGACTCAGTCCCCCGCTCTGCCTTCCCTGGGGTTACTGGGAAGGGGTCAGCATCCACAGGGAGCAGTCAGCTGGCCCTGCACAGGCTGGGAGAGCTCCAGCCCCTCTGCAGTCCAGAAGCAGAGAAAGCGCCTGGCTCCTGTGTCTCCTCCTGGAGCTCCCAGGGGGCTGGCCTCGCAGGCACAGCCCTGCTCCAGGCAGCTGCTCCGGGGCTGGTCTCCTTCCTCAAAGCAGGGCTGTCCCAGGTCTGTGCAAGCCCTTGGGCCAATGCAGCAAGCAGGAGAGCGCTGAGGGACCCACTGGTGTCCCTGGTCCATCTTTCACTCTGGACAGCTCCTCCTTCTTGCTGCCGCCTCCTCACGGAGCTGTGGGAGGAGGAGAAGAAGACGACATGGTTAAAGAGAATTGTTCCTACTGACCTACTGCAGCAGGGGCCCCCAGCCCTCACTGCCACCGTTTTCCATGATGCAAAAGGGCCGGTATTTGGAGATTTTCTGGATGCAGAGGGAAGTGCTAACTCAGCCCAGCAGGCACCTGGGCTGCTGTAACCTCTTCATGCCCACAGCCAAGGAAGTGCCAGACACAGGAGAGGTGAATTCCAGCAGTGGAACTCAAAGATCAAGAAGCGAAGAGGAGAAAATTGCCTCCATGGCACTCTAATGACAGAGACACGGTCTGGGAGCTCCATTTTAGCCAACCCAGACCTTCCCCCACTCCAAACCAAAAGGGACAGTGTCTCTGAGAAAGGGGGGCAAGAAATACCTTTCACATGATTACAATAGCTGATTTTGTGGGTGCTGCGTCTTTATTTTCCTATCCCATCTGCTGAACACAAAGATGCTAACTTTAGAGACGCTGCATCATCTCAGGCCAGCATTTAAGATACTTTCTTGCGGGAACAACATTGACAGGACGCTGGGCCATGGTTAGCATATGTACCAGAAGGAGAGGGAGAGAACAGGATGCAATTAGCATAACAGCAGCAAGCAAAGCACCTCTGTCTGTTTGGACTTCGGTTTGAAAAGTCATTTGTCTATTTTGTATTTAAGACGTCGTTATTGCTATTGTCGTGTCTCCTCGAGTCGATTCTGACTCATAGGACAGGTAGAACCGCCCCATAGGGTTTCCTAGGCTGTAATTTTTATGGCAGCAGATTGCCAGGTCTTTTCTCCCGCAGAGAAGCTGGCAGTGGCTGGTAGGTTCAAACTGCTAACCGTTCAGTTAACAACCTAGCGCTTAATCATTGCACCACCAGGATTTCTTGTATTTAAGATACAGTAGGTAAAGATCCAACTCACTTGCGTGCCAGAAAGGCTCAAACAGAAGCCTTTTCCATTAGAGCTCTTTGCCAGCAAAGATGTCCAGCTCAGTGTCTTGAGGATTACCAGCGATGGTGAAGGCAAGGCAGATGGTTGTTGGCTGTAGTCAAGTTGGCCCCCAACTTATGATGACCCCATGCACAGTGGAACAAAATACTGCCCGGTCCTGTGCCATCCCCATGATTGGTTGCAGGTCAAACTGTTGCGATCCATACGGTCTTCAATGGCTGATTTTCAGAAGATCACTAGACCTTTCTTCCTAGTTTGTCTTAGCCCAGAAGCTCCGCTGAAACCTGTTCAGCATCACAGCAACACACAAGCCTCCACCGAGGATGGACAGTGGCTGTGCTTGAGGTGCAGTGTCTAGGAATAGAACCTGGCCCTCCTGCATGGAAGGTGAGAATTCTACTACTAACCCAGCAGAAGTCACCTTGAAATACTCCCAAGAGTTCAAATGAAGTCTGAGTCCATGTAAATGGTTTAAGGTCACTTAAACTATTGAGTATCCCTTTTCTTGTCATGGAAAGAGGTACTTCTCTAAGTCATGAAACTGTAGAACATCAGAGGCCATTCTTTCTGACAACTGGGGACTCTGATGATCAAGGACCAAGGTCAGGAAAAGGACCAGATCTCTTGATAACTGCAGAAACCCCAGAGAAGAGGGAAAATGGGTCAGCTTCTCAGGTCTGGGTGCTGTGTAAGTTATAGCACAACCCAGCAATGGTCTACAAAGCTACCACACAAAAAAAAGCCAGATAAATCTTTAAACACTAATTCAACCTACAGATGTATTTTGTTTGGCAAACCATGTCTTCCCCCTTCTCTGTATACCCAGCCCATTGCGTCTCACTGCTACGTGGTGTTCCATATATTAAATCTACCGCATTTTACCTGAGTTGCCTCCAAGGCCCTGCTACTATAAACACCACAATGATGATTCCACCTAATGGTCGGGGCCACCAAATAAGATGCCATTCAAATCAGGACACTCGGAGAGTAAAGGGAGCCACTATTAATAATTACACCAGGATAAGTGGCATATACTGGGACATACAAACCTGTGCAAGAATTTCCCTGGCTACAAACCTAGGAAGAGCCCCTGGATGGTGCAAATGGTTACTCGCTCAGCTGCTAACCAAAAGGTTTGTGGTTCAAGTACATGCAGAGTCACCTTGAAAAGGCCTGGCAATCTACTTCCAAAAAATCAGCCATTGAAAACCCTGGGGAGCACAGTTCTACTCTAACACACACTGGGTCACCATGAGTCATAATCAACTCGACAGCAAACTGGACAAACCCAAGAGTGGAATTACTCAAAGCTAAATGCAAATTTGATTTCATTAAATACTTCCAACTACTACTCCAGAATGGCTGTGCTGGTTTACATGCCTACTAGTATGGCACATGGCTTCCTACTTTCCCACATCTTCATCAATAACTGTTACTGGCAAAAATTAGAAAGTTGAGCAATCTAAAGTTATTGTTTTACTCATTGTTTTGATCTGCCTTTCCCTAATTACTAGTGAATTGAGCACTCCTTAAAAAGCTTATTATACATTCAGGTTTCCTCTTCAAGAAATTTCCTGTTCATAGCCTTTGCCCATTCTTCCAGTCATTTTTCTATTTTCTGACTTTCTAGTTGATTTGCAAGAGTTCCTTGAATGTGCCAGATATTAACCTCTTATTTTTTTAGACCTTGGCAATATCTTCTTGCCAATTAGTTATCTAACTGATTAACTATGTCCATGGTGTCTTTTCTTGACTAAAAATACTTAATTTTAATGCAGTCGGATACATCAATCTCATAGTAGCTTTTGGAGACTTATTTAAAACATCTCTCTTACTTCTAGGTCACAAAATTAGCATCCTTTATAGTGTTAACTTTCACACTTTGGTTGTTAATCTATCTAAAGCCTATTTTCGTATCTGGTATAAGGTAAGATCCAGCTTGTTTTTCTCAAGGTTGTGAACCAGTTTTCCAAAAACCATCTTTTCCCAACCCATCCTTTCCCCCTGTTTTGTGATACCACCATTATTATCTATCAAGTTTCTATATACCTGAATCTTTTCTTGAGCCCTCTTTACTATTCTATTGATTCCCCCATAGTATACTATCAATGTTAATGTTTTAGAGTTAGTGGTTAACATTTTGAGAAGTTTGGATTTCCAATTTCTCAAGATTTGATGATGTTGAGCTTACCTGTCTCATACCAGCAGTCAGCTGGAAGAACAGATGCTCCCTTCATATGGAGTGCATACTCTTCTGTTAAACCAAGTTGGGTCTGCATTCATTTACAATACAAGCCTAGCCCCTATACAGAGGCGTTGAGGTATTAAAAACTTCTCCAAAGAGAGAGGTCATAAAAAAAAAAAAAAATGCTAGATAAGTCATTAATTGACTTCTAGAACTCATTTGTTACATCTGTGCTAACAAACATCATTTATTAAGTAGAAATTTGGCATCTAACTCTATGCTAGCCACAGGTAGATGGAATGGGGGTGGGCATGGAAAGTGGCAGAGGAGAGGAATGAAGAGAGTGGGAGAAGCAACACATACACTTAATCTGTAAGTACATGATAAACACAAGGAATGAGTAATCAAACTAGTGAAAGAACACACCACATTGTGAACTATGGATCATGAAAGATCTTGTCATTCCAATATGAGTGCTGGAGTCTTTAGGGAAAGCTTTGGGGAGTGGGACTTGAGTTGGGTCTAAGAAGAGAAGTGGGTTTTACCTCAGGAGGAGGAAGAGGATTGGGTTAGGGTAGGAGATTTTGACAAGAGTAAATCATTTGGGCAAGGCTAGTTTCAATGCTTTATTATATTGAAAAAAGATTTTAAAGTCCACTTAGGGCTCTTTAGACTAGGGAGGATATAAATTTGCCCTAGTTCAAATCAATGACCATATCCATATTTTTAAGATCTCCCGTGGTACCCTTTTCAGTCCTATAGACTTTGAATTGACCTGTCCCAGTGGGATCTGTTGACTTTGCTCAGACATATATCATACTAGGAGTTAAGAGACAATTATCAAAAGATCAGACTCAACCCCTCAGCTGTTATCACCTACAACTCCCAAAAGGTGCAGACTACCATAGCCAGGTAATACAGGCAGAGAGAGACAAATTGAAGGACAATTCAGGAAGACTTGACACTGAGCTCAGAGCAACTTGTTTTATGATTTTTCTGTTCTCATAGTAAAAGAACACTAAATGAAAGCTGCTATGTGTCATAACCTGTGAGCTCCAGAGACATTCTCCTTTAATAACAGAAACTAACGTGCCCCCTTCCCAGATGATGAAACCTGGGTTTAGGGAAATTCAAGCACTTTGCCCAAGATTATACAGCCGGAAATTTATACAGTGGTTAATAGATAATCTACCAGATGAATGAATCTATCTGGTTGTTTGCTTTGCAATTTGCTATTACCTATTTCATTGACAAATTGTGCTGTTGGCTAGTATTCCAGGAAGATTTCCATAATAAATCAAGGGCCCCAGCAAGTCATAATATAATGTCTTTTTTGTTTTTTGTTCTTGTTTTTTTTTTTTTTTTTTTTTTGCTTTATTGGGATATAACTTACATACTATTCACCCATTTAAAATATACAATTTAAGAGTTGTTAGTATATACACAGATATGTGCAACCATCATCACAGTCAATTTTAGAACATTTTTATCATCTCAAAAATAAACTCCATATATTTAACTATAACCTCCTTATCCTCCCATATCCCCAGCCCTAAGCAACCACCAATTTACATTCTATAGATTCTACTTTATATAGTCTCTATAAAGTTCCCTATCCTGCCCTTTCATATGAATACAATCGTATAATATGCGGACTTTTGTGACTGGCTTCTTTCATTTAGCATAATACTTTCAAGGTTCATCCAAAGTGTATCAGTACTTCTCTCCTTTTTATGGCCAAATAAAATTCCATTATATTAATATATCACATTTGTTTATCCATTCTTCAGTTTGTGGACATTTGGGTTGCTTCCACCTTTTGGCCATTATGAATAATGCTGCTATAAACATTCATGTACAAGTTTTGTGTGGGTATATGTTTTCATTTCTCTTGGCTATATACCTAGGAGTGGAATACTGGGTTATATGGTAACTCTATATTTAATTATTTGAGGAATTGCCAGACTGTTTTGCAAAGCAATTGCACCATTTTACAGTCCCACTAGCAGGATATGAGGGTTTTGATAATATCTTGATTTAATACAATGTACTAAGTTACTCTAGTAATCTTAAAGGTGACAAAGACTAAAATAGGAATTGGCTCAAAAGGAGCCTAACTGAATTCCTAAACATGCTCATTTAGAAGGTTAACCCTTTCTTTTGCTAAAGAAGTCACTGATCAATAAATCTAGGCTAGAAAGAGACAATATTGTCTATTTATTCTGTCACAACAGAACCTGTAGAAGTAAACATAATGTTTCTCTGAAGGAATATCATCATCCTCATCCTAAATCTTAAATTAGTTCTATAATTGCATACATACTGTCTAGCACTGAATCAAAAATAAGTAGACACCTACTTTCTTTCCTTCTTCTTCTACCTTCTTTTCTCTTGTTTTCTGTGAAAATTGCCAAGATGGTTCTAAAATTTAATTGGAAAGGTAAAGGACCAAGAATAGTCAAGATATCCTTGAAGAAGGCCATCAAAATGGGATGATTGCTCTACCAGATTATTAAGACATATTATTAAGCTTTAGTGATTAACCAGTTGTGGTATTGTCACAAGGATAGACAAATAGACCAAAACAGAAGCAGACTCACATGACATTTTGACAAAGGTGCCACTGCAGAGCAGTGAAGATATTCAGTGATGCTCAATAAATTGGAATCCATACAGAAAAAAATGAAAACTTGACCCCAACCTCACACCACATACAAAAGTCATTATCAGTGGACTGTAGGTTTAAATATGAAATCAGAACAAAGCTTCTTGATAATAACATGGAGAATATCTTTATGACTTTGGGATGGGCAATGGCATCTTAGATAGGACACAGAAAGAGCTAACCATAAAGGAGTGACTGATAAATAAGACACCAAAATGAAAAATTTCTCTCATGCTATGGCTTGTTTTTCTACTTTCTTAAAAGTTTCTCTTGTTGAGCAGAAGACATTTGTAACACCCATCGCCAAGAAAAGACACATACTCACGTTGTAAAAAGAACTCCCTCAAATCAATAAGAAAACAATCACTTAAAAAATAAGCAAGAGACTTGAATAGGAACTTCACAAAAGGAGCCATCTAAAATGGCCAGTATGAAAATGTGCTTACTCCCATTAGTCACTAAGAAAAGTATATTAAAACTACAATAAGATACTAACACATATCCATCATAATAGCCAAAATTTAAAAGGCTGATAATTGTAAGTGTTGACAAAGGTGTGGCGCAACCAGAACCCTCACATAATACTGGTGGAAGTATAAAGTGATGCTACCACTTTGGGAAATTATCTGGGATTTTATATTAGAGTTGAGCATCCACCTACTCTGTGACCTAGAAATTCTACTCTTAGGTATATACCTAAAAAATTGCAAGCACATGTGCACCATCATCTTACCAGAATATTCACAGAAGCTTCCATTAGTCATAATAGCCCCAAACTGGACACAACCCAAATGCTTCAACAATAGAACAAAATAAATGAGTATATTCATAAAACAGAATACAGATAGGCCCCAGTTTAAGACATATTCAAGTTACAACAAACCACGCTTATGAATGTCTGGATTTTTTTTTTTTAACATCTTATTGTTAGTAATACGTACTACATACAACGTTGCAGTGCATAAAAGGACCATACAGCCAACTCTCACTAATTTTCTCACTAGAAATGCCATCCCCATTCCCAGGGACAATCCAGATGATATAGAACCTTCCACAGGTGGAGTTATTATCACAACTAACAAAATGCCAACACTGTCCATATTTTTTATGGATGTGTGTATTTTTTTATGTATGGACACATGTATTGGAGCCCTAGTGGTGCAGTGGTTGAGCATTCAGCTGCTAACCAAAAGGTCAGCAGTTCAAATCCACCAGCCTCTCCTTGGAAACACTATGGGGCAGTTCTACTCTGTCCTATAGGGTTGCTATGAGTCAGAATCCACTCAACGACAACAGGTTTGGTTTACGTATGTATTAAAATATGTCTGTAAGTTTATATGTAATATTTCCAACCTCCGAAGACAAAGACAGGATTTATAAAGATACTGATAATAAAAGGCAATAATAATGAAAACTACAAAAAAAAAAAAAAAAGAGATATCCAACTTATGTCAGAACTGACTTATGATGGGGTCATTAGAATGAAACCCCGTCCCGAGTCAGGGACTACCTGTATATACAGAAATGAAAGTGAACAAACTAGAGCTACATATAACACGAATGAGTCTCAAACAAGGTTGAGGCAAAGAATCCAGACATCCCTGGATGGTGCAAAAGGCTAACGTACTCAGCTGCTAACCACAAGGTTGACAATCTGAGTCCACCCAGAGGCACCTCGGAAGAAAGGCATGGCAATCTACTTCTGAAAAATCAGCCATTGAAACCCTATCAAGCACAGTTCTACTCTGACACACACGGAATCTCCATAGTCAGGGTTGACTCAAAAGCAACTGGTTAACTGGTTATGATTCAATTTAGCTTTATCTCTTTGAACTTGCTGTAATCAATGGTGTTAGGGGTCAGGACAGTGGTCACCTTAAGGGAAGAGAGACAGGGTGGTGATTGGGAGGACCCTGGTGAGATTTTGGGGGGCTGGCAATGTTCCTTCTCAAGACAGGAGCCCAATATTAAATTCTGTGCTCTTTGTTGCTGTTCAATAAAAGTCACTTTTGAAAGTCTGGATGGGTACACACCAAACTCTCGCCTCTCACCCTACATCAATGAGACAAATAGGTAAGTGTCACTTTTACTCCAAATTGTCCAGAACAAAGTTGCATAGGTGTAATTTTTAATTAAACATTGAGTTTGGGCATCATGTTAGATTTTATAGAGAGGGTTTTCAATTCTTCAACCAGTGTTACTGGAAAAGCCTTCACATATGAGGAGTGAGATATGAATAAAAGTGAACACTACTTTGTCTTGTGACGTCTTTGTTTACACAGATCCTAGTTAACCTTTTTCCTGAGCACAATGAAAAGTCCAATATCAGTTTCTAGGAAGTCTTTAGCCTGGTTTTTTAAAACAGTATGTGGCACGAGACAGACCCTCAAACATTAATGAACAAATGTGCACATCTAAGATTTGGTAGATTTTTGTTGTTGTTGTTAAGGATGGATTTCTCTAAGGATTTCTCTACAGCCTTCAGAGACAACATCTGAGATCTGGTGTTATTGTTCTTTGTTTTTTTTTTTTTGTTTGTTTTTGCTAAGGATGGATTTCTCTAAGAAACTAGTGGGGAGCTCTTCATCAAGGATAGATTTCATTTTCTCAGTTCTGAATCACTAGAACAATTGAGGGTGAAAAACCAAAACCAAATCAGCTATCATCAAGTCGATTCCGATTCATGGCGACCTCAGGTGTATCAGTTAGCTGAGCTCCATAAGGTTTTCAAGGCTGTGACCTTTTGGAAGCAGATTGCCAGGCCTTTCTTCCAAGACACCCCTGGGTGGGTTCGAACTGCCAATCTTTTGGTTAGCAGACGAGTGTTTAACCACTTGCACTACCCAGGGACTCCTTTGAGGATGAGAGGCAGTGCTATTAATAGTTATATTGGTACATTAGGCGTAAACCCGGGCAGTTCTAGGCAAACTGGGATATAAAGTTCAAGCTAGCTTGGGACTAAGAACTCAACTCACTGCAGAAACCTCAAAATGTAAACCAAGGACCCTCCTGAGATGAGAGCTGTGCTGTCAACCATGTTATTAAAATACGGTAATTTGGCTGTCTTACTTTCTACATACCCACTAATGCCTATTAGCTCTGAAATAGAAACCCTTGCTAAATACATCTTTTATGAGACACATGGCCTTTTGTACTTTCCCTGCCTTATTTGCTGGAAGCCAAAATTCATTTCTGGGAGGAAGACCACCTAGTGCAGGCTTTGCCGATGTGACAGAGGCATGCCAAGACCCAGACCTTTGTTCTCATTGCCTCTCGTAGGGTCTTACAAGGTAATGTGTGAATTGAAATTCTGGATAGTTAAAGGCCAGGAGACTCCAGGGTTCAGTGTATTTGTTAAGGGAATCTCATGGCATAGTGGTCTTTCCAGTCCCTTCTATTTGCTATGTCTTCTCCGACCAGCTAGCTCTTGCACCTGCTGCACCCTCTGCATAAAATGCTCCTACCCCCTTCCTCAATGAGTTAACTCCTTCCAGTCCTCAGCTCTCAGCTCTGACATATCTTCCTCCCAGAGGACATCTCTGACCACCCCACTAGGTAAGGTGTCTCTGTTACATGCTGGAAAAAGGCCAGGAAGCAAATTCTCCCCTCAGACTTTCCAGAAGGAACCAGCCCTACCAACACTTGACTTTAGCCCAGTGAAACTGATTTCAAACTTCTGACCTCCAGAACTGTAAGAGGATAAATGTCTGTTGTTTTAACTCACTAAGTTGATGGTAATTCTTTACAGTAACAATAGGAAACCAATATACCTCCTGTAGTGGATTGCCTAGTAGTGCAGTGATTAAGAGCTTTGCTGCTAACCAAAGGTTGGCAATCTGCCAACTGCTCCTTGGAAACCCTATGGAGCAGTTCTACTCTGTCCTATAAGATTGCTATGAGTTGGAATCAACTTGATGGCAATGAGTTTTTTGTTTTTTTGGTTATGAATTGCATTGTGTCCCAAAAACGGATATGTTGAAGTCCTAATCCCTATACATGTGACTGTGACCTTGTTTGGAAATGGGGTCTTTAAAAATGTTAAGATCAGAAAGTTATCATGGTCATACTGGTGTAGTGTGAGTCCTAATCCAATCTGAGTGGTGACTTGTACAAGAGGAAAAGAGACACAGGGAAACACGCAGAGGAAAGAAGGCCGTGTGAAGGAGCATCTAAACACCAAGGAATGCCTGGAGCTACCAAAAGCTGGGAGAGCCAGGGAAGGATCTTCCCCTAGAGCCTTCAGAGAGAACATGGCCCGGCTGATACCCTGAATCCACACTACTAGCCTCCAGAACTGTGAGACAATAAATTTCTGTTCTGATAAGCCACCCAATTTGTAGTATTTTGTTATAGCAGCCCGGGGAAACTAATACACTCGCAAGAGAGTTGGCCCGGGTGTAATATTCACATCTATTACTAGAAAATTCATTTGGTCCAGGCCTTTTATACACCTTATTACTAATAGTCCCAACATTCCTGCAAGATGGGATTTTGGCTCCATTTCACAGGTTGGGAAAGTGAAGCACAGGCTGGTTAAGTACTTGTCCAATCCCATACAACCAGCAGGTCAGGGACAGAGGCAAGGTTTAAGCCCAGGTGAGTGACCTCTAAACCTCACTACCTTTCCTTCGTCTTCATCTTTTCTTCAGCAGTAACATTCAAACTCTTGGCCCCATGCGTGGAAACAAGCACTTCACATATGTGATCTTGTTTAATCCTCACCACCATCCTACAGGAAACTATTCGTATTCCCATTTTACATATGAGAATACAGATTCAGAGATGCAAAGTGGCTTGCCCATAGTGTCACAGCTAATAGGTGGATGAGCTGGGAATCAAATCGAGAATTAGTGGTTCATTTAACCACTAGGCCATGCTGTCTTCTGTGGGAAAGACGATAGATGTCAGTTCATCCAGAAGAGTAATTATTGAAAAACAAGTGACCACCTGGTATCATTCATCTTCAGCTCTTACCAAACCTCGTACACCAGATCATGAAAGGTACCATGTCAATACAGCTGGGCCTGAACTCCCTTTGAGATCTGTATCCTAAACAAGGCTACATTAGTTTCCTAGGGCTACCATAATAAATTGACAGCAACTGGGTTGCTTAAGATAACAGACATTTATTTTCTCACAGTTTTGTAGGCCAGAAGTTCAAAATCTAAGTGCCAGCAAAGACACACTCCCTCAAAGGCTCTAGGGAGAATCTTTCTCTTGCCTTTTCCAACTTCTGGTGGCTCCTGGTGTTCCTTGGCTTGTGGCAGCATCACTCCAATCTCTGCCTCTGTCTTCACACGGCCTTCTCCCCTATGTGCCTCTGTCCTTTTCTATCTCTTATAAGGACACTCTTACTGGATTTAGGGCCCACCCTAATCCAGTATGATCTCATCCAGATCCTTGCCTTAATTACATCTGCAAAGACCCTATATTTCCAAGTAAAGTCACCTTCTGAGGTTCCAGGGGGATATAAATTTGGGGGGACACTATTCAACCCACTACAAAGACCAACAGGAACCAGTCTCCCATGTAGTGTAGACCAGCATCCCATCCCCATCACTGCCCCAGGCATGGTAAAGCCCCAGCCTTCCATTTAAGAATCTCATGAAATGCATCAACCTTTTCTCAGAAAAATGCACACACTCTACATGCTTTCTCGGGGCTCAAGTGTTGTTTCCCCATCACACCCCTTCCCCCACTCAGGCCTGGAGTCCTCCTTCTCACACAATCCCACTGCTCTGTGTTCCCTTCAACCAATGGAATATGCTGCATTTAACAAGCACAAATTTTAAGCATAAACCAGGTGTGAGCCCCAGAGTTCAAAGCAAGGGTCCTTCCCTCACCATACCACAATGATGCAAAGTGCCATAATCATGATATAAACAAAATACCTTAGGAATACAACGTAAAAAGCCTCTCTGAATTGGGCCTTGAGGACAAGTAGGGTTTGACAATCATGCGGGGAAGGGAGTGGTGTTCCCATAAGACACTGGTACTATTTCATTTCTTTCATTCCTTCACACACACCAAGCTCTTTCCCGCCTCAAGGTCTTTGTGAGTGCCGTTCCTCTGAGTGGGAATGCCCGTAGAGGGCTCTAGTCATGGACCTACACATGAACGTCTCCAAAAGCAAGAAAATGAAATGGTGATACCATCAACAGATGAATGGATAAACAAACTATGGTACACACACACAATGGAATACTACGCAGTGATAAAGAATAATGATGAATCTGTGAACCATCGCACAACACAGATGAATATGGACGGCATTATGCTGAGTGAAATAAGTCAATCACAGAAAGACAAATATTGTATGAGACCACTACCATAGAAACTCATGAAAAGGTTTACACACAAAAAGAAACAATCTTTGATAGTTACGAGGAAAGGGAGGGGTAGGGATGGAAAAACACTAAATAGACAATAGATAAGTGGTAACTTTGGCAAAATGTAATACAGTACACGATACTAGGGAAGCCAGAACAACTTGTACAAGGCAAGGTCACAGAAGCTCCATAGACACATCCAAACTCCCTGAGGGACCAAATTATTGGGCTGAGGGCTGTGGGAACCATGGTCTCGGAGAACATCTAGCTCAATTGGCATAACATAGTTTGTAAAGAAATTGTTTTACATTCTACTTTGGTGAGTAGTATCTAGGGTCTTAAAAACTTGTGAGCGGCATCTAAGATACTCCACTGGTCTCACCTTGTCGGGAACAAGGGAGAATGAAGAAAACCAAAGACACAAAGGAAAGATTAGTCCAAAGGACTAATGGATCACAAGTACCACAAGCCTCCACCAGACTGAGTCCAGTACAACCAGATGGTGCCCATCTACCACCACCGACTGCTCTGACAGGGATCACAATACAGGGTCCCAGACAGAGCTGGAGAAAAATGTGGAACAAAATTCTAACTCACAAAAAAAGATCAGACTTACTGGCCTGACAGAGACTGGAGAAACCACGAGAGTATGACCCCAGACACCCTTTTAGCTCAGTAATGAAGTCACTCCTGAGGTTTACACTCAGCCAAAGATTAGACACGCCCATAAAACAAAACGAGACTAAAGGGGCACACCAGCCCAGGGACAAGGACTAGAAGGCAGGAGTGGACAGGAAGCTAATAATAGGGAAGACAAGGTCAAGAATGAAGAGTGTTGACATGTTGTGGGGTTGGTAACCAATGTCACAAAACAATATGTGTACTAATTGTTTAATGAGAAGCTAGTTTATTCTGTAAACCTTCATCTAAAGTATAATAATCAAATAAAATAAGGAAGAAAATGAAATAGAACAGTTCCTAGTAGAACCTGACAGTGGAAAAGGAAACTCACGTTTCCAGAGGTAAGAGCAGAATGGCCCTGTGGGTATTTCTTTCAGCGTTTCAGGGTAGCTGCAGGTAGCAGGAAAACCTAACTCTAGAGGCTTAAAAAATAATGGGACTTATCATCACATAGTGGCACAGTGGTTAAAGCACTCAGCTGCTAACTGAAAGTTTGGTGGTTCAGACCCACCAGCCGCTCCTTGGAATAAAGATGTGGCGGTCTGCTTCCTTAAAGATTTACAGCCTTGGAAACCCTATGAGGTCTCTATGAGTCAGAATTGACTTGACGGTAGGGGGTTTGGTTTTGAGTTTTATCATCACATTAACTAATCCCAAGGTAGGGTAACGCCAGTGATGGTTAACTGTGTGGCTCAACAGCAATGTCTGGGATGCAGGTCTCTTCTGTTACTCTGTTCTGCCATCTCAGTGAGTCACCTTTGCCTAATGATAACAAGATGGCCGCCACAGACAGGCATGAGAAGATCCAAGAGAAGAAGGGTTGTTTCTCCTTTGTGTATCTCATTAAGAGAAAAGAAACCCTTTCTAGAAGCTCCCTAGGAAGCTTTCCCTCACATCTCACTGGCCAGATAGCATCCCATGACTAAGCCAGATAAGCAGCAACAGGAACAGTCTACCCTACTCCAGATTTCCCCATGGAGCTGGGTAGAGGGTCAGCTAAAGAAGGCAGGTGAAGTGTGGACACAGGGCTGGCTTATCTACTAGGCAGATTAGACACAAGACCTAGGGCCCACGAAACTTTTAGGGGCCCACAGAAAAGTTTTACTTTTACAATAAGCAAGATATATACTTTCAATATTATATACATATAAATTTTTTATAGAGGAAGGGGCCCCTAAAGAGAAAAGTCACAATGAAGCCTTGGGTGGACCCCTCTTTCCCAGCAAAAGAGAGGGGGTAAAAGACTATTAGGTGGGCAGACAGTTGAGTTTGCTCCAACTGAACACACCAAAGGGATAACAATGGCCATCAGTGATAGTAGCTTCTTATGGCATGAATTTTTCAAGCAGAAATAAGGGTGAAAAGTGATTGTATAACTTGAAAAAAGATCTTTACACCACCCAATATTTGATACCCTGGGGAAGAGGTTGACATCAGCCCACACTCTTTGAGTTTGTGAGTTTCTCATCTCTTTCAATCCCTTCATCTTATATACAGATAGATAGATAGCTGCCGCTGAGTCAACTCCAACTCATGGTTACCTTATGTACAACAGAATAAACAGTTGTTCGGTCCTGTGCCATCCTCATCACCAGAATGTTCAAGTCCATCCTTGTGGCTATTGTGGCAATTCATCACCCAGGGTCTCCCACGCCCTCATTGGCCCTCTACTTCACCAAACATGATGTCTTCCTCCAGTAATTTATCCCTCCTGATGACGTGTCCAAAGCAAGCAAGTTGGACAATGTTCTGTTGTGATCTTAGGTTTTCATTGGCTAATTTTTGGAAGTAAGTCCCAGGCCTTTCTTCCTAGTCCGTCTTAGTCTGGAAGCTCTACTGAAACCTGTCCATCATGGGTGACCCTGCTGGTGTTTGAAATATTGGTGGTATAGTTTCCAGCATCATAGCAACAAGCAAACCACCGACACAGTAGGACAAATTGACAGATGGGTGTTGTTGTTTTTAGTTGCCATACAGTTGGCTCCAATTCATGACAACCCCATGTGTGCTGAGTAGAGCTGCACTCCATAGAGTTTTCGAGGTTGTGACCTTTTGGAAGCAGATTGCCAGTCCTTTCTTCTAAGGTGCCTCTGAGTGGGCTTGAACCAACCTTGTGTCTAGTAGTTAAGCGCAGAAACTGTTTGCACCACCTAGGGACTCCAGACACATGGGTGGTGGCCCCCATTTCATAGGGGACAACTAAGTCAGAGAGAGCTACTAACCTGTCTCAGGGCTGGATCTAGAATCTGATGAGACCTGAGACCTTTCTACCTCTCCCACACGGCTGAAGAGCATACCCACTCGTAGGGCACAGGACGCCATTTAGCTCATTAACTGCAGATGTTAACTGGGTTTCTGCCCACTCTGGTGCTGCTCCATCTGAATTTAGTCTGCAGTGAAGTGGCGAAGTGTTCCCTGAATGGAAAGGAGGCCAAAACTCCTCCCCACAGCTCCCAGGGTCGTCAGCATGGAAGAAGCAGTCTCGTAAGGAGAGGGCAGTAAGGAAACAAACTCATCAGCTTTTAATCAGAGAAATATGTTACAGAAACAGCGCTAATTCATCAAAGCACAGCTAACCACAGAGGCACCCACTCAGCGGTCATTAGCCCAATGAACACAATACACAAGCAATTGTGCATAAGACACAAAGAACAATAATTCCTTCCAAGGAGCGCTTTGGTGACCATAGATTTTTCACATGAATAAGGAAGAGCTGGTTAATGAACGATGGTGACTAAAAGCTGCTTGCTGTCTTCCAAGACACAAACAAGACCTAAACTTGATGGTGGTTTTTTTTCTCTTTCCAAGTTTGAGTCCCCTCTTCTGCCAGAATGAAATGCGACAGGAGCAAATTTTTAACTAGGCAGCTGCTCAGCCATTTCAGTTTCATTCCTTTTCCTAAATAATCGATAACAGGCAGATCACAGCTGCTATAAATGTCAAGTCACAATTTGTGACTAACACCAGAGCAAATCAATCCAGACAGCTCGTGACCGGAGGCCTCCCCCACGGTAGCCAGAGGAATAATAAAAATGCACAAGGCTGGGGCAGCATTTTTCTTCCTATCAGCTGTCTGCGCAGGAGGTTCAAGATCCCATTTAATCTTGCAGACTCCCTGGGCAGGAGGGAGTCACTGCCAGATGTTTTCCATGATGCCCACTTGACCTTGTGGAGCTCAAGGACTCCAGGAGGATGGGGAGAGCATGGACCCTGATCTTTAAGAGCACAGGTTCTTGGGCAAAATGACCTGTCACTCCTAGAGACCAATAGTGAAGAGCCACTCTTGGGTGGACATTGGCAACTACCTCTGCCTCTGGGTCTTTGCACCTGCGATACTCTTTGCCTGTAATGTTTTCCTTCCTTCTTGCCCCTTTGCATGGTTAATTTCTAATTGTCATTCGGGTCTCAGCTTAGTTGTTTTTTCCTCAGGAAGTCTTCCCTGCCCTTCTGAGCTGGGATGGGCATTTTCCTCTCTGCTCCTATGGCACATAGCACATATGGAGCTGCCCGACAGGTCCCTTCTTCAAGCAACAGAACCTCAGTGGTGTTTAAGAGGACCTCTCAGCCACTGCTCACCACCTTGGTGGAGTGTCAATCAAGAGTCTTGCCCCCCTCTAGCCAAAGGTGGGGCACAAGACCAAAGTCAAGTCAAATTCTCATGCCAGAGCAACCTGATATTGATCAAGATGAGCAAAATGGTGAAAATCTTTTATCGCCAAAGGCATAGACTCCTGAAGAGACCATCTATAGCCCCTGCTCCATAGATCCCTGGAATTGCTGCCTATTCCAGTCCTTTCAGAGGCAAGCAGTTCAGTTTCACTTTCAATCCTGTAAACCATCCATAGTCTCCTAGTACACTGAGGTTAGCCTAGCCAGAGTCAGCGTCTATTGCTTATAACCAAAGACCACTGTCACTCTAACATCCCACCTGTCACTCTACATGGTGATTGACTGACTATGGTGGTTGTCACTCACCTTTGTACCCCCAGAGCCTAGCACAGGCCCTGGTACTTAGAAGCTGCTCACTGTTTTATTGAGTGGGAACTCCTTATGAGAATCACTAAATAATGCTGCTTTGATCTGCTTGTGTCAAGAGCTGTCAATCTGACACGCAACAAGTACAGACAAAGCCCCACCAGGAGCAAACGCGATACAGTAAACACGAATCCATCTTCAAAGCACACAGACCTGCACTTGGATGCTGTCTTAGTTCTCTAGTGCTGCTATAACAGAAAAACCACAAGTGAAGTCTTTAACAAACAGAAATTTATTCTCTGATAGTTTAGGAGGCCAGAAGTCTGAACTCAGGGTGCCAACTGTACTGGAAGGCTTTCTGTCTCTGTTGGCTCTGGGGGAAGGTCCTTGTCTCCTTTCAACATCTGTTGACCTGGCATTCCTTGGAGATCTCCATGTGTCTAGTAGGTTCTCAGCACAGGGACCTAGGTTCCAAAGGATGCACTCTGCTCCTGGCTCTTCTTTCTTTGGCAGTAAAGAGGTCTCTCCTCTCTTCTCTGCTCGCTTCTCTCTCCTTTTATCTCTTGTAAGATAAAAGGTGAGACTCAAACAAGGGTGTGACTTGAGTAAGGGTGTGACTTGAATAAGGATGTGACTTGAGTAACAGTAGTGACTTGAGTAAGGGTGGTGACTCAAGATACACTCTCACACTAATCTTGCCTCATTAATACATAGAGGTTAGGATTTACAACATATCACAAAATGGAGGCTAATTACCTCAGACAACCACACAATACTGGGAATCATAGCCTAGTCAAGTTGACACATATTTTGGGAGGACCCAAGTCAATCCATGACAGATGCTAACCCTGGAATCTGTTAGCTACAGCTCAAGGGTTGGGATTGGCCCATTTGTCTTTGTACCCACAACATTATACGTGGCACCTGGTCAGGTGCCCAAGTATTAAGTGAGTTTGAGTATGTATCACCTGATGTTAAAGTCTCACTTTCAGCATCTTTGTCGTTAGCTGCCGTCGAGCTGACTCCAACTAAAGGTGATTCTATGTACAGCAGAACAAAACATTGCCCAGTCCTGTGTCATCCTCACAATCACCAGCATGTTTGAGTCCATTATTGAGGCTACTGTGCCAATTCATCTCATTGAAGCTCTCCTTTGCCCTCTCTGGCTTTTTACTTCACCAAAGATGATGTCAGACTCTAGTGACTGATCCCTCCTAATGATGTGTCCAAAGCAAGTGAGTCAGACAATGTTTTGTTGTGATCCATAAGGTTTTCATTGGATAATTTTTAGAAGTAAATTGCCAGGCCTTTCTTCCTAGCCTGTCTTAGTTTGGAAGTTCTGCTGATACCTGTCCACCATGGGTGACTCTGCTGGTATGTGAAATACCGGTGATATATCTTCCAGCATGATAGCAATGTGCAAGCCACCACAGTACAACAAACTGGTGGTCAGTATCTTTAGAGGAAGATAATGTTATCTCCCTCTCCAGAATATTAAGGCTTAAATTAAATACCAGGTAAAACAGGTAACATGGGGTTTGAAGATGATCAGTGTTCAGTGGATATCAGTTCCCTTTCTTTAGTCAGAGGGTGTATCCAGCCTTCTACGTCTTCCCAAAGGCACAGCTCTGGTGTGCAAAGATGACCTTAGTTTAGACCTGCTCTCCTCCCGCTACGGCCACTAAGTTATCTAGTCTAGTGTCAGACACAGAAAGCTACAACCCAAGGTACCAGGCATTCAATTATAGCTGTGCAGAACATAATCAGTACCCTGGGTCACCAAGACCCATTGGAGAGTAAGTACATTTTTACTGCAGAGAAGATTCCAGAATAATGCAGATAAGCATACATATAATTCAGTTGATCTGGCTTTGTATCTAGCTGCCCTTTTGATCTACCCTCTGAAACCCGTCCAGTCTGTGCCCATCTCCCAGAATAGCTTAGGAAGTCATTCTTACCTGGGAGATCAAACATAATGCTTCATCTACATTAGGGGTTAGCAAACTTTTTTCTGTAAAGGGCCAGATCATAAATATTTTAAGCTTTTCAGCCCCCATAGTCTCTGTCACAACTGTTCACTCTTCCTATTGTAGCACGAAAGCAACCGTAGACAATATGTAAATGAATGAGCAGGGCTGTGTTCCAAAATAAAACTTTATTTATGGACACTGGGGTTTGAATTTAATGTAATTTTCAAGTGTCATAAAGTATTATTTGTCTTTGAAATTTTTTCATCCATTTAGAATTGTAAATCCCATTCTTAGTTTCTGAGCTTTCCAAAACCAAGGGCAAGCCAGATTTAGCACATAGGCCATGTTTGCCGATCCCTAATCTAGACTATGACTCAATTGCTCATCCATGGCACACAATGGCCACGAGTTAAAGTATTGCCTGGGCACAAGCCTGAGACATGCACAATTATAAGAACTCTGGAGCAGAAGCATCGACAAGAACATTGTCTATAATAGTAGAAGTGAGGGATTGTTGTTGTTAGCTGCCATTGAGTCAACCCCCAACTCATGTCAACCTCATGCACAATGGAACGAAATACTGCCAGGTCATGAGCCATTCCCATGCTCAGTTACAGATTGGACCATTGTGACCCGTAGGGTTTTCATTGGCTGATTAACAGAAGTAGATCACCATGCCTTTCTTCCTTCCTAGTCCCTATTAATCTGGAAACTCTGATGAAACCTGTTCAGCATCATAGCAACACTCAAACCTCCACTAACAGACAAGTGGTGGCTGTGCATGAGATGCATTGGCTGGAATCGAACCTGGGTCTCCTGCACAGAAGGAGAGAACTTTACCACTGAACCACCCCTGTGCTCTGATAGTCTGTAAAGAACCCTTCGATCCCCCATACTCCTTCTTGTAATGTGGCAGAAAATGGCAAGTACACTCCAGGGAGCAGCTGATCCAGAAAGTCCCTGGACTTATGAGTATCAACCACAGCTAAGGGAGAGAGCAAGGGCTTTAATGAAAACAGGCGGATTAAGTGGAAGTCTATATATGGTATTTCTCCACCAGCTCTCAGAATGCTGAAGCCGGCCTTTTATCATCCCTGATACATCCTTCCCAGATTCTCCAGAGGAAACTAATCAGTTTGAAGGAAAAGCCCACAGATCCCGACACTTAGGAGTCCCACTAAATGGCTAGGTCCCTCCCCAAAACACCCTGTGAGAGGTCACCAGCAGTATTTTTCTCTATTCATCCCTCTAACGACAATTTAAAATCCTAGATGTTATGTATGAAACAAACATAAGAAGATTATAAAAGGTGGAGAGAAGAAGGCAGAGTGGCTAGGGAACTTGGAATCCAAGGAACAACATGGTGTTGAGTTACCCAGGTTTTCTTCTTGCCTCATATATCCCAAACTTGTGGCTAAAAAAAACAAAAACAAAAACTGACAACACAGAAATGTCCATGAGCACAGACAAAAAAAGGTTTAACAAAAGCCTGCCCTCTTTAACCAAAGGACCAGTAAATGGGCAGCTTAGCAAGGCAGAAAACCTATGCAATAATTACTCTACTTCAGCTAAATACCACAGAAAAAAAATTGTAGCCTCACTCATACCCATATCAGCAAAGGCCAAGGGGAGAGTCTAATCTTCCACTCTTGCCAAGTTTTAATGAGGCATCCCAGTCCCACCTCCAACCCCTACTCTACCCCACCACCACCCCTGCCAGGGTGGTATCACAGAAGGCCAAGTAGGAAGCTGGAATTTTAATTCCCACTGAGTAGAAACAAGGCTTCCTGCCCCACGGTGTCAATGGAGACTACATGGGAAGCCTGAACTTCTACCCCACCATGGTGTCAGAGGAGGCCTGCTGGAAAGTCAGAACTTACACTATCACCCAGCAGTAACGAGGTCACCACACTGCTGTGCGCCCCTCTCATCTGTCAGTAGAGGCCACATGGAGACTAGAAATGAGGCACTCCTACCACTCCCAAACATGGAAGTACCAGTGGAGGCCTAGTGGGAAGGTGGAACTCCCACCCCTGCCCAGGAGTAACAAAGAGGTCTCCACCTCAGGTGTCAACAGAGGTCAACAGGAGAACCTGGACTTCTACTCCCAACTGGCAGTAATGATACACCATCACCCCTTCCTCTGCCAGAACAATGTCAGAAGAGGCCAACACTAAAGATAAATCAAAATCAAATTCTAAAAAATGTTTGATAAACCCACAGGAAGTCAGGGAAAAGAAAACAGATATAAAAAACAAGAGAACAAACAGAAAACAAAAAAATAAAATGGCGGACTTAACTCCTAACAAATCAATAATTACATTAAATATAAATGACCTAAATATACAAACTAGAAGACAGACATTGGCAGAGTGTTTTTAAAAAATGCATGATCCAGCTATACGCTGTCTATCAGAAACTCACTTCAAATATAATAATATAAGGAGGTGGGAAGTAAAAAGATGAAAATAAATACACTATGCAAACATTAATAAAAATAAAGCAGAAGTGGCTATATTTATATTACACAAAGTATATTTCCAAACAAACAAAAAAAATTACCAGAAATAAACAGGGGCATTATATTAAGATAGAAGGGTCAATCAACCAAAAAGACATTGCAATCTTAAATGAGTACCTACCAAACAAAAGATATGCAAAATATGAGAAGCAAAAGCTGATACAACCTAAAGGAGACATAGATAAATCCGCAATTATAGTTGAAGACTTTAACACCCATCTCTCAACAAGTGATAAAATAACTAGACAGAAAATCCACAAGGCTATAGAAGAACTAGTCAACACCATCAACCAGTAAGTTCTAATCAACATTTATAAAACACTCCATCCAACAAAAACAGAATATACATTCTTTTCAAGTACCCATGGAACATATACCAAGATAGACTATAAGTTGAACCATAAAACAAACTTCAATAAATTTAAAGGAATTGAAATCATAGAGTGTTCTCCAATGATAATAAAATGAAACCATAAATCAATAACAGAAATACAACAGGAAAATCTCCAAGCATTAAACAACATACTTCTCAATAATACATCGGTCAAAAAGGAAGTCTCAAGGAGAATCAAAAAATTGAACTGGACAGACTTCCAGCAAAATGGCACTCTAGGCAGAAGCACCACGCCATCCCTCCACAGCACAGATCCGAAAAACTAAGCCGAACAGAGAAAACAACAATCCTGAAACCCTAAAACACCAAATGAAGAGATAAAGAACTCAGCCAAGCACCAAATGGGGTGAGAAAACCGACAGAGAACGGAGAGCGAGGAGAGATTCATACAGAGGTCCCCTACCAGCTAACACAGCACGGATCCACCATCGTGGACTCCTTTCGGAGACAGAGAAATGACGAGAAAGCAGCTTCACGGAGCTTCCAGCGGGAGACAAAACAACCGGTAATTTGCGATATACGCTTTCCC
>NW_004443984.1:16041151-16054446 GCF_000243295.1 Trichechus manatus latirostris
ATTGGAAGAGCGTAGTCAATGTCACTGAACTGTGCATGTAGAAATTTTTGAAATGGTGTATCTTTGGCTATGTGTATGTTCACCAAAAAAAAAGCTTGAGAAGTTAGAGGGTTGTTAACCAAAGTCATAAAACAATATGTGTACTACTATTTCATGAGAAACTATTTGTTCTGTAAGCCTTCACCTGAAGTACAATAAAAATAAAAATAAAAAATCTATTATAAAAAAAAATTGAACTGAATAAAAACAAAAATACAGCACATCAACATTTGTGAAACATAGCTAAAGCTAAGAGGGAAATTTATAGTACTAAATTTATAGCACTATAGGACATCATGGTTGGTAAAGTATAGGGTCAGTGAAAAAGAGGAAGACCCTCAATGAGATGGATTGACACAGTGTCTGCAACAATGGGCTCAAAGATAACAACAATTGTAAGCACAGTGCAGAGCAAGACAGTATTTCATTCTGTGGTGTATAGGGTCTCTGTGAGTCAGAACTGACTCGACGGCATCTATCAACAACAACAACAAATGCCTATATTATAAAAGAGGAAAAGTCTGAAATCAGTAATCTAAGTTTGTACCTCAAGAACAGAGGGGAAAAAAAAGCTAATAGAAAGATATAATAAACATAAGATCAGATATCAATGAAATTGAAAATAGAAAAACCATTATAGACAATCAATGAAACAAACAGCTAGTTCTTTGAAAAGATCAGTAAAATTGACAAACCTCCATCAAGAGTCACAAAGGAAAAAGAAACACAAATTATCAATATCAGGAATGAAAGAGGAGATCAAAAGAACAATAAGTGAATACTATGAACAATTCTATATATATAACATTGACAGTTTGAGGAATTGAACCGTTTCATCTAAAAAGACAAATTACCATAACTCACCCAGTATGGGATAGTTTGAATAGCCTTGTGATTAAGGAAATTGAATTCGTAAATTTAAAAACTTCCAAAAAAGAGATCACCACTTGAGAATTCTGGTTTTACTTAAGAATTCTACCAAATGTTTAAAGAAGAATTAACACTAATACTATGTAATCTCTTCCAGAAAATAGAAAAGGAAGAAACACTTAATTAATTTCATGAAGCTATTATTACCCTTGTGATAACAGCATTGCTCTCCACTCCTGGCTGTTCTTCCTTGGTGGTGGTAGGATCCTCTCTCTCTGACTTCCAGGATGGCTCATTTCAAGCCCAGCAGGATGGCAACACTGACCAATCCCCTTGGTGGGCCACAATTACCCCATTTGCACAGTCCTACCCAATTACTTGGGTGGGAGTTACAAGACGATGGGGAGAAAGGCTACACAAAAGCAATCCATTGCACCACAACCCTGATACCAAAACCAAAGACAATACAAAGAAAAAAAAACTATAGATCAATATCTCTTATGAATATAGACACAAAAATCCTTACTAAATATTGGCAAATTTATAAAAAGAATTATACAACATGAGCAAGCGGAGTTTATTCCAGGGATGCAAGGCTGGTACAATATTTGAAAATCAATTAATGCAATCAGTGATATCAATAGGCTAAAAACGAAAAATTACATGATCATATCAACTTGGAGACAATTATAGTCTCTGTATCACCTGCACGTCCCCTCACTTCCTACACATACAACCTTGCACTCTCCAGGTTAAAGAGATTCATTTTCTCCCGAGAAGGACAAGGGTTCTACCCACGTTGGCTGCACCTACCTGGATTGACTGAGGACAGGCACTGGAGAATATACCTCATTTCAAAAGCAGGGAATGGAACCCCAAGGAGTTGTGATCAGCCCCAGCACCCCACTGTGTTGGCAGGGAAGGTAAAACTAGAGACCTCTCCCAAGCTCCCAACCACTGGCTTAGCATGGTGTAGTGAGGTGCACACAGATGCCTCGCCTGGCACATAGATGGAAAAGGTTTCTACCAGAGTAGTGAGCCTGTATGTGCAGGTTGGGAAGCGGGAGGAAATCTGGAATAAAGCAAGCAAATACGACATTTTCAGCAACACTAACAGCACTTTCTGCCAGCTCTTTTTCTGCATCCCACCTCCCCAGCAGCAGGGACTCTGTCTCCCCCCAGGCACTTTCCCAAGATGCTGAGCCTGGATCTTCAGAAGCAGCAGTGGGTCCACAGAGCAGATGTGCAAAGAGCTGGTGCCAGATAATCCTACCTGATACACCTGGCTTGGAAAGGCTCTTAGGTCCCAGCTGTCACAGGAAGGGAGAAGATTGCCCACTCAGCATTTACTGGCCTTCTGCATAGCAGCCCCGTCCACACACCTCTCCAGGCAGCTGTTCCAGGGAGACTGAGGACATGTTAGTAAAGGTGTGATTTCCACAAGACTAGCAGAGTTGGAAGGAGCCCCTGTGGCTCAACAGTTAAGATCTTGGCTGCTAACCAAAAGCTTGATGGTCAGAACCTACCCAGCCACTGCACAAGAGAAAGACCCGGCAGTCTGCTTCAAGAAAGATTACAGCCTATAAAACCCTGTGGGAAAGTTCTACTCTGCCGCATGGAGTTGGCATGAGTGGGAATCGACTCAATGGCACCTAACAACAAGAAGAAGAACCTAGCTGGGAACAGACCCCAGGGCGCTGGTTTTCACCTGGCTCTGCCTGGTGGGGAGTTCCCTGTTCCCTGGCACACTGAAAGGTTGCCTGCTCTTGATTCCACCCCCTTTCCATCTTCCTTCCCTAGCAGAAGCCCTGCAGCAGCCCTCGCTTTAGAGGGAGTGGACAGGGGGACATTGGTGGTATAGTAGGTTGAACTGTGTCCTTCCAAGACATGTCAAAGTCTTAACTCCTGCTACCTGTAAATGTGACCATATTTTGGAAAAGAGCCTTTGCAGATGTGATTAAGTAAAGGCTCTGAAGTTGAGATCATCCTGGATTGACCAGGTGGGTCCTAAATCCAATGACAAAGACACATAGACCAATGGAACAGAACCGGGAACCCCGATGTAAATCCATCCACCTATGGTCAGCTGATCTTTAACAAAGGATCAAAGTCCATTAAATGGGGAAAAGACAGTCTTTTTAACAAATGGTGCTGGCAAAACTGGATGTTCATCTGTAAAAAAACTGAAACAGGACAGATACCTCACACCATACACAAAAACTAACTCAAAATGGATCAAAGATCCAAATACAAAACCTAAAACAATAAAGATTATGGAAGAAAAAATAGGGACAACACTAGGGGCCCTAGTACATGGCATAAACAGAATACAAACCATAAGTAACAAAGCACAAACACCAAAGAGAAACTAGATAGCTGGGAGCTCCTAAAAATTAAACACTTAAGCTCATCAAAAGACTTCACCAAAAGAGTGAAAGGAGAACCTACAGACTGGGAAAAAATTTTTGGCTACAGCATATCTGACAAGGATCTAATTTCTAAAATCTATAGAATACTTCAACACCTCAACAACAAAAAGACAAATAATCCAGTTAAAAAATGGGCAAAGGATATGAACAGATACTTCATCAAAGAAAACATTCAGGCCTCTATCAGCCACATGAGGAAATGCTTGCGATCATTAGCCATTAAAAAAAACTCTTTGCAGTCGAGTCGATTCTGACTTATAGAGACCCTATAGGACAGAGTAGAACTGCCTCATAGGGTTTCCAAGGAGCGGCTGGTAGATTCGAGCTGCCGACCTTTTGGTTAATACCCAAGCTCTTAACCACTGTGCCACCAAGGCTCCATTAGCCATTAGAGAAATGCAAATCAAAACTACAATGAGATACCAACTCACCCCAATATTACTGGCACTAATCAAGAAAAACAGAAAATAACAAATGTTGGAGAGGTTGTGGGGAGATTAGAACTCTTAGGCACTGCTGGTAGGAATGCAAAATGGTACAACCACTATGGAAAATGATATGGTGCCTCCTTAAAAAGTTAGAAATAGAAATACCATATGATCCAGTAATCCCACTCCTAGGAAATAAGAGCGATCCCAGAGAAGTAAGAGCCATCACACGAATAGACATATGCTCACCCATGTTCATTGCAGCACTGTTCACAATAGCAAAAAGATGGAAACAACCTAAGTGGCCAACAACAGATGAATGGATAAACAAACTATGGTATATACACACAATGGAATACTACGCAATGATAAAAAAACAATGATGAATCTGCAAAACATCTCACAACATGGATGAATCTGGAGGGCATTATGCTGAGTGAAATAAGCCCATCACAAATGGACAAATATTTTATGAGACCACTATTAGAAAAAGCCAAGAAAAGGTTTACGCACCATAGAAAACAATCTTTGATGGTTACGAGAGAGGGGAGGGCGGGGAGAGGAAATCACTAACTAGATAGTAAATAAGTGCTAACTTTGGTGAAGGGAAAGACAACACATAATATAGGGGAAGTCAGCACAACTTGACCAAGGCAAAGCCATAGAAGCTTCCTAGACACATCCAAATACCTTGAGGGACTGAATTACTGGAGCTGAGGGCTGGGGACCACGGTCTCGGGGGACATCTAGATCAATTGGCATAACATAGTTCAAAAAGAATATGTTCTACATCCTACTTTGGTGAGTAGAATCCAGGGTCCTAAAAGCTTGCTAGCAGCCATCTAAGATTTATCTATTGGTCCCAACATGCTCCAAGCAAAGGAGAATGAAGAAAACCGAAGAAACAAGGAACATATTAGTCCAAAGGACTAATGGACCACATGAACCACAGCCTCTACCAGCCTGAGCCCAGAAAACTAGATGGCACCCGGCTACTACCACCGACTGCTCAGATAGGGATCACAATAGAGGGTCCTGGGCAGAGTGGGAGAAAAATGTAGAACAAAATTCAAATTCACGAAAATGACCAGACTCACTGATCTGACAGAGACTGGAGGAATCTCCGAGACTGTGGCCCCTGGACACCCTGCTAACTCAGAACTGAAGCCACTCCCAAAGTCCACCTTTCAGCCAAAGATTAGGCAGGCCTATGAAGCAAACAACAACACGTGCAAGGAATGTGCTTCTTAATTTAATCAAGTATACCAGACTAAGTGGGCAACACCTGCCCAAAAGCAAAGATGAGAAGGCAGGAAGGGACAAGAAAACAGGATGAATGGACGCTGAGAACCCAGGGTGGCAAGGGAAAGGAGGAGAGCGCTGACACATTGCGGGGATTGCAACTAATGCCATAAAACAATTGGTGTATAAAATTTTTGAATGGAAAGCAAATTTGAGCTGTAAACTTCCACTTAAAACAATAAAATTAAAAAAAATAAATCCAATGACAAGTGTACTTGTAAGAAGAGGAGGAGACAGAGGAGAGAGACAGAGGAGAAGGTCATGTGAAGTTGGGAGCAGAGACTGCGGTGATGCTGCCACAAGCCAAGGACACCTGGGGCTACCAGGAGCTGGAAGGGACAGGAAAAGAACTCTCCTCTGGAAGCTCCAGAGGGAGTGTGACTCTGCTGACACCTTGATTTTGGACGTCTGGCCCCCAGAACAGTAAGAGAATAAACTCTGTTATTTTAAGCCACCTTGTTGGTAGTAATTTATCACAGCAGCCCTGGAAACTAACACAGGTGGTGTCAGGTAAACAGCAGGTGGTTAGGAAGCCAGAAGAGAGTCTCAGACTTCAGACGTTTGCAGCAATTTCAGGATGTTCCATGGAGACATGGGCACAGGACATCTGCAACCTCTACGGTCAAGTAGAGACCGTGGCAGGCTCCACTGTTTGTGACCTCAGGGGAATTGAACCTCTTCAAGCCTGTTTACTCATCTGTAAATATAAGAGCAATAACAGAGCCTAAAGGAGCCCTGGTGGCACAGTGGTTAAAGCAACTTGGCTGCTAACTAAAAGGTCGGCAGTTCAAACCCACCCAGAGGTGCCTTGGAAGAAAGGCCTGGCCATCTGCTTTTGAAAGGTCACAGGCTTGAAACGTGACCTCAGGGAAACTTAACCCAGAGTGCCGACACATTGCAGGGATTGCAGTTCTACTCTGTATATGTGGAGTCTCTATGAGTCAGAATCAATTCAACAGCAACTAACAACAACAACAGTGAAGGCTAACCTCTGTGAGGTCCTTGTAGGACAAACACTTAGCCCAGTGCAGGTACATGGTGCGTATTCAATAAGGATTATCGTCATTGCTCTTTAACCCGGTCACTCCATTTCCACAGTAAAGAATCATACTGTGAGCGAACATGCACAAGAATGTCCAATGTCCATATGAAAAACTAGATACAATCCAAATGCTGGCTATATCTTGCCTGCCCACTCCACCCCCAATCCTGTTAATGGGGATATAAATGTAATAATAATCTTAAAGTTTAAAAATATCAGTATGAATAATATCATCCCTAACACTGTTCAGACTCTGTGCCAGGCACTATTCGAAGTGCTGTAGATATAACAACCCACTTAATTTTCCCAACAATCCTACAAGGAAGAATTGATAATCCCCACTTTACAGACAAAGAAACTGAGGCATAGGGAGTTTCAGTAACTTGCTCAAGGTCACACAGCAGGTTGGTGGCACAGCCAGAATTGCTTATGTCTGCTCACATCTACTCCTCACTCACTGACTGTCTCGTTATCCGACATTTTGCATTTACAACAATAGTAAAAAATCTACTATCCAACTATTTTTCACATTAATGACGTATGTCAGGCAGTAACAAACACCAAAGTGCAAGGCGAGAGTAATGCTGGCTGTGATGGTTATGTGTCAGCTTGGCTAGGGCCATGATTCTCAGTGGTTTGGCAGTTATGTAATGATGTAGTCATCCCCCATTTTGTGATCTGATGTCCTCCATTTTCGCATAATGCCTATTTTTGCATAACGACTTGGTCTTTGGAACCTCACTATTTCAATAAGTGAAGAGTGAGTGTATATAAAAACTGCAGGATTATGCACTAAAGAATCCATCGGTGACTAGGGATTTCTTTATATTATCGCATGTTACTACAAGGTTGTTGTTGTTAGTGACCATCAAGTTGGCTCCAACCCATGATGACTTTACGTACGACAGAATGAAACATTGCCTAGTCCTGCACCATCTCCGTGATCACTGTTACGTTACAGTCCGTTGTTGCAGCCACTGTATCAATCTATCTCATTTTGGGTTTCCTTCATTTATGCTGACCCCTCACTTTATCAAACATGATGTTCTTTTTTAGTGATTAGTCTTTCCTCACGATGTGTCCAAAGTAAACAAGTCAAAGTCTTCCCATCCTCGCTTCTAAGGAGCATTCTGGTTGTATTTTTTCTAAGATTGATTTGTTTGTTCTTCTGGCAGTCCACAGTGTATTCAATATTCTTACATTTTCTAAGTTTAAAAATTAGTGTTTAAGGAATCACATAGGAATTGGCCCCTGCCTCTGTACTGAGTAGTGCACAGGTTAAGAGTAATGGAAGGGTAGAGGGATCCCAGTGCAGGCCGCGCCCCCTGGTGGACGTTCTTTGTGCCACACCCTGTCTTCCCCCTCTGTGCCTCAGCCCTGCTAGCAGCATCTAATGGTGCTTGGGTAAGACTGAGTCAGTGTGGACCATGCCAATTTCCAAAGGTTCTCTGCTACAGCTGATTTGGAAAGGCTCACCCAGCTGGGCTTTGGGAGGGGCAGGGGGCTCACAACTGTGGGGGCCCTTCCTTGACCAAGAATGATGTTATTTGGAAACATGCTACCAGCCAACACCAAAGCCAGCCCACTTGTTTGTCCCTCTGTCAAAGAATCTTTCACACCAAGATGACAAGAAAGTGAGGCTGCTCATAAAAAAATCCTAACATCACACAAAGGTCAGAGCCATAATCCCAAAATGCTTGCAGGATTAAGAGCCACTTGAACACTTTAGAGTGCTCAGGGCCGCACTTGACATTTGACGACCTTTGCATCCAAGGCATGGGCTGCAATTAAGAGCAGGAGAAGCCACAGTCACAGCTGCAGGGCTGAGGGCCAGGGCTGGCCTGGGGGCTACTCAGACTGACCAGCTAGAACCAGTCAAGTTGATCCAGAAGAGAAAGGGATCGTTGAGGGGCTTCAGCCCTCTATATAGGATTGCCAGATTTAGCAAATAAAAGTACAGGATGCCTAGTTACTTTTTTTTTCTTTTTTTATTTTGATAATTTCTACACAAGTTATTCATTGACATTGGTTACACTCTTCACAATGTGTGAACATTCTCATTATTTCCATTCTGGTTGTTCTTTTTCCATTAATCTAGTTTCCTTGTCCCCTTACATTCTCATCTTTTTTTTTTTTTTTTTTTTAAAGTAATTGTTGACCATTTGGTCTCACAGAGGCGATTTTTTAAAGGAGCACAGTACTTATGGGTGACATTCATTATTTCTTTAGCCAATTCGTTATTTAGCTACAAGGTGACCTCAAGGGTTAGTTTCAGTTCAAGGTTTGAAGAGTATCTCAGGACAATAGTCTCCGGGAGTCCTGTAGTCTCAACCAGTCCATTGGGTCTGTTTTGTTTCTTTTGTTTTGTTTTTTATGAGTTTGAACTTCTGTTCCACATGTTTCTTCCATTCTACCAGGGTCCATCTATTGTGGCCCTGATTAGAAGATCAGTAATGGTAGCCAGGTACCATCTAGTTCTTCTGGTCTCAGGATAGATGAGGCCATGTCTTGTGTAGATGCCCAGTTACATTTGAATTTCAGATAAACAACAATTATACAATATTTGGGGCATACTTATACTAAAAAAATTACTCATTGTTTATTTGAAATTCAAATTTAATTGGGTGTCCTGTATCTTATCTGGCAACCCTACCTCTAAAGCAGTGACATTTAAAATAAAAGCACCTTCTAAATTTCAAGGTAACCACAAAGAAAGTTAACAAACCTACTCATCAAAATAAAGAAGAAAAACATAAAGTCTCAGTTAAAGTCTACAAAAACAAAAGAAAAAAAATGCACAAACAAAAGGAATTCAGCACAGGAGAGTAAGAGGAACAAACAAAATGCCAGCACCACAAAAAAAAGCACTACAAAATTACAGCAATAAACTCACACCTATCAATAATTACACTGAATGTAAATGGCCTAAACGCACCCATAAAGAGACAGAGAGTGATAGAATGGGTGAAAGAACAGGATCCATCAATATGCTGTCTACAAGAGACACACCTTAGAAACAAAGATGTAAATTTATTACAAATCAAAGGATGGAAAAAAATATATCAAGCAAACAGCCACCAAAAAAGAGCAGGAGTGGCAATACTAATCTCAGATAAAATAGACTTTAAAACGAAATCTACCATAAAAGACAAAGAAGGACACTATATAATAATTAAAGGGAAGATCCATCATGAAGACATAACCATAATAAATATCTACGTATCAAATGACAGGGCTCCAAAATACATAAAAAACTCTAACAGCACTGAAAAGAGAAATTGACAGTTCCATAGTGATAGTAGGAGACTTCAACACACCACTCTCAGTAAAGGACAGAACATCTAGAAAGAAACTCAGTAAAGATACTGTCATGGATTGAACTGTGTCCCCTAAAGTTATCTGTCAGCTTGGCTGGGTCATGATTCCCAGTATTGTATGATTGTGTAATCTGATGTGATTTCCTTAAGTGTTGTAAACTCTATCACTATGATGAGGTTATATGTGATCTCCTTATGTGTTGTAAATTCTATCAGTGTGATGAGGTTATACTGATGAGGTTTACACAACTAGATAGTGTCTTAATCCAATCTCTCTTGAGATATAAAAGAGAGAAGCAAGCAGAGACACATGGGAACCTCATACTACCAAGAAAGCAGTGCCGGGAGCAGAATGCATTCTTTGGACCTGAGGTTCCTGCACTGAGATGCTCCCAGACCAAGGAAAGACTGATGACAAGCACCTTCCTCCAGAGCTGACAGAGAGAGAGAGCCTTTTCCTGAAGCTGATGCCGTGAATTTGGACTTGTAGCCTACTGGACTGTGAAGAGAATAAATTTCTCTGTTAAAACCATCCACTTGTGGTATTTTTGTTGGAGCAGCACTAGATGACTAAAACAGATACAGAAGATCTAAAGGACACAATCAGCCAACTTGACCTCATAGACATATAAGAACAATCCACCCAACAGCTGCAAAGTACACATTGTTTTCTAATGCACATGGAATGTTCTCCAGAACAGATCACATCTTAGGCCACAAAGCAACCCTCAACAAAATCCAAAACGCTGAGAAAATACAAAGTATCTTCTCTGACCACAATGCCATAAAAGTAGACATTAACAACATGAAGAGCAAGGGGAAAAAAAATCAGTTACACGGAAACTGAATAACACCCTGCTTAAAAACCACAGGGTAATAGAAGAAATCAAAGATAGAATCAAAAAATTCCTAGAATCAAATGAGAATGAAAACACATCATACCAAAACCACTGGGACACAGCAAAGGCAGTCCTCAGAAGACAATTTATAGCAATAGATGCACACATCAGAAAGAAAAGAGGGATAAAATCAAAACATTAGCTACACAACTTAAACAAATAGAAAGAGAACAGCAAAAGAAGCCCACAGCCACAAGAAGAAAGGAAATAATAAAGATCAAAGCAGAAATAAATGGAATACAGAATAGAAAAACAAAAGAAAGAATCAACAAAACCAAAAGTTGGTTCTTTGAAAGGATCAACAAAATCGACAAACCACTGGCCACCCTTATAAAAGAAAAACAGGAGAGGACGCAAATAACCCAAATAAGAAATGAAATGGGGGACATTACAACAGACCCAACTGAAATAAAAAGGATCATAACAGAGTATTATGAAAAATTATACTCTGACAAATTTGAAAACCTAGAGGAAATGGACAAAATTCTAAAAACATATTACCTACCCAAACTAACACAAAATGATATTGAAAATCTGAACAGACCCATAACAAGAGAAGAGATTGAAAAGGTAATTTTAAAAAACTCCCAACAAAAAAAGAAAGCCCTGGCCCAGATGGCTTCACTGGAGAATCTACCAAACTTTCACAGAAGAGCTTCCACTAGTACTACTCAAACTGTTTCAGAACATAGAAAAGGAAGGGATACTTCTGAATTCATTCTATGAAGCTAGAATAACCCTGACACCAAAACCAAGCAAAGACACCACAAAAAAAGAAAATTTACAGACCAATATCTCTCATGAATATAGATGCAAAAATTCTCAACAAAATTCTAACCAATAGAACTCAGCATTATGTCAAAAAAAATAATACACCACAACCAAGTACAACTCATACCACATATGCAAGGATGGTTCAACATTAGAAAATCAATCAACATAATCCACCACATAAATAAAAGAAAAAATCACATGTCATCTCAATTGACACAGAAAAGGCATTAGACAAAGTCCAACACCTATTCCTTATAAAAACTCTCAATAAAATAGGTATAGAAGGGAAATTTCTCAACATAATAAAGGGCATCTATAAAAAACCAACAGCCAACATCATTCTTAATGGAGAGAGGCTGAAAACATTCCCCTTGAGAACAGGAACAAGACAAGGATGCCCTTTATCACCACTCCTATTTAACATTGTGCTGGAAGTCCTAGCAAGAGCAATAAGGCAAGAAAAAGAAATAAAGGGCATCCAAATTGGTAAGGAAGAAGTAAAACTGTCCCTATTTGTGGATTATATGATACTATACATAGAAAACCCTAAAGACTCCATGAGAAAACTACTGGAACTAATAGAAAGATTCAGCAGAGTAGCAGGATACAAGATAAACATACAAAAATCAGTTGGATTCCTATACACCAATAAAGAGAATGATGAGAAGGAAATCAGGAAAACAATACCATTTATAATAGCCCTTAAAAAAATAAAATACTTAGAAATAAATCTAACCAGGGATGTAAAAGACCTATACAAAGAAAATTACAAAACATAACTACAAGAAACAAAAAGATATCTACATAAATTGGAAAAACTTACCACGCTCATGAACAGGTAGACTCAACATTGTGAAAATGACAATTCTAACCAAAGCAATTAACAAATACAATGCAATCCCGATCCAAATACCAACAACATTCTTTAAAGAGATGGAAAAACAAATCAATAACTTTATATGGAAAGGAAAGAAGTCCCAGATAAGTAAAGCACTATTGAAAAAGAAGAATAAAGTAGGAGGACCTGACCTCAGAACCTACTATACAGCTATAGTAGTCAAAACAGCCTGGTACTGGTACAATAGATACATTGACCAATGGAACAGAATTGAGAACAGAGATGTAAATCCATCCACCTACGGTCACCTGATCTTCATTAAGGGCCCAAAGTCTATCAAATGGGGAAAAGACAGTCTTTTTAACAAATGGGGCTGACAAAACTGGATGTCCACCTGCAAAAAAATGAAATAGGACCCATACCTCACACCATACACAAAAACTAATTAAAAATGATAAATCAAAGACTTAAATATAAAGCCAAAAACTATAAAGATCTTAGAAGAAAAAATAGGATCAATGCTAGAGGCCCTAATACATGGCATTAACAGGATACAAACCATAACCAAGAACACACGAACTCCAGAAGATAAGCTGGATAACTGGGATCTTCTAAAAATTAAACACATAATGCTCATCAAAAGACTTCACCAAAAGAGCAAAAAGAGAATCTACAGACTGGAAAAAAAAATTTTTTTGTCTATTACAAATCTGACAAAGTTCTAATCTCTAAAATCTACAGGAAAATCCAACACCTGTACAACAAAAAGACAAATAATCTGATTAAAAAATGGGCAAAGGAAATGAACAGACACTTCACCAAAGAAGACATTCAAGTGGGTAACAAACACATGAGGAAATGCTTGTGATTACTAGCCATTAGAGAAATGCAAATCAAAATCACAATGAGATGCCATCTCACCTTGGCATGAATCAAAAAAACAGAAAAAAAAAATGTTGGAGAGGCTGTGGGGAGATCTGAACTCTTATGCACAGCTGATGGGAATGCCAAATGATACAACCATTTTGGAAAATGATACGGCGCTTCCTTAGAAAGCTAGAAATAGAAATACTATATGATCCCGCAATCCCACTCCTCGGAATATATCCTAGAGAAATAAGAGTCATCACATGAATAGACATACGCACACCCATGTTCACTGCAACATTATTCACAATAGCAAAAAGATGGAAACAACCTAGATGCCCATCAACAGATGAATGGATAAACAAACTACGGTACATACACACAGTGGAGTACTATGCAACAATGAAGAACAATGATGAATCTGGGAAGCATCTCACAATATGAATGAATCTGGAGGGCATTATGCTGAGTGAAATAAGTCAATCACAAA
>NW_004443984.1:16055224-16069784 GCF_000243295.1 Trichechus manatus latirostris
GGACAGGAAAGCTGGTAATAGGGAATCCAAGGTTGAGAAGGGAGAGTGCTGACATGTTAACCAATGTCACAAAACAATATGTGTACTGTTTAATGAGAAGCTGGTAATAGGGAATCCAAGGCTGAGAAGGGAGAGTGCTGACATGTTAACCAATGTCACAAAACAATATGTGTACTGTTTAATGAGAAGCTAGTTTGTTCTGTAAAACTTCATCTAAGGTACAATAAAAATAAAAAGAAGAGGAAAAATAAATAAAGGCACCCTCGCTTTCCCCCTTCTGGCCATGAAGATGGTCGCCACAGAGCCCCTACACAGAGGCAGGCCACAGCTGAGAACTGGGCAGAATGCAGCACCCAGCTTGGAAGCTGCAAACTAGCCATTGCACACAGCTACATATAATCCTCAACTCAGGAAGGGCTCCTCCAAGGACACATGCCCCCAGGGATGCCTCTCAGTGCATTCCAGGGAATCCTGAGGGACTACTGTGTGCTGGGGAGTTGCTGGGTAGTACAAGCGGTTAACTCACTTGGCTGCTAACTGAAAGGTTGCAGGTTCAAGTCCACCTAGAGGTATCTCAGAAGAAAGGTTTGTCGATCTACTTCTGAAAAATCAGCTGTTAGAAACCTTAGGGAGCACAGTTCTTCTCAGACACATATTGAGTCACCATGAGTCAAAGCCAACCCTGTGGCAACTGGAACTGGAAATCGTATGCGGGGCGCTGTGAAGCGGACATTCAATGTCTCCCTGCTCTCATGGGGTTGGCAGTCCAGTGAAGCTAAGAGATTAGAAAATCTCAGGTAGTGAGAAGCCCGTTGCCGTCGAGTCAATTTTAACTCATGACAACTCACTGTGTTACAGAGAACTGTTCCATAGGGTTTTCTTGGCTGTAATCTTTATGGAAGCAAATCGCCAAGGCCTTTTTTTTGTGGCACTGCTGGATGGGTTCGAACCGCCAACCTTTCATTTAGTAGCCGAGTCCAAAGAGTTTGCGTCACCCAGAAATAAGTACTAAGAATAAAATCAACAAGGCCAGTGACAGAAGCTAATGGAGAGGCTACGTTTTAGACTGAATGGTCAGGGAAGGATGCTGAAGGGATGACATGTAAACTGAGAGGAAAGTCATTGCAGGCAGGGGGATTAGCTAGTGCAAAGGCCCTGTGGCAGGAGGGAGCTTATCATCCAGGAACAGAAAAACAGCTGCTCTGGCTGGAACAGGGGGGACACAGGGGGGACAGAGGCTTATGAGGTGGGAGTGGCATGCAAGGTGAGGCTGGAGCCAGACGAGCTTCTAAACCTGAAAAGGGTGTTGGGCCTCATTCTAGCTGCATGAAAGGCCTTTGGGGAGCTTTTAGAATGATGTGATCAGATGCAGAGATGTGAATGAGCCCAGGGAAACCCATGGCATCATGGGCTTCCAGGGCTGGGACTCCAGAGAAATCCACTGCATCAGGGGCTGCCAGGGCCAGGACTAGGGGTGGGGGGCAAGGGGGAAACATAGGGTGCAAAAGGTAAGGAGGTGCTCACTCTGAGATTGCTGCAAGTCCTGACTCTCAGTGGCCCCTCCCCCACCCCCAAAAGCTCTACTTGGAAGTCAACCAACTGGTAAGTCAGGTGACCGGGAGGGATACACCTCACCCCACCATCAGCAACCATGCACGCCTTATATGACCTGCTCTGGAGTAGGAAGAATGAGAGAGAAAATTTCTTTTCTCTCCATCCATCCATCCATCCATCCATCCATCCATCTGGACAGGCTAGGCACCTCATATCACACCCTCCTAGCCCTGTCCAATCAGCCTGTTGTAAAGGAAGAGGAGGCCCCTGAGTCAGGCTACCCTCTCAGAGGACAGGTCTCCTGCAGCTTGGGCTGGCATTTCTGTCCTCTCAGCTGAGCCGTGACCAGAAAAGCTGTTGAGGCATTTTGAAGCTTCTAGTCTGCCAGCTGAGCCACCACTCATCTGTCAGTTTGTCATACTGTGGTGGCTTGTATGTGGCTGTGATGCTGGAAGCTATGACACCAGTATTTCAAATATCAGCAGGGTCACCCATGGTAGACAGGTTTCAGAGGCGCTTCCAGACTAAGACAGACTAGGAAGAAGGACCTGGCGATCTACTTCTAAAAACACTGGCTGGTGAAAATCTTATGAATAGTAGCCGAACATTGTCTGACACAGTGCTGAAAAATGAGCCCCTCAGGTTGGCAGGCACTCAAAATATGACTGGGGAAGAGCTGCCTCCTCAAAGTAGAGTCGACTTTAATGATGTAGATGGAGCAAAGCTTTCAAGACCTTCATTTGCTAATGTGGCACAACTCAGAATAAGAAGAAATAGCTGCAAACATCATGCTTGGTAAAGAAGAGGGTCAGTGAAAAAGAGAAAGACCCTCAACTAGATAGATTGACACAGTGGCTGCAACAACGTGCTCAAACATAGCAAAGATTGTGAGGATGGCGCAGGACCCGGCAGTGTTTCATTCTGTTGTACATAGGGTCGCTGTGAGTTGGAACTGACATGACAGCAGCTAATGACATTCCGCCAGACTAGTGGACTCCTGCCCTCAGGACTTAGCCAGTCAAGGGAGCCGAGCCACCTCCCCAGCCGAGTCTCTCCCTTCACCTCCCACCCTGAGGGAGATCGCTAGTCCCCCGTCCCTCTTTGGAGCAGGGAGCTCAGGGTTTTGCTGTCTAACCCCCTCGGACAGTGGATCCTTTTGCCTTCAGCCTTAATCAGTAGCTCCTGGCTCATCCACCGCCCCTGACCTCTGCCAGGACCTGGGCAGGGGTGGGGCCTCCCGGAGCCTCCAAACTGAGGGAGGACCCCGTCTGCTGGCAAGAGTCAGCATCGCAGCCTCCTCGGGTGAGCTGGCAGGCCCCCACCTGCCCCTCAACTCCTGTCGGGCCCAGTGCTCAACTACCCTGCAGGTCCCTCTTGTGTCTTGTGCTAAGCAGTGTGCACCAGTTCCTCTGGGTTCCCTGGTGTACACACTGATGGTTCTGGTCACTCAGCAATTTGCTTACTTACAAACCTCACCAAAATACTAGTTCTCCACTGCCATTCCCCACGACTGTCAACGGGATCCTCTAAGCCCCTGAAAGGAGCATGTTTTTGGAGCCAGTCTCTCCTCTCCTAGCAGGGACTGTAAAAATGGCGTGGGGGCAGCATCTGACTTCCTCTAACTTCACAAGGGGGAAAGAGAACTAAGATTAACAGCACAAGGCTGATTCCTATGAGGCAGAGGTCAGACATGCCTCCTCTCCCCACTGTCCTCACCAATTCTGACACTAATCATACCTCCCAAGGCACTCTCTACTTTGCTGCTGGGTTCGATAATTCACTGCAATAGCCACATAGAACTCACAGACAATACTCATGATTATGGGGCTTATTAGGGAAGTAACAGTTACAATTCAGGCTCAGGAACGCTCAAGGCACAGCTCTTCCATCAGGACAGCCTCTTCCCAACCATGTCTGCAGGAACACCTCTCTCTGGCCCTTAGCCTCTGTCCTGCTCAAGCAGGTGTTACAAACCTCTTTTAGCTCTCCCAGTGAAAGCCCCAAGCCTCCCTACCATCAGTAAGCCTCAGCCAGAAGGCTCTCAGTTCTAGCTCTGTGGGTAAGCAAACCTAGCTCCAACAAGTGTCCAGAGGCACCCCATTCCTTCAGCAAGACTACTGCCCAAAGGCAGTCAGCTTTCTCGCTCCGTGAACTGAGAAGCCCAATACATCATCTCCCACTGGTCTCCTGCCAGTCTCCTGGTTCTGCTGCCTCTTCTGCTGTCATTTCTCTGCTTCTTGCTACCTTGATGTCTTTGGTGATAAAGCTCTCTCTCTGTCTCCTGGGTCTAGAACAGTCTCAGTGCAGGGATCCCAGGCCCAAAGGACACACTCCGCTTCTTCATCGGTGATGGTGAGATTCTCTCTTCCCACCTCTGGGATGGCTCATTTTAAGCCTAGCATGATGGCAAAACTGACCAATCCCCTTGGTGGGCCACAATTACCTTATTTTCATAGTCCTACTCAATCACTTGGGTGGGAGTTACAAGACCATGGAGAGAAAGGCCACACAAAAGTGATCCATCGCACTGCAAGGGACCAAGTGCCAGATACTGCTGGTACTCAGGAGAATCACAGAGTTACTGCTTAATGCACATCCCCAGACCCCCCCCCCGATTCACCCCCCCAAATGGTGATCCTGATTCCAGGCCTGGCTAAAGCCAGGAATTTTTATTTTTAATCATTGCCAAGGCCCTGGTCCTTAAACATTATTGTTAGCTACCCTTGAGTCACCCACCCCACCCCCAACTTATGGCAACTTCACACGTAACGGGATCAGACGGTTGTGATCCATAGGGTTTTCACTGGCTGGTTTTTGGAAATAGATCTCCAGGCCTTTCTTCCTAATCTGTCTTAATTTTGAAGCTCTGCCGAAACCTCTCCAGCATCATAGCAACGTGGAAGCCTCCACTGACAGGTGGCTGCGCGTGAGGTGCATTAGCCAGGAGTCAAACCCGGGTCTCCCACATGGAAGGTGAGGATTCTGCCACTGAACCACCACGGCCCCTCTCCTTAAACACACTGAGCATAAAACTCGGTGGGGCATGCTGAGCTTGTTAACAATGCAGGTGGCCCAGCCCCACCCACCAGGAATTCTGATTCAGCAGATGTGGGGTAGAGGCCAAGAATCGCTCTTTTAACAACCAGGCAAGGTGATCCCAGAGGCAAGTGAGTTAACTTACCCTAGGGAAACTCACCACGAGGAGACAGCAAACCAAAAAACCAAACTTGTTGCTGTCGAGTCGATTCCAACTTCTAGGAACACTATAGAACAGAATAGAACTGCCCCATAGGGTTTCCAAGGCTGTCATGTTTATGGAAGCAGACTGCCACTTCTTTCTTCCGTTGAGTGGCTGGTGAGTTCCAACTGCTGACTTTTCCGGTAGCAGCCGAGTGCTTTAATCACTGCACCACCAGGGCTCCAGAACATGGGAAGGTAGGTACAATTATCATCCCATTGTTCAAGCAAGGATCCAAGCTCAGGTCAGTGACCAGTCCAAGGTCACATAGCTAGTAAGGGACAGAGCTGAGACTTAACCCAGGGCTATGTGATTCCAAAACTCAGGCTTTTAACCTTGTGCATCTTCCATGGCTTAATTCTGGTCATGTGACTTACCAGTTGGCTAACTTCCACGTATTTGAGGTGGAGCAGAAGTCCAGCAGCTGATTTCTGTGTGCTGGGGGGAGAGGGAGTGCTACCTTCTGACCTCTGTTGTAATATTTCCTTCTTTAAGGTGGCTTGAAATGGGAAGCAGCCAGTAGGGCAGCAGCAGAGGGAAGAAGTGAGGGGCAGGGATGTGTGAATAGGAAATATTGGACTTTGGGTCCTGAAAGGCCTGAGTCTGACTCCTAACCCACATCTACCAGCTGTGTGGCCCTGGCCAAATTGTTTAACGTCTCTGAGCCTCCATTTCTTCATCTGTGAAATGGCTATTGAAATACCCATGCTGCTGGGTGGTTGTGAGAGGAGAAGGAATGGGGGGGGTACCTGACAGGTCATCATTGTCATTGTTGTTGTTGTTAGTTGTATCAGCCCCAAATCGCTGCTCAGGACCGAGGGTACTTTGTATGGAGAGCTGTGAGTAGAGACCTGCAGCTTCTGACCTTGTTACTTAATTGTCAGCGCTCGATTCCAACTCATGGCAGGTCATCTGTGCTCAAGAAATAACAGCCCCGGGGGGTGCAGAGTTAGAGGCTGGCTCTGGTCCCAGCCTGACATCCAACAGGTGTGACATCAGTGAGCTCCATCTGCGTTGAAGGGACCATCAGACCTGCCCTGCCCACCTCATTGCTTCTGAGAATGGAATGGAATTGTGTGTGTGTGACAGGATTTGATAGGGCTTTGAACTAGTTTGTTCTGGTCCAAACCCCTGCTGAGAATCTGCATTTCTAACAAGTTCCCAGGAAGTTATACATAAGAATCACCTGGGGAGCTTGTTAAAATGTAGATTCTGGTACAGTATATCTGGGGTAGAAATGCAAATTCTCAGCAGAGGTTTGAAGCTCTGGTATTTGATGGAGCTGAAAAGAAGTCCGTAAATGGAAACTGTGATTTTAATTTTCATTCCAGGCCACTTGCCATACTAAGAAAACTGTTCTTACCTTCATAAATCTTTCTCAGGCGTGAAGATTGGATGAGGAAACCCAGTGGGGTCTGTAACAGCTTCTGCATCCTTCCTCCTTCAGGAAGTCCCCCTTAATGCCCCAGGCTGGGTTAGGAGTCCCACCTCAGTACTCTCAAAGCACCAGGAATGGCCTCCACTGGCCCTTTCCATTTCCGGAAATAGTCTGCTTTCTCCTCCATCTACACTGTCCTCCCCACTCCCAAAAACACCACCACCACCTCTGTGAGTCCCTTGATAGCAAAGCTTGTGTGGAATTCATCTCTGCATCCCCAGACAAGAAGTCCAGCCAATGTGGATGAGATAAATGCATAGATTTTTACACTATTAGCAGGTTCCACGTGTTTACTTTCTAGATAAATGTCCTCCAGAGGGTGGAAAGTTACTTTTCCCATTTTGCAGAAAGTGTTTAAGGGAAAAGACAGAGCTTTGGGCTCTTCCTCCTAACCTCTGCAATAGGGGGATGTGGGCAAAGATCATCCTTCAGGCCTCTACCACCTCCCCTGTTATTGCTCCTCCTACCCCAAACCTCTTTGCAAGAAAACGCTTCTCTCTCACGCTCAGTCAAAACGCACTTGTCCTCATCCACACCTGCCTGAGGCCCTGGTCTCTATGCTAGGACATGAATCAGATGGATGGTTAGCCCTCCGAAAGAATATATTTGCATTCACACCCACTAGATTGGTCAATGGTGTCATTGCATCCTTGCAAAATACGTGTTGAAGTCCTAACTTCTGTACCTGTAAACATGATCCTGTTTGGAAATTAGGACTTTATTTTGTTAAAGGGGCTCTGGTAGTGCAGTGGTTACAGCAATTAACCCCTAACTGAAAGGTTGGCAGTTGAAAATCACCAGCAGCTCCTTGGGAGAAAGATGTGACAGTCAGCTTCCGTTGAGATTTACAGCCTTGGAAACTGTATGGGATCGCTACATACTATATATACTACATACTGTGTATCAGTATGCTGATACATACTACAATCTGTATGAACTTTGAAAACATTATGGTCAGTGAAACTTGTATCTTTGTGCTAGACACAAAAGAGTACATATTATATGATTCTGCTTGTATGAAATATCCAAAATCGGCATATCTATAGAGAAAGAAAGTAGATTAGTGGTTGTCTAGGAATAGTGGAGGAGACCTAGTGCCATAACAGTTAAGCACTCAGCTGCTAACAGAAAGGTTGATGGTTCAAACCCACCTAGTGGCTCCATGGGAGAAAGACCTGGTGATCTGCTCCCATAAAGATTGTTGTTGTTGCTAGGTGCTGTCGATTTGGTTCTGACTCATAGCGACTGTATGTACAACAGAATGAAACACTGCCCTGTCCTGCGCCATCCTCCCAACTGTTGCTATGTTTGAGCCCATTGTTGCAGCCTCTCTGTCAATCCATCTCGTTGAGGGTCTTCCTCTTTTTCACTGACCCTCTACTTTACCAAGCATGATGTCCTTCTCCAGGGACTGGTCCCTCCTGAAAACATGTCCAAAGCACATGAGACAAAGTCTCACCAATCCTCGCTAGTAAGCAGCATTCTGGCTGTACTTCTTCCAAGACAGATTTGTTCATTCTTCTGGCAGTCCATGGTATAGTCAATATTCTTCACCAACACCATAATTCAAAGGAGTCATTCTTCTTCGGTCTTCCTTATTCATTGCCCAGCTTTCACATGCATATGAGGCAATTGAAAATACCATGGCTTGGGTCAGGCACATCTTAGCCCTCAAGGTGACATCTTTGCTTTTTAACACTTTAAAGAGTCTTTTGCAGCAGATTAGCCCATTGCAATGCATCTTTTGATTTCTTGACTGCTGCTTCCATGGGCATTGATTGTGGATCCAAGTAAAATGAAATCCTTGACAACTTCAATCTTTTCTCCATTTATCATGATGTTGCTTATTGGTCCAGTTGTAAGGGGTTTTGTTTTCTTTATGTTGAGGTGTAATCCACATCGAAGGCTGTAGTTTTTTATCTTCATTAGTAAGTGCTTCAAGTCCTCTTCACTTGCAGCAAACACGGTTGTGTCTTCTGCATATCGCAGGTTGTTAGTGAGTCTTCCTCCAATCCTGATGCCATGTTCTTCTTCATATAGTCCAGTTTCTCGGATTATTTGCTCAGCATACAGACTGAATAAGGATGATAAAAGGATACAACCCCGACACACACCTTTCCTGATTTTAAGCCACGCAGTATCCCCTTGTTCTGTTTGAATGACTGCCTCTTCGTCTATGTACAGGTTCCGCATGAGCACAATTAAGTGTTCTGGAATTCCCATTCTTCTCAATGTTATCCATAATTTGTTATGATCCACACAGTCAAATGCCTTTGCATAGTCAATGAAACACAGGTAAACATCTTTCTGGTATTCTCTGCTTTCAGTCAAGATCCATCTGACATCAGCAGTGATATCCCTTGTTCCACACCCTCTTCTGAATCCAGCTTGAATTTCTGGCAGTTCCCTGTCAGTGTACTACTGTAATCATTTTTTAATTATCTTCAGCAAAATTTTACTTGCGGGTGATACTAATGATATTGTTCAATGATTTCCGCATTCCACTGGATCACCTTTCTTTGGAATGGGCACAAATATGGGTCTCTTTCAGTCAATCGGCCAGATAACTGTCTTTCAAATTTCTTGGCATAGACAAGTGAGCGCTTCCAATGCTGTATCAGTTTGTTTAAACATTTCAGTTGGTATTCCATCAATTACTGTAGCCTTGTTGTTTGCCAATGTCCTCAGTGCAGCTTGGACTTCTTCAATAATATCAGTTCTTGATCATATGCTACCTCCTGAAATGGTTGAACATCCACCAATTCTTTTTGGTACAGTGACTCTGTGTATTCCTGCCATCTTCTTTAATCTTCCGTAAAGATTACAGCCTAGAAAACCCTATGCAGCAGTTCTACTCTGTCTCATGTGGTTGTTATGAATCGAAAATTGACTCAACAATACACAACAACAGGACTAGGGAGACTTGGAGGGAAATGAGGTGTGACTAACGGGCATGAGGTTCCATTGAGGGCAATAAAATGTTCTCAAATTTATTGTGTGATGGTTACAAGACTCTGTGAGTATACTAAAAACCATTGATTTGTACATTTAAATGGATAAATTGCATGGTATTTGAATTAGATCTCGATAAAGCTGTTTAAAGAAAAGAATATATTTTCAACCACAGGAGGCCTTTCTAGTCTTAGCGAAATGTCTTGGCTTAATTGTGAACCTTAAGGCACTGTGGTTGGAAGGTGGAGAGTGGTCTGAAGCCCGAGCAGCCTTACTTACCAGGTAGGGCCCTCCCACAATGAGTTTACTCTAAACCTTTGGTTTCTCCCATTGCTGGGATGGAGCTCTCTGGGACACCCAGCCCACTTCCATCCCATTGGCACAGAAATCCCCAAAATGGAAGAAATCAAACAGACACCAAAATGATCACTCCCACACTTTTTCCTTACAAGTGCTCTTCACACTTTTATTGTTAATGATCTTCACATGGCAGATACAGGACTGTCTTCTTCCATGATCCAAAACCACGCTCGAAGACCACCACTGACCAGGGAACATCACTCTTTTAAAAATGACCTCCCCCACCTTTTTCATTATTGGAACAATTGCATCAGTTTTTATGACAGTTTGAGAGGGTTGAAGGATGACCAGTACATCTGCACATGCAAAAATGAGTATCCCCCAAAAGCCCCCAGCAACATTTTCCAGAATTTACTATTGGCTGAAGGTGACTTTCAAGGCTTTGGGCTCATGAGTTTCCTCACTGCTGGAAGGGCTTGAAAACCCTCGAGAACTGAGAGGAAAGGATATAGTTCAGGAGTGAACATTTATGGGACAAAATTTTGTCATGAGCTTAAGGAAGAGCCACAATTTTTCATGCTTGTGTGGGTTCATTTTTGGAGCAGACAAAAGGATTCCAGTTTGTGAAAACTGAAAACAAATGAAAGTTTTTAGCTGGGTGGGAAACGTGAACACTGTGACGTAGGCCAAGAATTGGTATTTTTCTGCCCATGTGGGGATCTCATAAGACCCTTCTCCTGGACCAATATCAGACCCCATACTTCAGCCAATAATTGATTAATTAAATAACACAAGTTATAAAACTTTAAAAATGGGGGCATTTACAGTCAAGGACATAAATACGTGCTTTTAAAAGTGTCTACATACATATTTACAGAGTTGCAAGATCAACCATAGCAGCCCTGAAAGAAAAAAAAATCCCTTTATTGTGTGACAACTCGTACTCTTCAAAGTTCTCCCATCCACCTGGGGTTTGATACATCACTACTGAAAATGAAGCTGAGGAAACAGCACCAAAGTGGCCTCAGACATCCTCATCCAGGGTCTGCCCCAAAGGCACAAAACCCAAGAACTTCACTGAGCTAGGTCCCAACTCCTAGCTCAGCTCACCCGTTTCTCCGAGACATGGACTGTTTCACCAGAGAGCAGAAGTTAACCCATGATTCCCTGGTGTGCAATTTATGGTCTCCAGAAATCTCTTTTTCCTTCCCCCTGTTTTTAGTTTTCATTTCTCAATTGTTTTTTTGTTTCTCTTTGCTCGTTGGAGAAGCTCAGATGCTAAAGGTGTCGATGATCCCACCAAGTGAGGTACAGAGTGCACAGGAGATGTCCCCCCACCCGCACACACCACCCCACTGCCCTCCACAGAAGGAGCGGGATCTATAAACGGACACGAGATGTTTCTCTCAGATGCACCTGCTTTGGGGTGCTCTGCAGAGACTCAAGACCAATGGACTGATTAGAATTTCTTATCTGGAAATGACTCAGGAGCCAGCAGCTCAGTTTGCTTAGGCCAGGACGAGAGTTTTCCAAGAGCTATGGCCAAGGAGAATGTTCTGGAAAGGCTCCAGTGTGTCTATAAGATATTGATTCCCAGAGACGTGCAGGGCGAGGGACACCAGGGGGTGGGGTGGGAATGAAGGGGAAGTTGGCCTCTCCTGAAGGCCCTCCTCGGACAGGACTGAAGCAGACCCCTGGGCCAGACCAAAGTCCTCACAGTGGCAAAAGACAACTGGAGAAGCAAAAAGAAGGGTTAAGGGGCTCTTGAAAAATTGCATAGTAGAAGAGGACCCATCCCAACAGGAAGGCTGAGCTGCAGAACACAGCCCAGGGCTGCACCCCAGCATCACCCCCGAGGCAGGGTGGAATCAGCTGCCGTGCTGCCTCCCTCGGGTTCAGGACCCCTCTCTGAGGACCACACATGCGTACGCACTCACTCATGCGCACACACATATGTTCCCCCCTTTTTCTCGCAGGCTCACGCTGGAATGGGTTGGTACTCTGTGCTGGGCAGACCACCGGTCCCTTTGGCTTCACTGGTTCCAGGTCACTTCAGGTGCTGAGGAGAAGAAGAAAAGAGAAATAATAACGCCGTAGTTGTTGTTTTTAGCTGCCGCTGAGTCAGCGCCAACTCATAGCAATCTTATGTACAACAGAACAAAACACTGCCCGGTCCTGTACCATCCTCACAACTGCTAGTATATTTGAGCCCATTGTTGCAGCCACTGTATCAGTTCATCTCATTGTAGGTCTCCCTCTTTTTCGTTGACCCTCTATGTTGCAAGCATGATGTCCTTCTCCAGTGATTGGTCCAATGTAAGCGAGATGAAGTTTTGCCATCCTTGCTTCTAGGAGCCATCTGGCTGTACTTCCTCCAAAACTGATACAAATAATAATGGTGGTCACGTATTCACAGCCTACTGTGGGCTGTTCCTGCATTATTTCACTTGTTACTTTTAACTAAACTATTTATTGAAGTATACCACACATACTGAGAAAAGCATAGCTTGATAAATTCTCACAGTGAACACACCTGTGTAAGCGGACCCAGCTCAAGAAACAGGGCATTAACAGCCTCCCATTAGCCACCCCCTTCCCCTGCCCCCTTTCAAGATAACCACTAACAACACCCTCGCCACACACACACACACCTTTGAGGACTGAATTGTATCCATAAAAATATGTATTGAAGTCCTGGCCCTTGTACCGTGGATGTGATCCTGTTCAGAAGCAGGGTTTTTCTTTTGTCATGTTAATGAGGCCATGCTGGAGAAGGTGGGTAGCAAAACCTAATCACTTCTGAGTTATAAAAGAGTAGAATAGATGCAGAGATACACACACAGGGGGAAAGACAGACACCAAAGAACGCCAAGGAACATGAAGGAAGGCCAAAGAACTCCCGGGAGCTACCGACAAGGGAAGACCCTACCCTAGAGCCGATGCCCTGAATTTGGCTTCTAGCCTCCAAAACTGTGAGGCAATAAATTTCTGTTCTTTAAAGCCACCCGCTTGACGAAGACTCCTCACCCCTAAGGATAACCACCACCCTGATCTCTATCACCATGGAATGGTTTTGCCCATTTTTTAAACTTAAATAGTCAGCGTGTATCCTTTTGTGTCTGGCTTCTTCCACTTAACATTATGTTTGTGATATTCCTCCATTTCAAGCATCAGGTCATAGTTCTTTCCATCTCGTTGCTGTATAGTATTCTATGGTAGAAACATGCCATCATTTATCCATCTGTTACACTGGTGATGGACCACTGGGTAGTTTCCAGTTTGGGACCATTGCGAGTAATGCTGCTAAACACTCCTGTATGTGTCTACAAGACACCATGATGCACATTTGTACACACTTCTGCTGAGTGGAAACACGGGGCCATGGGGTATGCATATGTAACGTATAAACATTCTTGTACGTGTCTTCTGGCACGCACATGTACACACTTATATTGAGTATACCCCTGGGGAATTGTTGGGTCATAGGGTATGCATAAGGAGCCTTGGTGGTGTGATAGTAGAGTGCTAAGCTGCTAACAAAAGGTTGGTTGTTCAAACCCCCTGGGGGCTCCATGGGAAAAAAAGACCTGGCGATCTCCTCCCGTAAAGATTACAGCCTGCAAGGATGAGACAGGCCCATTAAAAAAATGAGACTAAATGTGCGTACTAGCCCACGGGCAAGGATGAGAAGGCAGGAGAGGACAAGAAAGCTGGTAAGGGGCAACCCAAGGTCAAAAAGGGGAGAGTGTTGACACATCATAGGGCTGGCAACCAGTGTCACAAAATAATATGTGTATTAATTGTTTTATGAGAAACCAATTTGCTCCATAAACCTTCATCTAAAGCACAATTTAAAAAAAAAGATGACAGCTAGCAAACCCTATGGGGCAATTCTACTCTGTCACGTAAGGTTACTATGAGTTGGAATCGACTCGATGGCACACAACAAAACAGCAAGGTATGCATATGTTCAGCTTCAGTCGGTACTGCCAAACAGTCTTCCAAAGTGGTTGTACTCTTACTTAATTGAATTCTATGCTCATAACAAGTGTCGTGGCAGGTGACATGAGCCCCTATTTTATACATAAAGAAAGGGAGGCTCAGAGAGGGGAAATGACAATTGCAAGGTCAGACTGATGACGAGTGGCAGAGGTGAGACTTGAACCCAGGTCCCACAGACTCCAGAGCCTGTGTGCTCTTTCTGTTAGGTAAGGATGGTTTTGCCCACACGATTCTCCATAGAAACCATACTCACAGTGCTTGGCACAGAGCCAGGCATGGGAACCACTTAATATCATTTGGGTGTCATTGGGTTGAATACAAGCCTAGTGGGCCTTGTTCAGGGGTTCAGTTCTCTCACCAGGAGGACCTGGCCACCGTTACTATTGCTATTACTACTATTAACTACTACTATAATTATTGCTAATAATAATATTCTATTATAATTATATATAATAATATATAACATAATTGTTGTTGCTGTCAGGTATCCTCAAGTCAGTTCCAACTCATAGCGACCCCATGCACAACATAACGAAAAGCTGTCCGGTCCTGCGCCATCCTCGCCATTGTTGCTATGTTTGAGCCCATTGTTTCAGCCCCTGTGTCAATCCTCCTCACTGAGGGTCTTCCTCTTTTTCACTGACCCTCCACTTTACCAAGCATGATGTTCTTCTCCAGGGACTGCTTATTATTAACCCCATTTCACAGATGGGCAAATGGCAACATGGAGAAGTGAAGTACCTGCCAAAGGTGTAGCTAAGAAGTCCGGGGCCAGGATTCGACTCCAGAAACTGCACTTAACCACTACGCTATGTCAATTCCAGGCCCTGAAACCTCTCAACGGGGCTGAAATGAGAGCTGCGGGAAGCAGACACGCGCTCACATACGCACATGCTCCCTCCCTCCCTCCCGACCTTCCTTCCTCTCTCTCTCTCTCTCAGGCTCACACTGGAATAGGTCGGGACTCTGTGCAGAGTCTTCGAGAGAGAGTGCCTTCTGTGCAGAGTCTTCGAGAGAGAGTGCCTTCGAGAGAAGGAGCCTCCTTCCCCAGCAGACTGGTCCTCCTGCCCATGCCC
>NW_004443984.1:16070903-16074086 GCF_000243295.1 Trichechus manatus latirostris
CACTATGAGTTGGAATCAACTCGATGGCAATAGGTTTGGTTGTTTTTTTTTTTGGTTTATGGTAGTTCTGAGTTTAACTTTTTGAGGAACCACTAAATGTTTTCAACATCAGCTGCACCATTTTATATTCCCAGCAGCAATGGATGTGGGTTCTGATTTCTCCAGATTCTCACCAACACTTGTTATTTCTGGTTTGGTTTTGTTTTTATAGTAGCCATTCTAGTGGTTATGAACTGCTAACGCATTGTGGCTATATAGTACTTTGTTATACCTAAAAATGACTAGAAAGTTCTGGGCTTTGCCTGAGATGTCCTTAAAGCCCAGGAAAGTGTACCAGAGGGTGGTGGAAGCAGGGATTGGAGGGGCAGCCAAGCTCCTCCATGTCTGTACGTCACCAAGTTCAGATTGTCCACATCTCTGTTGTTGTTAGGTACCGTCAAGTCAATTTTTGACTCACAGCGACTCTATGTGTTACAGAGTAGAATTGCCCCATAGGGTTTTTTTGGCTGTAATCTTTACAGAAGCAGATTGCCAGGTCTTTCTCCTGCAGAGCTGCTGGGTGAGTTCAAACCACCAACCTTTTGGTTAGCAGCTGAGTGCTTAAACATTGCACCACCGGGGTTCCTTCCACACCTCTGTTACAGCACGTTTAATCTGGAAAGGGCAACAGGGTCAAGAGCAGTCATGGCTCATGGGACATTGGATGATGTCATCCTTTTTTCAGAACAAAGCCCATAAGCATGCACAATTTTGCACAGAACTCTGGGGGACAGGTGGCATGGACCACTTAAATCATCATCCACACTGGGAGTTGGAAGACCTGAGTTCTGGTCCCAGTTCTGCCACTTGCCCGTCTGTGTCTCAGTTGCCCTCTCTGTAAGATGTGGGTGAGACCTGCACACCCTTTGTCACGCTAAAATCCTATGCTACGGCATTTTAAAAAATTATTCTGGAACTGTGCTAAACAGAATAAATAAGACGTTTTTTAAAAAGCCATTTAAAATAATATAAGTAACACATGCTTGTTGTAACTACAGATTTGAAAAATAGAAAAGCGTTAAATAGGAGCAGGCTTCAGGCACTTAGAAATTAAACTGTTGAGTTAGGAACATTCATTGTTGGTGAGCAAATAGAAGCTGTTAGCTGCAGACACAAAGGAAATTAGGCCTCTATTCATTTGAGCTCTTAGCTCGGGAAGCTGCATATGTTTGAAAATAAGGAAAAAGAAGCCCATGGCCGTGCCCCTGCCCCAGGGGTGAACCTGGGTTAATAAGATTTGGCAAATACGCATGTTCATCATGTCATCACGCCTGCCACCACCATGGCCAATGGAAATGGCCGTCTGTTCAGGAATCAGTCCAGTTGCACCTGGCTCGCCCTTCGGTTGCACAGGACTCCTGCTCTGGGGTAGAAGCCATGCCTTGGGTACCCACCGACACTGAGGTTCCTGCAGGAGCCACCACCGTAGAGAGGGTCCTGGGACACCTGCAGGATGCAGAGTCAGGAGGCTGTGGCTCACTCTGCCGCTGCTTCCCATCTCTGGAAGAGTCTAGCCAAGCCTCTCCTCTCCTGACCTGAATTTTTCCATCTATAAAATGGGTGGGGGACAGGGTTTATCTCCTAGGGCCCTTCCGTTCTAGACTAATCAGTGTCTATTTCAACTTTGCTCTGTAGGACTCGCAGCTCAGGGCCAGGTTCTGTCTCAGGAGCAGCTGCTTCCGGAGGGGCAGGCTCAGTTCTGGCTGCGGACAACAGACTCCCTGGGAAAGATGATTTCTTTCCATTCCATTCCCCAACTCCCACAGGAATAAGGCTAAGTCCAGAAACTCCAACTGCCTAAGAAAGGGAGGAGAGGGTGAGCTATTGCGAAGTAGGAGAGGGAAAGAGACAAAGACAAGGGGGAGGGTCTTTGCTTCCTAGTACAGTGAAAACTGTGAGAGCTGGAACTCGATGGGACTGCCTTTTTTCCAGATCTCGCAAGTTTTTCACCTTTGACCAATTATCTATTGCTCTCTATTGGTGGAAAATATTTGAGTTTTCCCTCTCTGACAGGTTTCCACCTTACACAGTTTCCAGCTTTTGCAGGTTTTATTGTATAACACAAAAGACCCCCAGAGTTTCAGAATTCAATCCATTCTTGCCTTGAACAACTACTTTCTTATTCCAAACACACAGCACTGGCTGGTGGTTCAGCCCTGCTTGCCGGACCAGGACCCCCTGAGCTGAGCATTAAGCAGGCACCCCTAAACTTGAGTGCCTCCCAGAACCATGGGGCCACATGCTATTGCAGGTTCCCAGGCCCCACCCACCAAGATGCTTGTTTAGTAGATTAGGAGTGAAACCCTGGGATCTGTATTTTTAATGGGTTCTGTTGCACAGAGTCCTCCGATCACACTTTGAGGTGTCAGCACTGGGGACACAATGAGCGCAGATGTGCTGTGTCCCCAACAGGGAGGCCCGAGCCTGCTCTTGAGTCACAGGCAGCACCCAAGTAAGAAAAATCTGGCTTAAATGAGTGACTCTAGCTTTATGCCATCAGAAAATCTAGACACTATTCTGGTTCAATATAGATCTACGGTTTATATTTTATGGATTAGTATTATTTTTACTTTCAAATACATTGTGGGAACGTTATTGTTGTTTTGGGAGCTGTCAGGTTGATTCCAACTCATAGAGACCCAATAAGATGGAGTAAAACTGCCCCCATAGGGTTGCCCAGGATGTTGTCTTTACGGGAGCAGATCACCAGGTCTTTCTCCCATGGAGCAGCTAGTGGGTTTGAACTGCCAACCTTTCAGTTAGCAGCCAAGTGCTTAACCATTGTGCCACCAGGGCTGCTTATTTTGGGAATAAAAAACCCATTGCCATCAAGTCAATTCTGACTCATAGCGACCCTATAGAACAGAGTAGGGCTGCCCCACAGGGTTTCTAAGTCTGCAATCTTTATTAAAGCAGACTGCCACATCTTGGCTGGTGGGTTCCAACCATCGACCTTTTGGTTAGTAACTGAGTGCTTAACCACTGCACAACCAGGGCCTCCATAATCTTTTTCGGTCTTAAAACCTCTGGAGGTCTCAACTGAATGCTGAGTATTACGATTATAATTATTATGATAACGATAGCTAATACTTAAACCTAGCACTGACTAGGGGCCCTGCTGGCACAGTGGTTAAGAGCTATGGC
>NW_004443984.1:16078634-16080207 GCF_000243295.1 Trichechus manatus latirostris
AGCCTCAAGTTGCAATACTGAAGGATTCTATGGCAAAAGTATTAAACGTCGCAGGAAGCATCAAAAGAAGATGGAAGGAATACACAGAGTCACTGTACCAAAAAGAATTGGTTGACGTTCATCCATTTCAGGAGGTAGCATAAGATCAAGGACCAATAGTACTGAAGGAAGTGGTCCAAGCTGCACTGAAGGTATTGGCAAAAAACAAGGCTCCAGGAATTGACAGAATACCAATCGAGATGTTTCAACAAAGAGATGCAGCACTGGAAGCACTCACTCTTCTTTGCCAAGAAATTTGGAAGACAGCTACCTGGCCAACTGACTGGAAGAGATCCATATTTGTACCCGTTCCAAAGAAAGGTGATCAAACAGAATGTGGAAATTATCCAACAATATCATTAATATAACACACAAGTAAAATTTTGCTGAAGATCATTCAAAATCAGTTACAACAGTACACCAACAAGGAACTGCCAGAAATTCAAGCCGGATTCAGAAGAAGACATAGACTAAGGGATATTATTGCTGATGTCAGATAGACCATGGCTGAAAGTAGAGAATACCAGAAAGATATTTACCTGTGTTTCACTGACTATGCAAAGGCATTTGACTGTGTGGATCATAACAAATTATGGATAACATTGAGAAGAATGGGAATTACAGAACTCTTAATTGTGCTCATGAGGAAACTATACTTAGACCAAGAGGCAGTCATTCAAACAGAACAAGGGGATACTGCATGGCTTAAAATCAGGAAAGGTGTGTGTCAGGGTTGTATCCTTTTATCATACTTATTCAGTCTGTATGCTGTGCAAATAATCCAAGAAACTGAACTATATGAAGAAGAACGTGGCATCAGGATTGGAGGAAGAATCATTAACAACCTGCGATATGCAGAAGACACAACCTTGTTTGCTGAAAGTGAAGAGGACTTGAAGCACTTACTGATGAAAATCAAAAACCACACTCTTCAGTATGGATCACACTTCAACATAAAGAAAACAAAAATCCTCACAACTGGACCAGTAAGCAACATCATGATAAACGGAGAAAAGAGTGAAGCTGTCAAGGATTTCATTTTGCTTGGATCCACAATCAACACCCACAGAAGCAGCAGTCAAGAAATCAAAGGATGCATTACATTGGGCAAATCTGCTGCAAGAGATCTCTTTAAAGTATTAAAAAGCAAAGATGTCACTTTAAGGACTAAGGTGGGCTTGACAAAGCCATGGTGTTTTCAATCGCCTCATATGCATGCGAAAGCTGGACAATAAATAAGGATGACGGAAGAATTGATGTCTTTGAATTACAGTGTTGGTGAAGAATATTGAATATACCATGGACTGCCAGAAGAATGAACAAGTCTCTCTTGGAAGAAGTACAGTCAGAATGCTCATTAGAAGCGAGGATTGGTGAGACTTTGTCTCTTGTGCTTTGGACATGTTATCAGGAGGGACCAGTCCCTGGAGAAAGACATCATGATTGGTAAAATAGAGGGTCAGCAACAAAGAGGAAGACCCCTAACGAGATGGATTGACACAGTGGCTGCAACAATGAGCTCAAACATAGCAAC
>NW_004443984.1:16081246-16084364 GCF_000243295.1 Trichechus manatus latirostris
TCTTAATTTTCTTGATTTTACCTCTAAATCCATCCACTTCTCTCCATCCCCACTGCTGTGACCCTGGTCCACGCCACTGTCATCTTCAATGGGGGCTGTTGCCACAGCCACTTCATCGGTCTCCCCACTTCCTTACTGGCCCCCCTCAATGCATTCTCCACCAAGCAGCAAGAGTGGCCTTTCTAAAGGGTACTTTGGATCATGTCATTGTCCAGCTTAAAACTGGTCCAAGTTTACCAATGAAGTTAGGATGAAGCTCACTGGCCTCACTACCCTCGACTCTCTCCCACACTCGCTCTGCTCCAGCCTCACTGGACTCTCCCATCTCTCAGCCAGGCCAAGCTCTTCTTATCCCAGAACCTCCAGCCTTGCTTTTTGCCAAACTGCCCCCCTCTTCCCTTAGCTCTTCCCACAGCTGTCTCCTTTTCATCCTGGAGGTCAAGCTCACTCAGCTTCTCCAACCTTCCTAACCAGCAACCACCCTGCCCCCACCTCCTCCCGAGCTCACCAGCCTCCATAATTTGCCCTCACAGCACTGCCCACAGCTACAATGACTTTATTCTTTACTTCTTTTTTTATTATTTTATTTTTAGTTGTTGTTGTTGTTGAAAATATACACAGCAGAGCATACACGAACTCAACAGTTTCTACATGTACAATTTAGTGACACTGATGACATTCTTCGAGTTGTGCAACCATTCTCACCCTCCTTGTTTGAGTTGTTCCTCCCCCATTAACATGAACTCACTGCCCTCTAAGTTTCCCGTCTAACCTTTTGAGTTGCTGTTGTCAATTTGATGCCATCTAGATAGTTCTTTAAAAGGGCACAATGCTCAAAGCAGACATTCTTTACTAATTAAGCTAAGCTGTTTGGTTGTAACAAGACCTCAGGGGGTGATTTCTTTACTTCTTATCATGCATCTGTCCCAGCAAACTAGAATCTCCTGGAGGGCGGGGACTGCATCTTGTTCGCTGAGCTTTCCCTGAATGTAGCACAGTGCATGGCACAGGAAAAGTGGGTTGGGTGGATGGAGGGATGCATGCACGAATGGGTGTAGGAGCTGGAATGAAGGGAACCAATGTTTGGGAGATTCTTGTGGCAGAGCCAGCCTTGGAGGGGGGCAGAATGAATGAGTAAATGAATGCATAAATGAATGAATGGAGCGAGAAGGGAAATTCTCAAATGGACAGAGCCAATTTCCATCACCACACAGAACCCCCATGTTGCCCTTTTAGAGCCATACCCACACCCTCCTCCCTGCCCCTAGCTCCCTCCTTAACCCCTTGCAACCACCAGTCTGTTCTTCATTTCTTTAATTACATCATTTCAAGAGTGTTATATAAGTGAAATCAGAGAGTATGTAACCTTTCGAGACTGGCATTTTTTTCCTCAGCATAATTCTCTGGAGATTTATCCAGGTTGTTGAATGTACTAATAGTTCCTCTTTATTGCTGAGTAGTGGCCATGGTATGATGCACCATAGTTTGTTTAATCATTGCAGGACATCTGGGTTGTTTCCAGTTCTTGGCTGTTGCAAATAAAGCTGCTTTGAACAAAAAATAAAATGCACAGAGCCAGACTACTAGTAAGAAAAACAGGAAGCATGCACAAGTCCCTCTTGCTAGATGCCCCTGGTTTGCCGCTGGAGGGAAACATCACCCCAGGACCACACCCCTTCCTAGGCCAGGCACACCATACAGGGGTGGCAGAACACGGTCTCAGGCACAAGGACAACTCGCTGCGCTCCCAGCGCTGCTCCGGGTACAAGAGGATGCCCCGTCGGACAGTGGGGGCAAGTACAACTATTTCAGGGTGCTCCCTTGTGGTTGGAGATATGTTGTAGTGAGTGTGCAAGTAATCATTACCAAGCCAGCATCTTGCTTATCCAGAAGGTACTTTGCCGTTGCAACCCAGAGATCAGCTAAGAACTTTGGAGAAAGCACCAAAGTTGTTGAGCTGTCTACAATCTCTATCTACTGGCTCAGTAGACTCTTCCTGAGGGTCACTGCCACTGGGCACTGTGACTGGGGCCAGAGGCCACAGACATGCCTCAGACCTGCAGCCTATCCTTAAGGAGTATAACGCCACATGAAACTCACACTTTCTAGCACCATGCTCAGTACACACTGCTCTCACCTCACACACAGTTCAAGAGTCCCTGGGTGGAACAAATAGTTAATGCCCTTGGCTGTAAGATTGGAGGTTCAAGTCCAACCAGAGACACCTGAGAAGAAAGGCCTGACAATCTACTACCAAAAAAATCAGGCACTGAAAACCCTATGGAGCACAGTTCTACTCTGACACACATGAGGTCACCATGAGTCAGAGTCAACTCGATGGCAACTGGTTGTTTTGGTTTTACACACAATTCAAACGAAAAATTGTAGTTCAGTAGCTTCCAAGTCCCTGGAAAATTAGAAGCAGCAAAACGAATAGACAAGAAACAAAAGGGCTGTTAGATTGAGGCAAATGTGCAGTTTGTAGCAGTGACATCAGACACATCCGAGGGGGAAGAGAAGGCAATTTCAAGGGAGGACACACTATGTACCAAGCTAAGGACCACAGACAGTCCCAGGTTCATTAATTTTTTCCTCAGCAAACCTGAGAGGTAAGTTAGCTTAGTGAGGTTAACTAACTTGCCTGAAGTCATAGAGGTCACACCTGGTAAGACCATCTTCTGAACACAGGGTCTCAACCTGGACCTCTCCTTCCTGAGGCAGTCCCATCCACAGCCTGGCTTCGCTGACCGGCCTCGTACATGTGAGTCACAAATGCCACTTCCCGCCCATTTCTCATCCCCAAGCTCCAGGCCCATTCATCCATCTCTGTGCCAAAGTGACGTCTCCCCTTGGATGTCTGGAATGCACCTTAAACTGAAGTCCTGATCCAAGCTGTGACCCACCTCAGTCCCTGCTCCTTCTCTCCGTGAATGGTGCCACATCTGTGCCCTGAGAGCCAGAGATGTGGGAGTCAGAATGGCCCCTCCCTCTTGCTTCTCCACCAGACCCCATCTGTCCACCTTCCTCCCTCTCTCCCACCACCATCAGGCCACTGCTACCTCTCTTCTGATCTCCTGCAAGCCTCCTCACTGGTCTGCTTATGCTTGTTCCCCTCCCA
>NW_004443984.1:16085778-16087662 GCF_000243295.1 Trichechus manatus latirostris
CTTCCTTTGTGGAATCACATGACTCATCTCCTCTCTCCTTCAAGTTTCTGTACAAGTGTCTCCTTCTCAATGAGCGTCCCCTAACCACTCTATTTAAAATTGCAAATTCCCTCCACTGAAACTTCTGATCTCTAGTCCATCCTACTTTCCTTATTGCACTTATTACTGCCAACATACTCTATATGTTGCCTTGTTGCTTATTTGTGTATTGTCTAGCTAGTAAGCTCTATGAGGGCAAGAATTGGAGCCTGTTTTGTCACTGACGTATCCTCAGCCCCTAGACTGTTGCCCGGCACACAGTTGTTGTTAGTTGCCATCTAATAGATTCCGACTCATGGTGACCCCATGTGTACAGAGTAGAACTTGCTCCATAGGGTTTTCAAGGCTATGACCTTTTGAAAGCAGATTGCCAGGCTTGTCTTCTGAGGTGCCTCTGGGTGGGTCGAAACTGCCAACCTTTCGGCTAGTAGTCCAGCGTTTAACTGTTTGTGCCACTCAGGGACTCCTTGGCGCACAGAAGGTATTCGTTGAGTATTTGTTGAATGAGTGGCACGTCCATTATGTGCCAGGTGCTTTGCCAAGGGAAGCTTTGGAGAATAAAATATATAGAGTTCTCTACCTCGAGCAGCTTACATCTGATTTAGTGTAACCTAAAATCAGAAAAACCAAACCTGTTGCCACTGAGTTGACTCCAACTCATAATGAACCTATAGGACAGAGTAGAACAGCTCCATAGGGTTTCCAAGGCTGGAATCTTTATGGAAGGAGCCCTGGTAATGCAATGGTTAAGCGCTCAGCTGCTAATTGAGAGGTCGGTGGTTTGAACCCACCAGCAACTCCATGGGAGAAAAGACCTAGCAATCTGCTAGGCTGGTGGGTCAAGCAAGACGAAGACTGAGAATCAACTATGCCCTTAGCATCTGAGACATTGCTAGTCACCCTGGTGACAACAGATTTGATAGCACAGTGGAGACAAATGCATCAAGTGAGTTCAAGAGAGGAGGGGAGGAGAAGGCCAGAGGTATGGAGTCCAGAGAACCAGCAAGGAGTCTGCCGCCAAGGGGAGCAGAAAGGGGAAGGGGTCTCAGAGGCGAGGAGCTATCCACTTGGAAGGACAAGTGCTCTCCGGGGCTCCCAGGTCCCTGCCTGACTCCACACCTCCTTCAGCTCCTTCCTTCTGCTCCCTTCAGGAGGGAGCTCCCCACCAGCCATCCTCAGAGCTGGTTAGGGTGCCTAGCTGCCCAGGAGTCTTATACCACCCTCTATACATTTTCTGAGCGCAATTCATTTCAAGTCACTGTCTGGCCTTCTGCATTTTTGCCAGGGTCGGGGAGGCAAAGGGAGTGGGAGACGGTGCCAAACAAAAACAGCCCTGAGGTGGTGTTGAAACTCCCCAGGGTGCAAGCCTCAGGTTGGAGTTGCGGGAGCCATGCCTGCCTCCTGGCACCAGCCATCAGCCACTTCCAAGAACGGTCAGCATCCAAAGCAGCGGCCACCTTCCCAAAGTGAGCAGCCCCTCATACTTCAGGGAGCCTCCCCCATTCAAAGGAGGCCCCTGGGCTGGGAGTCAGGGATCAGAAGACTGAGAAAAGGGAGAAGTGGCCCAGCCACTGGAAGGAGCACGGGAGCCCCAAGTTCCAGTCCTAGCTCCATCATTAACTTGTTATATGGCCTCAGGAAAATGCCTCAACTTCTCTGAACCAGAGTAGTCTCATCTGTAGAATGAGAGTGTCAAGCTAGGGAAAAAAATGTCGTAGCCATTATTTATGGAGCACTTACTATGTGCTGAAGCTAATTTAAGTGCTTTACATGAGCTCCTCAAATCCTCCCAGCAGCCCTGTGAGGCAAGTACCATGACGATCCCCGTTTGACAGAGGAGGAGAC
>NW_004443984.1:16088422-16089721 GCF_000243295.1 Trichechus manatus latirostris
GTTTAAAGATTCTCTCAGGGCAATAGTTTTGGGGACTCAACCAGCCTCAATGGCTCCAGAAAGTCTGGATTCCATGAGCATTTGAAATTCTTTTTACATTTTCCTCTCTTTTGAGCAGCATTCTGCTATAGAATCTTCAGTCAAAATGTTCAGTAATGGTAGCCAGGCACCATGGGCATTGGGAATTTTAAAAGCTAAGTTTGAGAGCCACTAGTCTAGATCCTTTTACTCAAAGTGTGGTCCATGGTCCAGAAGCATCAGCATCTCCTGGGAGCTTGTTAGAAACGCAAAATCTCAAACCCCTCCCTAGCCCTTCTGATTCAGAAGCTCCATTTTAACAAGATCCCTGGTGAGTCATTTATACAAGGGGACACCTTCAATAGATAGCCTCAAGGGTAGGCAAAGTGTTAGGTGGTCCTGTGTAAGAGGGGCCTGGTTATGAATCCAGGGGAGGAACTAGTGCTTAGTGAAGTTTGCAGACAAAATCTTTCCAAATGTGAGGCCAGTGGGAGGAAAATATAAGTAGTCCTTGGGGGATGGGGTCAAAGGTTTGAAACCACTAGACTGGATAATGGTTGTGGTTCCTTCAAGTTGAGACATTTGAGGGCTCTACAGTCTAACTAATGGTGGTAGGAGTGATGGGGGGTAGGGTTGATAGTGGCCGTGAGGGTGATAGTGGTGGGGCAAGGATATGGTGGCAGGGGTGATGGTGGTAGAAGTAGGAGTGAGGGTGGTGATGGTGGATGGTGATGGTGGTAGGGGTGATGATGTGGTGGGGGCTGTGGTGGGGGTGGTGATGGTGGTGGGAGTGATGGTGGTGGTGGGAGTGATGATGGTGGTGAGGGTGGTGATGGCGGTGGGGGTGGTGACGGTGAGGGGATGGTGAAGGTGGGAGGGTGACAGTGGTGGTGGGGTGATGGCTGTGTGGGTGGCGATGGTGGTGAGGGTGGGGATGATGGAGGGTAATGGGGGTGATGATGTGGGTGAGGCTTTGGCAGTGGGAGTGATGACAGTGGTGGAGGTGATGGTGGTGGCAGGGTGACAGCAGGTTTCATATGAGGAGTTAGTATGCACAGACCCTGGTAAAAGTGCTTATGTGGTTTTTTCGTTTAATCTTCTCTTTAACTATGTGAGATGGGTTATAATGTCCTTTCTATGGATGAGGACACAGTAACACAGTACCTCATTTAAGGTCACAAAGAGAGGAGTTAATGGGAGGAAGAGAGGAAAGAAACAAGGGAAGAAGGGAAAAAGGGAGGGAGGGAGCCAGGATTCATCCTGGAATCTGACTCCAGAGCT
>NW_004443984.1:16091191-16092549 GCF_000243295.1 Trichechus manatus latirostris
TGGCACAACAGCCTCAATGATAGACTTGAACATGCAGGTGATTGTGAGGATGGTGCAGAACTGGGCAACATTTCATTCCGTTGTACATAAGGTCGCCGAGCATTGGAATCAACTCGATGGCAGCTGTCCATCCATCCATCCAAACATCCAGCCATCCATCCATCCATCCAGCCAGCCAGCCAGCCAGCCAGCCATCTCTCCATCCATCCATGTTGTTCAAGAGCCAAATCCTCCAAGGAATGCTTTCCTGTGAAGTTTCTCTCATTGCCCAACGTCCCACCCAAACTATACATTCCTATTTTTATGGGGACATTCTGAGAAACCAACTCAGCCGCTCTCAAGCCTCCCCCTCCCCCAGCCCCTGCCAGACCCTCAGCCCTCCACTCAGTTCAGGGTTTCAGTCTGCAGGACATCGTCCCTGCAGGAAACACAATCACTGCCTAAGATGTGACCAGCTGGGAGGAGAACTCCCACAGGGTGGAGGAGCAGCTCCTGCTACCTCCTAGCTCCCCCTCTCCTCTCTGCCTCTACACCTGGCACTCCAGCACCCATCCGGTTCTAGCACGGCCCAAATCCTTTGCCTTCTTTTCCCTCCAGCTGAGCCGAAACGAACTGCTTTCTTCAAAACGAAATGTCTAGGAATGGGAGGGGAGCCAAAAAGAAAATACGAACAAAGTACAAGTGTGTCAGGACTAGCGGACATACGAAAAGCAGATTCCCTACTTGAGGCAGTAGGAGATGGATGGGTCTCCTATGAGATCCAGATGCAAAAGCTCTTTAAATGGTAAAATTCTATAAGGACATTGACTTGATTATTATTACCACTCCATCTTTTAAAGATTATATAGGCCAAAACCCACCACTCGTCCCTCAGTTTGTCAAACTGGAGTGGCTTACGTGTTGCTGTAGTGCTGGAACCTGTGCCACTGGTATTTCAAATATCAGCAGGGTCACTCATGGTCGATAGGTTTCAGCAGAGCTTCCTGACCAAGGCAGAGTGGGAAGAAAGGCCTGGCAATCTACTTCCAAACAATAGCCAAAAAAACTTTATGGATCACAACAGAACATTCATTGCCCCACTCGCTTGCTTTGGACACATCATCAGGAGGCAGGGACGGATTACCCAATAAGCAAGGTATGCACGGGCTTACTTGTGCTTATTTACTCATCAGTAGTGCACAATTTCAAAGATGTGGTGAAAAATAAGTGAGACTGTGCACTACAGATTAGTAAGTAAGCCTGTGCGTACCTTGCTTACTGTAAGCCCGTACGTACCTTGCTTACTGGGTAATCCGCCCCTGTCAGGAGGGATCAATCGCTAGAGAAGGACATCATGCTTGGTAAAGTAGAGAGCCAGC
>NW_004443984.1:16094056-16096148 GCF_000243295.1 Trichechus manatus latirostris
GTGGCTTTGGTCGAAACCCTTTTAAGTACCCTCCGGAAATTACTGAAACCATTTGGATGCAAAGTTCTAAAAGCAGCCATATGAAGCAACGTGTCCTGAATTGGACTCAGATTTCCGGCCGTGCATATGGACTGTGGCGTTATAGAGGGAGGGCCTGGGGGCCTGGGAAGTGGTACAAGCCTTCTTGTCTGCACACTAAAAGGAGCCATTCAAATTCCTAATTATTATCAAGATTGATCAATCATGCACTTATTATCTACCTGACAACATGCGAGACACTGGGGAACGTAAACCAAACAGACCTGGTCTCTGCCCTCATGGGACGCATTCTAGAAGACAAACAAGTAGCACATAAGTAAATACACAATTACAGGCTGTGATCAACATTAAGAAGGAAAAGTAGAGGAGGCTACCAGGGCTCGGAAGGAATCCCAGGGTGGTGGAAACAGTTAAGTGGTCAGCTACTAACCAAAAGGCTGTCGGTTGGAACCTACCCTCGGAAGAAAGACCTGGTGATCTACTTCCAAAAAATCAGCCATTGAAAACCCTATGGAGCACAGTTCTACTGTGACACACATGGGTCGCCATGAGTCAGAATCAACTCCACGGAAACTGATTTGATTTGGTTTTGATTACCAGAACACAGAACAGAGGACCTCACCACAGACCCTCCCTGTGTGTGTGTGTGTGTGTGTGTGTGTGCGCAATTTCCATTTACATCCCCAAACTTGAGTTCCATGGAACATATGCAATACATTTTGGGATTTGCTTCCCTTTACCATGGTGTCTTTTGCTTTACTTCATTTGGGGAAAAAAGGAAGGAAAGGAAAGAAGAAGAAGAAAGGATGCATAAGTAGCTTTGCCCCTAGAAAAGAGCAAAGAGAAGGGATTTCTAGAAGAGGTCATTTCTATCCCTGAAGAAACCACTGCTGGGGACAGAGCGGACAATCTGTTACTACCCGCCCCCACCACCTCCTTCCGACTCTCTTTCTGTGCCTGAGTCCCAAGGCAAATTTTACACAAAGGGGTTCAGGGAGCTTGCAAATCAGAACAAGGCTGGGGTAAGAATTAATAGAGTCTCTTCTGCAGGCCTTTCTTGGAACCATGAATGACAGATCCTGCCACGCGGAGCCTTTTGCCTTTGATTTTACAAAAAGCAGATCCAGGTGTTTATGAGAGGCTGTGGGCAAGTCATGGGTTTTCAATGGGGCTGTGGTTGGCTTGCTGCAGAAATGGTGTTTCACCCCTCTGCCGGGAGAAATGACAGGCAAACTGAGAATGATCATAGTCAAGATGCCTCCCCGGATGAGTCAGGGGCTGTTCCCACCTGCTGTGCAGAGAGCTGGTAACAGTCTACTGGCAGGGAGAAAAGCCAAGCAGAGTGTCCCACTCAAGCCCAGGAGAGTGCCCAACACACAGAGGCCCACGTTGGATGTCACGTGCTTCACATCAGTCCCATTTCACATCCTCGCCCCCAAAGCATATGGGTCAGTCCACTGCCACGTGTTTACTCATGCCACTGCCCCTGCCTGCAAGGCCCTCCACCTGTCTTTTTCTAAAACCCCTACTAAGCAGCCTCTTCCGGCAGATGAGGAATTGAGGCACAGAGAGGTCAGACCACTTGCATAAGAACACACAGCTGGCAAGAGGCAGAGTCGGGAGTAAAGCCTGAGCCATTTACCTCCACGCTTGGGCTTGTAAAGCCACCAGGCTGCTTCTGCAGGATTTCTGGGTCTTTAATGTGCTGTGTTGACCTGCAGTAAAATTTCCAAGAGGAGGAAACAGTTTGTCCTTTCCCCAAACTTAGTTCCCCCAGCTCTCCATGTCTCCTCTCCTCTCACTGCCTGCCGTGCTCTCTGCATCCTCCTCCACTTGGTGCCACTCCCACACTGGGTGCGTTCAGGTTTTTGAAGTACCTGTTCTGACTCAGGGTACCTGGGGCGGTAGGGCACTCAGGGCTCGGAGTCTACCACCAGCAGTTGGGCAAGTCACCTAACCTCCCAGTTTGCTTCCCTCCTCTGTGAAACAGGTATAACTTGTCACCTTTGCACTGCTGCGGGAGGCATTAGCGATCATGCCTGCACAGTGTCTG
>NW_004443984.1:16097364-16098643 GCF_000243295.1 Trichechus manatus latirostris
TAAAATAATAATAATAACCCTCTCTTGACTCTACTCACCCCTCCAGGACTCACTCTGTGCTCTATTTTATAACACTACTCCTTAAAATAGTTCTCAATACTCACTTGTCTAAGATTTCTCTCCTCTCATTCTCTCTTGCTCTCGGTCAAGTCTTTGCTCCCATTACTCCACTCAAGTTCCTCTGGTCAAGGCCACCCATAATCTTTGTGCTGTTAAATCCAGTGGTTAATTCTCACTCCTCGTCCCCATGACCACAGCAGCATGTGACACACATGATCCCTCACTCCCTCCTCCCTGAAACACAGTTTTCACTTGGTTTCCAAAGCATCACACTCTGGATTTCCCTCTTACTTCGATGTCTGCTCCTTCTTAGTTCCCTTTCCAAGTTCTTCTGAATCTCTCCGACCTCTCAAAGTTGGAGTGTCCCAAGACTCAATTCTCAGACTTCTCTATCTATGCCAACTCCCTTGAGGATTCCAATCGTATGGCTTTAAATATTGTGTGTACCCTGAGGACTTCCAAACTTATATTTCCAGCTAGGTCCTTTCCTTTTAACTCCAGACATGTATTTTCCACTGCCTCCTCTACAGCTCCCTTGACTGTATGGTAGGCATCTCAAACTTAACATGGCCAATGCTGAATTCCCAACACACACACAACCTGCAAACTGGCTCCAACTGTAGTCACTTAAGGGCGACTCCATCCATCCATCCATACGGGTAGGCAAAAAACCTGTAGTCATCCTTGGCGCCTCTGTCTCCCCCACATCCAAGCCTCAGCAAGTCCTCTAGACTCTACCTTCAAAATACACCCAGAATCCCACTGCTCCTCCTCACCTCCCCTGCTAGACCCTCGTCCAAGCCATCATCATCTCTCACCTTCAGCAAATAGAGTTCACTTCCTCACTATTCTGTTTCTCCTCTTGCTCCCTTACAGTCTATTCTCAACAGATCAGCCAGAGTGACTCTTTTAAAAGGCAAGTCATATAGTATCCCTTCCCTCAAAACCTTCCAACAACTTCCACTCACTCAGGGTAACAGCAAAGTCTTTACAATGGCTACAATTACCAATAAAAACTGACCCCCACACTGGGCCCCCGTTACCTCCCTGGCCTCATCTCCTGTTCTTCTCCGCCTTGAATTCTGGGCATATCTGAAGGTCCCCAGTCCACTCCAGTCACACTGGCCTCCTTGCTGTTCCTTGAGCATGCCACGTATGTTTCTGCCTCAGAAACTTTGCACTTGCTGTTCCCTCTGCCAAAACACTTTCCCTCCAGACA
>NW_004443984.1:16100697-16101361 GCF_000243295.1 Trichechus manatus latirostris
TGCAAGTTCCTAGATACACCACTGGCCAGTGACCCTCTATTTTCAGAGGCAAAAATTGGGCAACAGGATCTAAAATATGAAGGAAGGTTTGAATGTTTCCACCCCCATGAAGTTCAGGGTGTTAGATCAAAGGGACAGCCTTTGTGGGCTCAGCAATTCGGTATGTGTGCTGGTGTAGACTAGGAAGGTGGCGGATGATTTCACCACTATCTTTGTATTAATGAGCCATGTTCTACTGCACTCGCTCTGTGCAGTTTCGTCTGGTCTCTATGTTTTATTGATCTGCTTTCACCATGCATTCTTTACCTTGAGAACACTGTGCTTGGAGTTAGTAACATTTTAATACTGATTGTAATTAACTATCACCAAATAACCCCTCTTTTTCTTTCAACCTGATCTCAGTTGATTGTATACTTATCCAAGCAATGCTCTCTGTTCAATTGCCAGCAGTTAATTGCCCCAAGAGTCATATTTTAAAACAAAAAGTCATGAATTAGGGTTGAGTAGGTAGATCACTGAAGTGGAGTGGTTGCTTCGGCTCTGTTATTCCTGGAGATTTCATCCCTTTTTTTTTTTTTAATTCCACAAATATTAAGTACCTACTATGCGCTAGGTGCTGCAGTGGGTGCTGAGGCAGAGGGTGAGCACACACAGGCAGGGTGCC
>NW_004443984.1:16103420-16108801 GCF_000243295.1 Trichechus manatus latirostris
AATCCAGACAAGGGCCCCTTCACACACCTGGGACCATGGGCAGGAAATTACATTTCCCCAAGCTGAAATTACGAAGAGAATACATTGCTGTTGTGTTGTGTGCCATCAAGTCGATTCCGACTCATAGAGCCCCTATAAGGACAGAGTAGAAGTGCCTGATAGAGTTTTCCTAGGCTGTAATCTCTGTGGGAGAAGATCACCACATCTTTTCTCCTGCCAAGCCAGTGGTGAGTTCGAACCACCGACTTTTTGGTTGGCAGCCAAGCACTTAATCATTGCGCCACCAGTGCTCCTTAAGGCAATACATTAAAAAAACAAAAACAAACAACAAAAACCGTTCCTGTGGAGTCTATTCTGACTCATAGTGGGTAGCACCAACTCACATCCCCTACACAACTCAGAAAACCAGCTGCTGTAGAGTCGACTCTGACTCATGGCGACTTATGCGTATCCGAGTAGAACTATGCTCCATAGGGCTTGCAATGACTGATTTTTCTGAAGTAGATCACCAGGCCTTTCTTCCAAAGCATTTCTGGGAGTACTCGAACCACCAAACCTTTCGGTTAGCAGCCAAGTGTTTTAACCGTTTGCACTACCCAGGGATGTGCCCACAACTCAGGACATCACCCTAACAGTTGTTAGCTGGCACTAATGGGCCATCGCTGTAATTTTTATAAATATTATAAATTTTTATAAATATTTTTATAAATATTATTGTGGTGGAGCACACACTTCTACTCCAGTATTCAACACCAACTTATTGAGGTGCATCAAAATGGTTGGCTCCTACATGAGGGCAGAATCGACGTAGATTTTTTACCAAACTCACTTACAAAATTCAATCAAAGGAACCAAAAAAAAAATGAAGAAGGCACGAGTGTAAAACTCACACCTGTAAACCTATACATTGACTATCAGGGAAATTCTGAAAAACTTCTGGAGTGACATCCTGAATTAGGGAGAAAAATCACGTCCATGGGCAGGTTCATTAGCCTCTGCTGTAAGTAATGAGACTCGCATGGGTGCATAAGGACCAGATCTTCAAAGCTAATCACTTGTTAGCACTTGACACCAAATAAAATACTTATTGTTCCCCCTTGCCATCAAGTCAATTCCGACTCATAGTGACCCTATAGGACAGAGTAGAACTGCCCCCATAGGGTTCCCAAGGTTGTAAAACTTTACAGAAGCAGATTGCCACATCTTTCCCCCACAGAGCGGCTGGTGGGTTTGAACCACTGACTTTTCAGTTAGCAGCCAAGTGCTTAACCACTGTACCACCAAGGCTCCTATACTTATTCTAAATGCAGATTATTCTAAACATAGCCATTAGGTAAAGAGGAGAAAGCTTGTCTGTTTCAGAATGAAGGTACTCCACCTGGTAATAAACTTTTCCTGAGAGGACGAGATTGTGCGGCGTTCAGCCAAGCTTTCATTAAATTCTCTCCACAAATCATTTAACTCATATGTATTTTAGGAGCTTAAAAGGAAAAAAAGTCTATATATGCTTGTTATAGTTTATACCTCTCCTATCTAGAGGTCACTATCTAGCAACATCACCAGCAGAGAACCAGGAGCCAAGACATATCTGGTACGTGAAACAATGTCAGCAAATCCACTTTCAGGTGTGAGTGCACTGTGCTTACAAGGAGGTCTTGGGGTATTTTCCCAGGACCTACCACCCCTTTTTTCACATATAATATTAATAAAACCAGTTGCCGTTGAGCCAATTCCCACTGAGGGTGACCTCATGTGTTAGAGTAGAACTGCTCCATAGGGTTTTCAATGGCTGTAATCTTCACAAAAGCAGATCACCAGGCCTTTCTTCTGTGGTGCCGCTAGGTGGGTTCAAACCGACAACCTTTAGGTTGGTAGTGAGCCACCCAGGGACCTTACAATATTAATAGGCTAATTCCTAGCCTATAGTCAATTACCAGAGCATATCTGAATGATGCCAGGAAAGGCCTCGATGAACAAGGAGACTGTGAGGTGTACACTCTTCTCAAAAAAGGCCACATCTCAAGCTTCTGAATCCTTTAGTGTGAGGGCAGGATGTCCAATGTGCCTGAATCTCTGAAGGCGTCACTTTTCCACTGTTGTTGTTGTGTGCCGTGGAGTTGATTCCGACTCATAGCGACCCTATAGGACAGAGTAGAACTGCCCTACAGGGTTTCCAAGGAGCGGCTGGTGCATTTGAACTGCCCATCATTTTGGTTAGCAGCCTGAGCTCTTAACCACTTCACCACCAGGGCTCCTCACTTACCCACTACAAAGTATGAATAGATGGTTGTTAACTTGAGCCTTCAAAAAAAGGGGAAATGATGTTCAGGTATGCAGTTTGTGCAAGAGCCGTGGTGGCACAATGGTTAAAGCGCTCGGCTGCCAACCAAAAGGCCTGGGGTTTGAACCCTCCAGCAGCTCCATGGGAAAAAAAGACCTGGTGACCCGCTACCATAAGGATTACAGCCTAGGAAACTCTATGCAGGCAGTTCTAGTCTGTCTACAGGGTTGCTATGAGTTGGAATCGACTCGATGGCACGTAACAATTCACTTTTAAAAAGCAGGGGAGTAGCAGGTACAGTTAGACAGCAAATGCCTGGCGCGGGCGAAGCCACAGCCCCTCTGGCACTCAGCCTGGCCCCCATTCCAGAGCATGAGCGCGGGCTCAGGGTCCAGCTCTCTGCAGCACCCCAGGCAGCTGTGCTGTTATCTGTGGAGGGAGACCCACTTGCCAGCTATGGCTGGAAATGATTTCTATGAAAACAGGTAAAAACAAAAAAAGAAGTTGTGACACTCAGAGAGAAAGGCTTCATTCTCAGGCTGAATCAGTGTCTGGATCCCCTCCTTCCCTAACGAAGCTGAGATGAGGCAGCATGGCAGGCCAACTTGCTAGGTCTGGATGGAACCGCTCGGTGTGGTTTCCCAAAAACATACTAAATGCACTAGTCCTACTAAGGACCATCCACTCACCTTTGGCATATTTTTTTTTGTCTCCTTCAGATCAGCTGGTGCTTGTCACCCACACGTGGCACTTACTAGCAAGTCATGTCTCCTTGCTTCTTAAAGGATATGATGCAAGGGACAAGAAGCAGAAGCAGGATCATGACCAAGGGCTGCTTTCTTTGTCCTCACCCCTTCAGTGGACGAGAGGCAGGGCAGACTCATCTGGAGCCAGGCTGCCTGGACTTGATTCCCGGCCCTGCCTCTTTCTAGCTGTGTGACCTCGGGCAAATTGCTTACCTTCCCTGAGCCTCAGTTTTCCCATCTGTAAAATGGGATAACGTAACAATATTCCATAAGGTTGTTCTGAAGATTAAATGTAACACATGGAAAGCCCTTAGAACAGTAGCTAGTAAGCACTTTAAAATATTAGCATTCATTCTTGCATATTCTGAGTCCGATGAATCAAGTTTCTTTGGTTAAGTTTTCATGGTTTTACAGAGCAATGAAAGGTTTTCCTCTAAACCCATCTTTTTAAAATCGTTTTGGCTTTGAAATTGAAAACCAAGAGAAATAAAGCTATATGGAGAGGTGATAGAACAAGAAAGAATCGTCTTTTTTTTTTCACCTTGAATTAAAAAATAACTTCCTGTTTTACACTTCATTTCCCTTTAGATCTGATGCAGCAGGGAGCAAAGAGGAAAGGGAGCATTTTGGTCCATATATGAATAGCTCTGGCCTGGCCAAAGGATGCTGGTGTCCCTGGTGGCAGAACCAGAAATACGGGCCATTCAAGAGTGTTCTCTCTGAGCAGAGACAAGAGATTACGAGGGGGTGTTCTGTCTATGAAATCTCGCATGTGGCAAAGCAGCTTTGACCACCAGTCACCGTTCTCAATCAGATTCAAATTGAGGTTTGAGGACAATGGGCCATTACAAGAGCAGAGACAAAAGATCATGAGGGATGTTCTGGCTACTGCAACCTGGGTGTCTATGAAATCTCACTTGTGGCAAAGCGGCTTTGACAACCAGCCCCAATTTTTAATCAGACTCAAATTGAGGTTCGAGGGAAACTTTGTCTAATATTAGTAATAATACTAACAGCAGCTAGCGTTTATGGAGGACTTACTCTGCCAGGCAGCACATGGGGTCCTCACAGGCTTATCTGTTGTCTTCGCATTGATTCTTTGTGGTCAGACTCATTATTGTCACCATTTTACAGAAAGGAAAACTGAGGCTCAGAGGTTAAGTAACATGTCCAAGGTTATATAGCTAGTAAGTGATAGAGCCACAATTCAAATCTTTTATTCATTCAACAAATACTTCCTGAGCAGGTACCACATGTCAGGCACTGTTCTAGATGCTAGAGATGTAGCTGTGAACAGGACAAAGTCCCTGCCCTGTCCATAGAACTTCCATTCTAGTAGAGGGAGGCGAGCAGCAAACGAATGGAACAAATCCCTAACAGAATGCATGGAAGGGCTATATTCCTTGAAGAAAAGTGGAGCAGAGAGAGGAAATAGAGAAGGGCAAGGGCAGTATTTCAGAGAGGATAGTCAGGGCAGGCTTCTCTGAGGTGGTGACAGCTGACAGGTGCTCTGGTCTGGGGTCCATCCCTCACCTACATTCTACTACCTGAAGAGAGATCACAGCGATACCTCAAAACCATACTGGTACCAGCCTGCACCCCACCATCTCCTCCACAGAAGGCAGCAGGCCTTCAGGAAAAGCTGAAGTTTAAATGTCTATGTGTGTGTAATCACTAAAGCTGAAGTTTAAATGTCTGTGTGTGTGTAATCACTAAAGCTGAAGTTTAAATGTCTGTGTGTGTGTAATCACTAAAGCTGAAGTTTAAATGTCTGTGTGTGTGTAATCATTGTGGGGCACCCTTGACTAAAGCTCCCCAGGGACCGCCTCCCATCCTCTGGACCCAGAGTGTATCCCGGCTCACTCGTTTCACCCTGCCTACGTGCAGAAAGGAAGTGGATCGCCTGAGGAGCCTCTTGGAGTGGTTTTTGAATTCTGGCAAAAGTTCTATCCTCACCGAAGGTAGTAATAACCCACCCACTCTGTGGAACCACACAAACTGACGTTTGTCATTTCCCATGAAGGAATCTGTTCGTCTTCCTCTTTCAGGAGCCTTAGAGGCATGTTTCTTCAGCAGCCTCTTCAAAGTTCTTTATCATCATCCAAGTTTTGTCCTTCCTACCTGGGGGACCACGGGCACACTGAACCCTTCGTCTGTGTCTTCAGTGGCAGCTCCAAATGTTCTATTATTGTGAGGGTTCAAGCACCTGACACTCCACGTAAGCAGTTATTACCATCACCACTGTAACCGTCACTTGCTGAGTACTCACAACACGTGGCGCTCCTTTAATACTCGGCCACACGGGGCGGGGTGAGGGCAGGGGCTAGAAGCTCCACCTGCACGGCCTTGTTTCC
>NW_004443984.1:16109598-16111169 GCF_000243295.1 Trichechus manatus latirostris
AAATATTAAAATACATTTTAAATGGGAACTTTGTTAAAAAATTAAAACGGCCACAAGTGTATCCTAAGGCCTAAATACCCTTTTGTTATTAACTTACCTGTGCAAATTTCAGGGTTTTTTTTTTTTTTTTTTAATGATTGATTTAAAATTTACATTTAGGTTGAATGCCAAGACTTACAGATCTAAACAGAAATCCAGATTAAACAGTAAGCTGCTATTTAAACACTGAGATGGAACTATTCTTAGCTTAAATATGTTCTGATTCAGAACATAAACCTGTTCTTAAAAATAGTCTGTAGCTTTCCATCATTACTGAGATGACACCCAGTTCCCTCTCCCCTCACTGGGTTTACTCAGGTAGCACCTCTTAAGGAATGTTCTACAACTTCTTTGTATGGCTTCCTGCTGTGGCTTATTTGCCGGGCATGGGAAAGCACATTTAAGCAATAACTTCTTCCATAAAATGTTTATGTTCTATGGAACATCCGCCTGAATTTTGTTGTCATTTGCTATAAAAAAAGTTGAAAAGGAATTCAGCTGGTACAAACGAAGCAGAAAACAGAAGCACGTAGAAATCCTCTTACCCCAATAGTTCAAGTTTACTCTAATAAAACTATTTCAAGCCCCTTTCAGTGGCTCACAACAGAACGTAGCTTTTGCAGCTGCAAGTAATTTAATGCAGCGTCGCTATGGTTTTCTAATTCTTAATCTTAATCCAGACAGTAAATAAAGCCTATGCACACCCTCCAGGCTCTAATCCTATGCTTTAAAAATAACATCGGAACAAGAGCTAAGAGAAAAATCACAAACCCTCAATCAGAATTCAAAAAACAAATTTTCTTTCATGAAAGAAAATTTAATTTTAGAAGAAAACAAACTGGTAACAAAGATGTTCTTTAATTTTCAGATTAAGTTCTGGGGTCAGTGCTGATTCAAGGCAATCTCATTGATTTTCAAGATTAAGGTAGGAGAGTGGATATTGACTTCTGGGAAGTATTTTCAATAAAGATGGAGATAAAACAGATTTTATACATAATCTTCATTTTACCAAACAATTAAATTGGAGACAAACCTAACAAGGGAGTGAAAAGGCAACCCTAGGAGAGTCAGATACGCCATGCCTTACCATTCTCCAGTGCTCCGTGAAGAATTAGAAAAAAGAACTAAGGCCAGAAAGAATCTAAGAATAAACTACACCCCCAATTTGTTTGATTTTGTTCTCTGGTACAGAATAAAATCTCAGATGACAGAACAGAGCTCAGGTCTTCCAAGATAGACTGCATGTAGCTCCAATCACAATATACAACCTACAAACCGTACTCTGAATGGAAGATGTAAACAAGTCTCAGATAAGGTGCAAAATGTCCCTAAGAATCCACCTGCAATCAGAGCAACCAGAAGCTCAATATACATTAAAAATGAACAAGACAAAAATTAATGGCATGCTGTATGACCTCACTTATACAAAAAGACAAGAACAGGCAAATGTATAGAAACCAGAGTTTATTAGTGATTAGTAGGGGAGGGAGGCAAGCGGAAAGGGAGGGCTTAATGCTTATGGAGCACTGACT
>NW_004443984.1:16111887-16156420 GCF_000243295.1 Trichechus manatus latirostris
GGTGACAACAGCAACTTTAAAGATTAGACAGCAACCTTAGCAGGCAGTGAGTTTATGTTGATGGGGCAGGAAAAACTCAGAAAAGGAGGGTGAGAATGGATACAACTTGAAGAATGTTATCAATGTCACTGAATTGTACACATAGCAACTGTTGAGCTGGTCTATGTTTTGCTGTGTATATTCTCAAGAACAAAATAAAAAAAAATTTAAAACTGCTTAGCACGGCACTTAGCACACAGTAAGCAATCAAAAAAATACACCAATTCGCCCTGAAGCTTATCAGATCCTTTCTGATACAATTTCAACAGGAAGCAGCACAGGGCGGGGGGGAGTGGTAACTGAAGTGTTCCAGTGGAGGTGGTGGTGAGTAGTGGGTGCTGGGTGCTGGGGCAGCAGCAGTCTCCAAAGGGGAGGCAGGGGGGACATAGAATGGATCAACCAATGAGCAGTTCCAAATCTTTTCCCCTACATCACACACACTCAAACCTCAAGCTTTGTTCCATTTAACTTTTTAAGTCAATGTTTTAATTTTATCTAGAAAGAATGTAATGGTGATACAGATACTATCATTCTCAACAGTCTGGACCTAGTTTTTATTTTTTTTATTTTTAATGTCATAGCACTGTGTATATTAAAGCCCTTAAAAAAACCAGTTGCCATCGAATCAACTCCAACTCATGGCAAACCCATGTGTGTTAGAGTAGAACTGTACTCCATAGAATTTTTAGTTTTTTGGAAGTAGACTGCCAGGCCTTTCTTGCAAGGCATCTCTGGGTGAACTCGAACCTCCAATCCTTCAGTTAGCATGCGAGCACGTTAACCGTTTACACCACCCTCGGGCTGCTACATCAAGGCCTTGAATAGGAAGGGTTTGGTGTTACTTCTAGATTCAGCAGATAGGTATCTCCCCACTGACGCGACAGGAGATAACTGCACCTTGGGAAGCAAACTCTGAGGAAAGGTCAAGGCCCCAGGAGTGGCCCAGCAGGGCCTCCAGGCCTTTGGACAAACACATGCTCCCAAAAAAGGTCAGCTTCTCCCTTCTTTCCACGACTACATACTTTTTTCTACCCCTGAGCTCAAGACTGGATGCAGAAGAGCCCTTGACTCCACCCCTGACCAACTCCACAGCCTCAGGAATGGGAACAATGATAGTGCCCACTTTGTAGGGTGGTTACAAGGATTAAATGTGTCAGACCTCACAGTGCTGTGAGGCTCAAACGAGAATACACAGTATTCGATCAATTAAAAGCCATACACAGCATTCACAATTACTTCCCAATATAAAATCAAAAATTCTTTAATGTGCATTGGAATTATCTGACGGCTTTAAGTGATGGATGACCCAGGCCTCAAGCTCAGAAGCCAAATTTAAAAGATGTGTGTCATGGATTGTACTGTGTACCCCACAAAATGTGTTATCAATTGGGCTGGGCCATAATACCCAGTATTGTGCGGCTGTCCTCCCTTTTGCCATTGTAATTTTATGTTAAAGAGGATTAGGGTGAGATTGGGTCACATCCCTGGATCCAATGTAAAGGGAGTTTCCCTGGGGTGTGGCCTGTACCACCTTTTCTCTCTCAAGAGATAAAAAGGAAAGGGAAGCGAGCAGAGAGTGGGGACCTCATACCACCAACAAAGCAGTGCTGGAAGCAGAGCGAGCCTTTTGGACCTGGGGTCCCTGCACGAAGAACCTCCTAGTCCAGGGCAAGACTGACGACAAGGACCTTTCTCCAGAGCCAACAAAGAGAGAGAAAGCCGTCCACTGGAGCTGACACCCTGAATTTGGACTTTTAGCCTACTTTACTCTGAGGAAATTAATTTCTCTTGTTAAGGCCATCCACTTGTAGTATTTGTTACAGCAGCAAAAGATGACTAACACAGAGTGTTTTAGGGCCCTGGAACTGGTTGTTGTGACAAACCCCAGTAGGTGTGCTGGAGAGGGCAGGGGCCGCGGCTCCTCCCCAGCTAGGTGCCGGGACATCTCACCCCAAGTTCTTCTACCCTTCCCAATCGTACCTGAGAGTGGCCTGCCCACACTTTGAACATTCTCCAACTGACCCCTAGGTCCTGTGTGGTGCTAGCAGTTTGCGATTGGCAGTTCAAACCCACCCAGCAGCTCTGTGGAAGAACAACCGGTGGTCTGCTTCCGTAAAGATTACAGCCAAGAAAACCCTAGGGAACAGCTCTATTCTGTAACACCTGGGGTCACCATGCGTCTGAACTGACTGGATGGCAACGGGTTTGGTTATTTTTGGTAACTCACCCCTCAACAGTGCTTTGCCATGACATCAACTGAGGCCAGACCTCGCAGCCCCGGACCCAGTGGTGGTGCCACCAGGGAGGAAAAGCCACGGGCACTGAGCCTGGAAGAACTGGAAGGAATAACCCATTCTCCGTAAACTCCAGCCTGCTCTCTGAATAACTTTAAATGTAGCCTTTACATTTGAGCCAAACTTTTTTCTCACCCACCTGCATTCTAATCCACTTTCAAGGCAAATGGCCCTTTATAAACATTTTTACGGATATAAACCTATCTAGTCAAAGTTGAGTTTCGCTATCAAATCAAAATCTACATGAATAAGATACAAACTGCATTAAGTGAGCTATAATTTTAGTAGAGTCATTTGAACGTAAGTATTAACAGTCTGCAGTCGTCTGGATTATCAGCATTCAAACATTAAGCTACAAGCATCTTCTTGACCACCAAGCCTTTGCGGAATTGTGAAAATGTCTGGAGTTTTTGAATATGAAGTCAAAAAGACGGGGGGAGGAAGGGGGCAGGGGAGGAGTCACCACACAAATATCCACTCCAAAGAGGCCTGGATCTCTGTCCATTTTATTCACTGATGGATCCCAAGCACTCAGAACACAGCACAGCATATTGCAGATGCTCAATATCTGATTCTGTAAAACATCCTTCTAAAAGTATTTTTAACAAATCAGCCTAAAATAGCCAAGCTAGAGAGGGATTTATAATCAGAAACATCGTGAGATGCTTCAAACCCTAACTGGGACATAAGGCTTCAATTATTAATAAGCATTAGGTGTTTAACTCTATAATGAGCAGAGCCAACGCAGATGGGACAGCTCCTTCCTGGTGAGACGGAGTTAAACGACTTCTCAGAGATTCCTTCCTTCAATAAATACCTGAGTGCCTACCCTGCTCCAGGCCCTACTCTAAGCATTTGGGGGCAGTGTGGAGAACAAGATGGCCCCTGCTCTGCTGTCAATCTAGTGAGGATGTTCTGTCAGTGGCCCTCTTTGTGCAGACTTGTATCTAAAATCAGGAGGCAAAATAATTTGCCCACGGTTAAATCACCAGTGCACGGGGCATGGACAGCCCTTGTTGTTGTATGCCTTGTTGGATGCCTGGATGGATGGAGGGATGAATGAATGGCAACCAGATGGGTTAAGATGGAAACCCAGTTCTCCTTCCCAGATGAGCCTTCTTTCCACCTCACATACCTCAACTCCTCACCTGGGCACTGCTGCCTGTCCAGGGCTCCTTTTAGGAGAGCACTCACAACTGTGCATATTGAAGGTCATTTGAAACACCACCAACCTCTCCCCCTCTTCCCGCACAACACCCTCCTCCTCCCTGGGTTTTTCCAACACAGGATCTAAGCCAGAAAGGTGAACACTGGGCCGAGGGAGGGTAGATTACACCTTCACCACCTTTCCCTAAAAAGGAATGAAACATACTCATGTCAATAATGCACTGGAACAAGTGCTATAAATATGATGGTGGACTATATACAGCTTAGAGTCAACCATTTTTAATCTAGAAAGCAGCAATTGCATGTAGTCAAACTTAATGTAAATGTGACAACTTGTTTGTTTGTCCAGGGATCCATAAAAACAAAAATCAATCCGCAAACTAGAGTAAAACTGTCAGCAAGCACAGAGGAAGCTGAGACCCCACAGATGAAATTCTTTATTTCACTCTGACTAAAATAAATCCACACGGTACCACTGCCCCACTGCATGTCTACCCCTAGACAGTATATAGCAATTTGAATCAACAAATATTCAGTGGATGCCAAACAGAAAACAAGTGAGGAGATGCCGCTGGGGCTGACGACTGTACCGCACTTAGTCAAAGCGCAGGCTCTGAACAGCCCTCCTACGCGCACCTTCACTGCTTCCCCTTTAGTGCCCCGAAATGCATTACACATCACATTACGTACAAAACGCAGTCCTTTCACCAAGTGTTTAGAAAGTTTTTTTTATTGGTTACAATTATATAAAATGTATCATTGGAATTCCCCTCCTATTTATTAAGTGCTTGCTAGCAACAGCATAAAAAATCTTTTTTATACATCTGACAAACTCAAATGGTTTATTTCATGCTAGAAGGGGAAAAACAGCAAACACTGCTCTTGTCTATCTATACTTAATATCTCTCTCTTTCTCTGAAGGCTGCAATGGTTAAATCAATGGACAACCCCTTTTGTATGTCAAATTGTAAATTTTAATGTTTTCATTAGAATAGTCTTTTATATCACTCTCCAACAAGAAACAATAAAATAACTAACAGCAAACATCAATACAGGAACAACACTCTCCAGATTAACAACTCAAACAAAACAAAAAGAATTTCATGTAAAATGTAAATCACATATAATACAATTGAAGCGTCCAAAACAATTTAAATAATTTTAAATATTTTATTTTTAAACTGCTACAAATGCTTTATACAATATTTCAACATAAAGTCCCCGTAACAGAAATGTAACAAAATGGGAATGATAGTGAAAGGGTTAAAGTGGCACAAATTCACCAAACAAGTATTACACTACAAATTTTAAGAGGTAGATTACTTTTTAAAGTTGAGAACAAAAAACGATATGAATAAAACCTAGCCATTTTCCACCAACTCGGTCATTAATTTTTGGGGGGAGGGGCCTATAAATGCATGGAGAAATGATATTTATATACTGAGGAAGAGGCCAATTTGTTGTTTTTAACCTCTATTAGAGACTGAAGTGTAAAACCTGGAACATAAATTCATTTGCATTTATGCGTAGACATACATCTATACAGGCCTGGGAGTCATCCTGTGCATTGATATATTGCTACATAGTATCTGATAATATAATAGTTATAAATTAGTGCCAGATAATAAACTGAGAGGATAATCTCCATTTGGATATACAAACATGACACTAGGAGAGACATAAAAAAAAGTCCATATCCAATCTGGTTTCCTCTCCATTATGCTGGCAATCTGCTTGTGATATTTTAAAAAAAAAAAAAAAACAGGGCAAGAGATAAGCTAAACGCCTCTCTCTGTCTACAGTTCATTTAGAAGAAAGGCATCAAGAGCTGGTGTGTGACCAAAATATTTTAAAATGAGTGCATCAGAATTTGTCATCCCTGAAATCTACAACAAACTACTGATAAAACAGGGAGCTTGCTTTGCAAGGTTGAGTTCAAATCATTCTCTGCTATGTGCCAAAAGCAAGGGCTACACTCAGAGCTCAGTTCCCAGTCCAGTGACGACAAGCCAGTTCATCTAGCCCATCTTACGGCACTCTCCTCTTTGGATCTCAATCACCCGGGAGCCCCGCACGGGTGCTGGGCACCACCGAAGAAGCAGATGCCTGACTCTAACCAAGATAACAAGAAGCCTGCTGGCAATCAGTTGTGTGTTAGGATTTGTGAGTCAGCTTCAGCTGGTCTTGCAAGCTTGGTAGATTTCGTATCCTTTGCCGTAGTGCTTATCCTAAGTTGAGCATGCAATATCGTTATTTTGTCAATTAAGGTTTGTTTTGTTTTGTTTTGGGGGCTTTTCTACAGGAAGTTCCTAGAAAATAAGAAAACTGAAGATAAATGACAACATAATATAACCTTATATGAATTGACCATGTTAAATAAAAAGGTGAGTAGACCATAAGACAAATGTTATTAAGACAGTGACATAAATGATTCTGAAAGTATCTCTGTATCCTACTCAAAACAGACGTGCTGGGAAGAGGTCTATTTTGGAATGATGTAGCAGAGATGGATACATGGGAAATCAGCATTTTGTGTCCGTCTTTACGTTTTCTTGACTGGCTGCAAAGGGGACTCAGGTTTGCTTTTTTTTTTTAAATTGATGCAAAAGGAGCATTAAGGAATTTCTGAACACTTTGGGATTTACAAAGACCAAAAACAAGTAAGAGTTGAGTAGAGAATGTGCCTCTTTCCTTCACTCTGTCTTCCAGGGGAGTCCATGGAAATAAACCCTCAGCAACAGATCCAAATACAGCAGCATCATAAGCCACAGGCAAGCTCTGATGCTAACTTCCAGGGTGTACCGTGGGTGCATCAACAAGGATTCACTGTTATTAAGAGAATCTGAAAGATGGGTGAGATGCCTGATTTCCTTTGCTGTGCTGTCCTAAAAAGAGGATTTGGAGCACGTGTCTTTTTTACATCCTGACTGGCACAATGGCTTGTGCTCTAGGAAACGACGAACTGGCAAATTCCGCTGAGCCCTCGGTGTTAAAACAGAACACTACGGCTGCATTCACGTGGCTGACTGCAAGCATACACTTGAGAAACAGCGGAATCCTAAACTGGCATTCAAATGCAAAAAGTCTGAGCAACGGGGACCAGCTCTTAATCACAGTTTGTTATAAAGAAATGCACAGGAAAGGATGCTCTGCCAGCTCGAGTAAGTCCTTGAGTATGCAACAGGGTAAGTAAAGCCAAATCACTAGAAACTTAAGAGTTTTGAAAGCAAGTGTTTCTAAATGTATAAGAGAGGTCTTGCGTCATGAATACAATCATCCCTAAATAAAATTTTGAAGTAGAAATATACTGAAAAGGATACAGACTGTACTTAAAACAACTCCTTTTCAACATATTATAACAAATATGTACAGAGGACGAGACCCACTCTGTAATGGCCCTGGGCTAGACACTGATGACAGCCACCACAGTCCCCGGGCCTGAGTTAAGGAATCCGGTTTTGTACTAAATTCACTACGAGGTACCAAGATGACGAAAACAAACTCTCTGAGAGAAATGCCTATTCCTATGTCCAGATACTCAAAATATGATTTCCTGCTGCTGGCCATTTGTTTTCTGAACCCCAAAACACTTGAGAGCTTTATGGTCATTTGGTAAGCAGCCCCTCCCTTTGCCATCCACTCATCTGCAATGTGTCTACAGGACAAGTCCCGTGGCTCACAGGAAGGAGGAACAGACGCCATGGATGCCTGAGCCATCAGCTACCAATTAGAACCATACCAGTGTTTGCTTATCTGATTCTTCCCTGTTTTCTTTTAGGCCAAATTTCACTCAAGCAATGTAACCCTCTGTTAATTATCAAACAAAGCACAATAATTAAAATTAACAGAAGCAAAGAAGAAAGACACGGTTTGATTACGCTCTTTGGTCCTTTGCAGTCTTAAGTAAAGGGTTCTTTAAACAGCACTGGATTGGTAAGAGGCTAATTAAATGAACTTCACAAATTTATCGTTACTCAGCTTTTAAGAGATTCCTTTTAGATAGTATCAGAGACCAAAAGGGATATATATCCAGTGCATTCTATAGCATCAACCATTTGAGAGATGCTGTTTAATACATTCCAGGAAAATGATCGCATATTCTGGTTCATAAGCATCTGAAAAGGACTCAACTCAATAATGTCCTATTGTTGTGGAACCTCCAGAACACAGACCAAGTACAAACAAGTATTCAGTTAAAGTGCTAAAGGAAGCCAGCTGGGACATCTGAGAAACGTGCTCATTTCACCAGGGCTGACCTGCAGAGGCTAAATGTTGACGAAGAGCTATAATAACTGAGTATTTAGTACATTTATGAAGTAGCTTTTTTTTTGTTTTTTTTAATCTGATCCTTTTATTCCTACAGTAGATCATTCAAATCAGCCTTGGCTAAAGGGTCTCCTCCAAATCTTTCTCTGCTGTGACATAAGGAACACCAGCACCAAAAACTCGACCTGGTTGATGATACAGTGACAGCAGGGCCTTTGTGTACTCATGCCCTCTCCAGAACAGCTCTCACTCCACAGTTAAGCCTAATTCTGAGTTGCTTAGAACACCAAAGACTTTTCAGACATTAGAATAGAAAGTGATGGTCATGGAAGCTGAGAGTCAGGCAGCGAACTTTGAAAATATAAGATTTTAAAGTATTTTGCAGAAATTCTATCTGACAATGAATAATTTCACATGAAATCAATCTGCAGGCATTATTCAGGAAACAGCAGGAATTCCAAGAATGTACATCGACTCCAGTTAAGTACACTGATGTAGAAAGTGTGAGAAGTCAGTGTCGCAAATTTAACTACTGCTTTATCTTTTGATCTCTAAGAGCAGTTCTTAATATAAGAACATTGAGTAAAGCAGTAAAATCACCTCAAACCTAAGATTAATTGGGGAAACCAAGGCACTGACCAATGAAGCTGACTTGCCCTGGGTCACCAGATGTGCCCGAACAGAACCACAAGGTTCCTGCCTCACTGGAAGGTTCTCCACACTCTCTCCTGCTCTTCTTCCCATTTGGGAACTGGCCCGTCTATTAACCTATGGCTGGAGGCAGGCGGGGGAGTGGGGGGAACTATAAGGCATTTGAAAAGGAATATGGTGCTTTGTTTTAACCAATGAGGCCAATTTTTAAAATTAAAACACTGGCAGTGAAAGAAAGCATTCTCATGGTTGCTACAACTTTGCTGAAGTCACAGAAATATTAAAGAAGGTTGCAATGTGGTTTACTAACTCAGTGATGCATCAATAAGAAATTACCTACCGTCAGTAAATAATGTAAGTTACACTGAGATACTATCCAAGAGAGGAAGGACATTTGAGAGAACTTCATCTTTTCATATAGGGTACTCTGGTGGGCTTTTCCATGGTTTCAAATTCAATTCACAACTGGCCCCATTCAAATGGTACCACTTTTGAGTTCTAAGCTGAAATAAAAACTATTTATTTCTCTACAGCAGTCAAAGCAGTGAACCTTCTTAACGCCTACAGTGTACGCAACAGCTACTTCCTTTACATGCTTGTAGCAAAACCTTACAGGAAAAAATTAAAAATATCTGTGGGCAAGCACACCATTTTCTTGCCTATCCTTACCCCCAAGCTCTTAAGTCTTCAACGTTCCGGCCCTGGAGGACACCGCTTACCTGAAGTCCTTCAGCTCCTGCTTGGCACTGCTGTCCTCTCTCCTGTTTTCACCCACGTCAGTGGCAGCGGCCAGCTGTAAGCTTCGGGTGATTGGCCCCCCACTCCGTTCTCTAGATTTCATATTGAACCGGTCTGTTCTTCTCTTACTTGCCAAGGTGGCTTTGCTTTGTAGAACAGCTTTACTTTTCTGGACTCGCACATGCAGGTTCCGGGACGCTTTGCTCGCAAGCTGAGCAGGGTGATTCTTGGCCATAGCTTTGGGTTTTTTCCCCTCGACGTGCGTTATTTTGGCCATTCTTATCGGGCTGGAGTTCCTTAAAGAGGAGTTTGGCTTCTTGGACTTCACCGAAGTCCCAAACTTGACATTCTGCTTGGACCTGAAGGACGAGGAGGGCAACGGGACCGGCGCAGGGCCAGAGCTGCGAGCTCGGGTCTTTCCCAGAGGAGCCGGCGTGCTCTGCATCTTAATCTCCGCGTCCGCCGTCCTTCGGCGGTGGTTGCCGTTACTGTTCTTGTCACTGCTGGCAGGTGACGAGTGTCCGCCTTTCTTGGATGAATGAGAAACTTTTTTTTTGGAAGGAGAAAGAGGTTTTTGGGGACAGCTGAAAGCAGCATGCTTATTCAGGCTTCCAATGTAAGTGAACTCTCTATTGCAGTAAGGGCAGATGTGAGAGGATGACTCAGAAGCATTTTTTAAGTCGGCTTTCTGCTTGGCAGCCTTGTTTTTCTGAAGGATTGCTTTCTGCACAAGCTGATTTTTTCTCTTCAATGCATTCAATTTGAGCTTATTAGATGACATTTTGCTTAGCTCGACACTGAAATTCAGTCTTTTTGGCTGCCCCATGCGTCTGAAGGCATTTTTCCCAGAGTTATCTAAAACCACCACACCATTTTTGGGTTGCACCGTCTGTTTCAAAGGGACTGGATTCTTCTTAGGGGTGTACCGCTTCTTGTCACTAGCAGATGCACATGCCAGGATGTGTTTGTGTAGCTCAGGCATGTTATCAACACCTTTTCCACATTTTGTGCAGCGAATGGCAGTAGTAAAAGTCTGTGGAATATTGTGCGTGGTGAAATTTGTGGCTGTCACACCAATTCCCATCGGGTTCCGGTGATGGTACTGAAATGGAGGCGGTTTAAAGCTTGGGTAATGCTGGTTGAGACCCAATCGAACATCTGGATCTTTTGTTTTTACTCCAGAAGCCATTATTTTTATGGTCGTGTAAAGCTCTTCGGAGGAATCATTTAACTCCTCTTCTTCTTTAGATGTTTCTGAAGGATCTTCTGGTAAACTCTGCATGTGCTCAGCATGGGCCTTGCTCGGGTCTGTGAAGTTCTGGGGCCTGAGGGTCCCAGTCTCAAACTCATGGTGTGTGCACACCTTATCTGGATGGAGATCTCGCTGGTGCTGCTGCAAATTGCACAAAAAAGCAAATTCTTTTTTACAAACTGAACACACAAAGATATTCCCAACTCCATGAAGCATAAAGCGATGTTCTGACAAATCAGTTTTATCCTTAAACAGCTGCACACAGAATTCACATTTGAAGGGCCATTCTTCAGCATGAATAGATAAATGTTTGGTTAAGTCTTTAATAGAAAGAAAAGGTGATTCACAGACATTGCAAACAAAATTTTTGTTGAATGTTTCCTGAACAACATCCTGTTCAACTGAAGACTGGGGCTCTTCCCTGGGTTTCAGATCTTCATTCTCTAACTCTTCCTGTTTGAAAGATATCATGGGGAGCGAAACTTCCAGATTATCACCAGAGGAAACAACGGATGATACCGCTGAGAGAGGAGGTGGTGAAGGGGAAGAGGAGGAAGAAGAGGAGGAGAAGGAAGATGAGGAAGATGATGAGGAAGAAGAGGAAGAAAGTGTTGGAGGCCCAGGTGATGCAGCAGACGTGAGCGGTTCAACAGAATGGATGGGAGATGGAGAGGGAGACACTGTAGGTGAAAGAACTGGAAGTGGAGACTGTGCGGCAGCATTCGAGAGGGGAGAGGGGCAAGGATGAGGAGATGCATCAGATGAGGGGGCTGGGAGAGGTAACGGAATCGTAGGAAGGAGTGGAGGGGGTGGTGTGGCAACAGTTAAGACTGGAGGACAGCGTGGAGGGGAAGAGGGATTTGTTGGGATCAAAAGAGGAGGCAGCTGACCAGAAGAGAGGGAAGATGTCTGCAGTGCAGGTGATGAAGGAGAAACATCAGGTGGGGACTCAACAGTAGGGGCAGATAAACTAGAGTGGGGACCAAGGTCAGGATCTGGTTGAGGCTCTAGTGATTTACAAGGACTTGGGCTCCTGGTCACATCTGCAGCATTTTCTACAGGTAAATCGATGCCATTGTATTCATTGAGAAGAACTTTCTGTAGCATGCAGGTGGTTGGTTTCTTTTTCTTCACAGCACTACAGGCTGGCGGCACCAAATGGTTCTCTTTGAATTCTTTGCCTTCAGAGTCACTGCAGGGCTTTTTATGGACGCTGAGATCTAATACAGATTCCCACTGGACGGGAGTCTTGCCTACACCCTCAGCCTTCTGTTTTACACCACTGGATAAATCCAGTGGCTGTTGGTTGCATACATTACTAAAAGTAGAACTGGCTGCCCATTCTTTAGATATTTTATACTCATCGAAGCACGGAGGGCTCACAGTTTCTCTCTCATCCCTCCCAGACAAACTCCAGGCTGGGGAGTTGCTATGACTTTCCATTTTGGGTTTTTTAGAACTCAGGACAGGCTCAGTCCACACTGCTTTACCATCGCTTTGCTTCCCAAAGTCTCGAAGGGCAGGACTGTGTTGTGGAGAACTGGGAGGAGAGCTGGTCCGCCGCTTAAACCTACTTGAACTCACAGGTAACATTGACGCAGGAGCGGACACAGGAGGAGGACCCAGTTTAGGCATCTCAGTTGCTGAAATCCCTGCAGGAGAAGTTAGTTTTTCCTGGGTTTGAAGAAGTTGTTTGAGCTTTGATGACAAATAAACACTTTTTTCTTTATGAAAAGACACTGCTTCTGTAGCTGATATGCTAAGAGGCAGACTTACGGAGCACGAGGGTGCTACAGGGTCTGAATCCGTTTCAGCTTTAATTTTGGGTAAGAGAGGTGGACTGGTAGTTCTTCGTTTCTTAGACTCCCTGTTCGTGCTGCTGGAAGGCTCTTTAGGGAGATCGTCCGTCACAGGGACCGGAGTAGTCTGTATGTTCTGGGTAATTTCCACTGTCACTGGAGTAAGCAGACAGTTTATGCCATACAAGTCAGCCGAATTAGATTCCATCTCAATCACATCACAATTACTAGTGCTGCTGTTAGTCTGAATTTTACCATCGATATAGTAATTTAGGTTTTCAGAGATATTGCTAGAAATATCCATGATGTACACGTCATCTGCTTCCCCTTCCTCCTCAGGCTCTGTGCTTGGTACGTAGACATTCTGGGTGGGCTGGGCCTGCTCTGCTGGAGGTTGGGGCTCTTCCAGGAGGCCTCCTTTTCGCCGCACACCTTTGGGAATCAGATGACGCTCATGAACTCTACGCTGATGCCGTCTCATATTAGTATGAGTTCCAAAAACTTTTTTACAGTATTTGCATGGATGAAGTTCTTTAACTTCCCCATTCTCTTCTACAACAGTAGAATTTACTGCTTCTTGGGAAGCTTTCTCTGAATTCAAGATCAGAGAGTTCTGCCCAAGATTGGGAGGATTTGATTCATCTTGAGGAGTAACATTATCTCCAGATACTTTACCATCAGTGAGGTCTTCTGACGGCTGTAGTGTTAGGCTGGGCTTTCGCTTTAACCCTGTTTCATGGCGACGCTCATGCCTCCTCCTGTTAATTTGTGTGCCAAACGCTTTCCCACAGTACTTGCATTTGAACGCATGATTGACTGTAGATATATGGATATGCATGTGACGTTCAAGCCCCTGTTTGGTTGTAAACTTTCGCTCACAATGCTGACATGGAAACATAAATGTTTCAAATACATCACCATTGGGTTCTCCTTTAGTTTTAGGAATTCTGATAACAGGTGTTACCTCTGGAGAATCTTCAAGACTTTCTCTTGAAATATGTTTTGGTTCTTCTAATAAATCTTCTAACTTCTCATCACACCGTATTTCTGGCTCTTTCACAGAACTTTCATTTGGCATGTCAGCTTCTTCCTCCCCCTCTTCTTCCAACTCATCATCTTCATCATCATCTTCCTCCTCCTCTTCATCTTCCAAATCATTCACCTCACAATTCGTTGCTTCTACTTTCTCGTCTGGTTCTGTTTGTGGCTCACAGACAGCGGAAGGGACTGCTAATTCTGGAAGTACATCCTGACTAACCACCTCCTGAAGAACATCTGTCTGTTCAGCTGCTGAAGCTGAAGGCTTCTCTTCCTCTTCTTTAGGGCCTAGGAAAACAGAAGCATGGAAGTGAGGGCAAAAACTAGCCATCTGGTGACTAATTATTCAAATTACTTCTATTAGCATTTAAAATGTGTAAGGGAGATTATGATTGACAATAAATAACTTCTACTTTCTTACTTATAAAGTTGTAATTAATCCATTTTCATCATTCATTCATAAAACAAACATGTCTAGAGCACCTCCTATGCACCAGGCAACATTCTGGGCAGTGAGGAGACACATGAACCACAGAGACAACAATGCCTACCTGGAGCTTAGGCACTTTTCTGTGTTTAGCTACTCACATATAAACACCTCTTAGAAACTGTAGCGCTTCAAACTATACTGGAGTAGTTGATATTAAATTTCAGGAGACTAGCTGTGAATTCCCATTCCTCATGATTCCAAAATGAAACAAGGAAATTGATAAACATATTATCAGCTTAGATTCTTAGTAGTCTGTCCTGAATGGAATGATCCTCCCCCTCCTTCCTGATTAAAACCATTATGTAGAATATTTTCCAGAATCATGTGATCAGAATTGTTTCAAGTAAAAGAAATCTCAGAGATCATCTCTTCTAAGCCCCATGAAATTCTTAAAGAGTACTCAGCAAAGGAAACAAAAAAATAGAAATCCAAAGTCACTTCTGGGTCTCTATGCTCAGGAGGAAGCCAGTCTAGCATAATCTGAAGAAGATGATAGGCAGGTGGTCAGGGAATGCCTCACTATAAGGGCACAGGTGAGCAAAGACCTAAAAGAAATGAGCCAAGCAAGTATCTGGGGTAGAGAAGCCCTCTGGACAGAGGAAACAGCAAGTGCAAAAGCTCTCAATTAACAATGTGCTAGATGTGTCCAAGAAATAGCAGAGAGAGAAAGGCTCAAGTGTGGGAGGAAGCGGAGAGCAGATGAGACCAGGGAAGTGGCCAGGAGCCAGCTCACAAAGGATCTTGTAGGTTGTTGGCCTTAATTCTAAGTGAAACAGGGGACTGCTGGTAAGTTTTAATAGAACTATGTATGATCTGACTTATATTCAAGAGAATCATCCTATCTACTATGAGGAAGGTAGACAACTCCAGGTAGGCAAGGATGGAAGCAGGTCAACACAGAGCCGACTACATCCTATAGAAAGGTGTGGCAGCTGAGACTAAGGTGGCAGGGATGGAGGTGGTGGGAAATGGTCAGACTCTGAATATATTTTAAAAGTCAAGCCGACAAGATGTGCTTACTGACTGGCTGTGATGAGAGAAGAGAAGCATCAGGGAGGATTCCATACCAACTGCAGTAACTCTATTTACTAAACCACAAAAGAATGCGGTGTGTGCATGTGTGCACGTGTGTGTTGGGAGGGAATCAAAAGTTTACACGAGGCACGCTGAAGTTTGAGGTACACAATTAGACTTCCAAGTGAAGACGTTAAACAATGTCACATGAATCTTGAGTTCAACAAAGACGCTGAGCCTAAAAATGACAAAGTCTGGTCCTCAGTGTACAGACAGTGTTTAAAGCTTGGGACCAAACTATGCCACCCTGAGAGTGGAATGCAGACCGAAGAGAGACAGGAGGACTGTGGCCTGGATGACTCCAAGTTGGCGGAATCGCCAGTGAGGTATCAGCGAACTAAGAGGGGGTGGTCCGTGGGCTAAGTAAAGAAAGGGTTTCCAGGAGGAAGCAATCAGCTATGTTAAGAACCACCGATGGGTTAAGTGAGATGAGGACTAAGAACTGAACATCTGATTTAACAATGAAAAGGTCCGGTTATTGCCGACAACAGTTTTAGTGGAGCCGTGTGGACAAAGGCTAACTGGATTCATAAGAGAATGGAAAGAGGAGGGAGAGGCAGGAAAACTATGAGCAACTACTTCACATTTTGCTATAAAGGAAGGGGGAGAAATGGGGTAATAGCTGGAAGGACAAATGGGTTCAGCAGGGACTCTTAAAGATAGGAGCTAGTATAGTACACTGAACGCTGATGGAGATGGCCCACCGTGCTGCTTTCTCTACAGTATTAATTGATAACTTTGTTGAATAGGCCTCTTTTGCTGTAGACATATGAAGAGTTCATTAAGAAGGGCCCTCTAGAGGAGACAGGGCTACTATGACTTCTCCAGGCTACGTGAATTGGCTATTTCCCCGTTCACCTGACAAGTATTTACTGAGCACCACTATATGCCAGTGCCGTTGAAAAAGACTGCCAAGATCCCTGTCTTTGCAGAGTTTCAGCTTAGTAGGAACTACACACAAGTAAACAGGCAACAATGTTGTAATAAAGATCACTGCTATGCTAGCAGAAGTATGTGCTGCTGCAGATGCACACAGGAGGAGCATGGTTCATCAGGGAAGGATTCTTAGCAAAGCACTGAGCAGGCTTAACCCAAAGGATAAAAAAGAGTGCGTAGAAAAGAAGAGGAAGCAGGGAGGTATCAAAACGCGTAGGGTATTAGTTTGGACTTATATGGGAACAATGGGGTCCATTAAAAGTATTTTAAAGCAAGACAGTGCTATTTGACTACATGTGGATTAAGTGATTGGGAGAAGGACATTACTGGAGACAGAAGACCAATACTGACAAAGCGGTACTAGAACAGAGGAAACGAAGGCTGCCTGTACTAAGATGTGGAAATGGAAAGCAGCAGCAGAGGCAGAAAAAAGTGGCCAGATTGTTGAGAAATAAGAGAAGTTTGTTAATAGTCTTGGTGAACTTGCCTAGATACAGGGGAGATGGAGGGGTCAAAAGGTCAAATGTTCTAGCTCTGCAAATACAAGGTACTAATGTAAATACAATGATGAGCACCAGCCCTCTTGCTGGTTCCTAGGAATATCAGTCCTATTTTTTCCCATCTGCTATTATACTCACTAGCAATGAGGTTTCTGCTTCTAAACAGAAACCAGCCTTCTCTCCCCCCAGACAAATTTCATAAATTCCATGAGTTTTCCAAACTAGGAAATTAGTTCTTCGATGGTGGTAACGTATAGAGCTAGCTCCCTTTCAAATAAATTTTCAACAAAGACCCGGAGGTTGCCCAAGGAAAGATGAGATAACAGGAAATGAAAATAACATCTCCAAGGCTCAGAAATTTCTTCATGGAGTTCATTTTTAGCCAAAATGTGTGGCTTACTGGGATCAGGGAGGGGGCGGATCCTTTCCGTATGATTGGTAAACAATCCCAGATTTTAAACTGTCCAAAGTAATAAGAACAAAAATGTGCACAGCTCTATTTTAACTAATAAGGCCCACCTCAAAGTGTGTCTACACACTTGATGAGGTCTGTTGAGGCTTAAACATAAAGCAGCTTTGGGAAACATGAAGAAGCTGAACCACTTGCTCATTATATAGACCATTTGCTGAGGTCAATATGGAACACACAGGACAGGTCTACAACTGCGCTATACAGAACCATCACCTTGACCAGCTGTACTGCAAAAAGAATTGCAAATACCTATTTTAATGGGATCTAATGTTATATCAAGAAAAAAATAATTGTTTCGTATGATGGGGGGGGCCATTGTAATTTTTTTTTTTTTTTAATTCTGCCACCAAAGGTAGAAAGGTTCTTTAGTAATTTTTGTTGTTGTTCAAACAAATGTCTTAGCAAACCTTCTGTTGTAAGCAGGCAGATTTAGTTTTATAAGGCTCTGGGAAATAAACACTTGGCTGCTAACCGAAAGGTCAGCGGTTCGGACCCACAAGCTGCTGTGCAGAGTAAGGTGGGGCAGTCTGTTTCCGTAAAGATTTATAGCCTTGGAAACACTATGGGGCAGTTCTACTCTGTCCTATGGGGTCGCTATGAGTCAGAATAAACTCGACGACAATGAGTTTGGGTTTTTTTGGTTTATTCTTGCTTCATAAAGTGGGACAGAAAATGACAATCCTTTGTGCATGTCATCACCACAAACAGCGCGCTAATCAAACGACTATAAAAAGTATTTTGTGGCTTTTTTCCCTCTACAAACGTTTCATGAAAGAGTTACAAGGCTATAATTTGAAATTTGCCTAGGTAGGTCACTATGAACAACTCCTGAGCAAGCTTCAGTCTGCCTAAACTTACCACATAACAAATTAAGACACACTTCCCTTGCTTCTAATCGTATCAATAGTCTCAATATGGGGCTCAACTGCATTGAACATAGTCTGTATTTCTGATTAAATTTCAATTCATGCCTCACTGTGAATTCTTACATCATGGAAGGCCTAGAATATTAATCCTTAGAAACGATTATAAAGAAAAAAAATTGTGGGGAGAAACACAAAGAGATGGAGTAAGAATTTAAATTCCAACAAAACGTAGAAACATTTTTCATCCTGACAAATAAAATAAAAAATGTTTTGATATTTTAAGTAAATTTTTAACCTAAGTGTAAAGCAGACATAAGGAGCCCTGGTGGTGCAATGGTTAAGTGCTCAGCTGATAACCAGAAGGTTGGCAGTTTGAACCCACCCAGAGCTTCCGAGGGGAAAAAGATCTGGCAATCTGTTCCCATAAAGATTACAGCCTAGGAAACCCTACAGGGCAGTTCTACTCATCATACAGGGTCACTATGAGTCGGAGTTGCCTCAATGGCACACAACAACAAAGCATACACACATTAAAGCGTATAAATGATAAGTATACATAGTGAGATTAAATTTTTATGTGCCCATCCCAGACCAATGATGGAACATTACCAGCACCCCAAAAATCTGCCTTGTGTCATGCCAGTCTGACTTCCATCGCTATAGGTTTATTCTGAACTTTATATTACACCCACTCCTCACTTATCAACATGGTTAGGTTCCAAAGACACGGCTATTAATGTGAAAATAGGCGTTATGACTACAGCATTATGTAACTGCCGAATTACATCATTACATAACTGCCAAACCACTGAGAATCATGGCCCAACCAAGATGACAAATAACCTTAACCATCACAGCTAGCATTATTCTCACCTCGCACCTTGGCGTTTGTTACTGCCAGACATACGTCGGACAGTAGATTTTTTACTAACGTCGTAAATGCGGTATGTCAGATAACGATACAGTTGATAAGTGAGGAGTAGGCAGTATTTATAAATGTAATCATACGGTAGGTTTCACTTTATTTTAACAAGAGAGTAATTTCATTTTTAACAAGAGAAGTCTTAAATATAATTTTTTGAAGGGGAGATAAGATGGGAAAGGCTCAGTTTACCATATTAAATTTAGGTGATTATTTTATTGTTAAACCCTTTATAGTTCTTGGATGATTCTAAAAAGGGCCATACAAAGAGATACAAAGTAATTTTATCTGGCAACACATACCCAAACCCTCCAAGTCCAACAGGCCCAGCTTACCTTCTGCAGAATCTCTCATATTTGCAGGGGTGGAATCTGGCTCACTGGTCTTCAGCTTTATGTCTTCTGTTTTGTTTCCTTTGCTTTTATTTTCCTGGGATTTTTTCTTCCCTGAAACACAATATTTATTCATTCATTCATTCATTCATTCATCCATTCTGTCATTCACTATTATCCTGAATTCTCGAAGGAGATAATTATTAATCCAATCACAGCAAACCAAATATTTCTATGCAACTATCACTTCAAACCTACAGCTATCAAACTTCAGCTACAGATAACATGGTTTAGAAGAGTTAACAATATTGATGTCAATGAAAAATCGGGCATAATAACACTGAATTCAGTTCTACACAAATAATAAGGATGTGGCAGAAGTCTGGTTATTTGTAAGAAACATGTTCAGTCCTTTTAGTTAAGATATGATTATCCATAACTGTCAAAGCAAAACAACAGAAGCAGAGATTCCACTGTATTGCAAGAGACACACATGCACGATGGCTCCACTATCAAATGCTGAGTAATCATGAATAATTCATGGTCAGCCTACATGGCACTCCAACAGACCTGTGGGATTTCACTCTAGGTCCAGTACAATTCAATATTTCATTAACAATTCGGAGGATGGAATTCATGAAATACTAACTGTATTCCAAGTGATATCATACTTTAGCAGATAAGATTAAAATGCAACATATTTCTGATAAGCTGGAACAATGAACTAAAATCATCTGATACTCAATAAAGAAACAATTCTCTATAGTAGAACAAACAGTGAAGGTTCAAAGGCTCAGTCTCTTTGGGATTGAACTACTAAATTCACTACTACTGAATTCTAAACTTCCTTTTTTCTGGTAGCCTGTGTTTTTCAGTTTTCAGACTCATAACAAGTTCCTATTTATCTTCGGCTAAAGCTTCCTTCTCTTTCTGCAATGCTGTCCCCAACCTGACCTCTCAGAGTTCCCGCAACTGCCCCCTACCCTTCCAGAACAAGCTTCTTGCCACCTTTACCTCTGAAGTAGTAAAATAGCAAACAAGAAACCAGTCATAGCTTCTGGACCACATGGAAAATTATATTCTCCTTAACAGAAACACTACAGAGGCATACAATTAACTAAAATATAGGCAAGAGATGAAAATGAGGTCATAGACACAAAATACTATTGAAAAAATAATGATTAAAAGTGGAAACATCAATTCCAATTCAAAGCAAGTAATAATCCTAAAAACATCTCCAGATTTTGATAAGCCTGTAAGAGATTTAACAAGAAAAAGAAAAGTACAAAATACTTAATCATTTAGTTTGTTAGTTTTAAAAAGCAAACAAATTCAAAAATATTTTAAAACACTAATTCTTCAGGCTGTAAGAAAACAGAAGATTTTTTTGTAACTAACTACATAAGGGTTCACTCAAATTCACGACAGCATATTTATCAGTTCATTTCAAAGGCAGTTAAGATGGAACTCACAACTCAGGGTACATTTCACTGATGGGAACAGAAATCGAAGGTCTGTATGGACATGGCAGATTCCTGCCTCCAGGTGGAAGACTTATAAACCAATACCCTCTGCAAGGGGCCCAAACATAAAAACACCTTTTCACAATGGAAAGTGAAGAGCGCTTGAAGCACTTAACTGAAGTAGGGCAAAGACTACAGCTTTCAGAACGGATTACACCTCAACATAAAGAAAACAAAAATCCTCACAACTGGACCAATAAGTAACATCATGATACATGGAAACAAGACTGAAGTTGTCAAGGATTTCATTTTACTTGGATCCACAATCAATGTCCATGGAAGCAGCAGTCAAGAAATCAAACTACGTACTGCTTCGGGCAAATCTGCTGCAAAAGACCTCTTTCCAGTGTTAAAAAACAAAGATGTCACTTTGAGGACTAAGGTGCACCTGACCCAAGCCATGGTATTTTCAGTCACCTAATACGCATACGAAAGCTGCACAACGAATAAGGAAGACGGAAAAAGAACTGACACCTTTCAATTATGGTGTTGGCAAAGAATACTGAGGCAAAGAATACTGAATATATCATGGGCTACCAGAAGAACAAACAAATCCGTCTTGGAAGAAGCACAGCCAGAATGCTCCTTAGAAGCAGGGATGGCGAGACTTCGTCTCACGTACTTTGGAGGAGTACATCATGGAAGTAACCTGGAGAAGGACATCACGCTTGGTAGAGCAGAGGGTCAGCAAAAGAGAGGAAGAAGACCCTCAACGAGATGGACTGACACAGTGGCTGCAACAATAGATTCAAACATAACAATGATTGTGAAGATGGCGCAGGACTGGGCAGTGTTTTGTTCTGTTGTACAGGGAGTTGCTATGAGTCAGAGTTGACTGGACAGTACCTAATGACAACAATCGTCTCTTGTAATTCTTTCTTCCTTTGTCAACTTAACAGCACTTAGTCTAATCTGATGATGACAAACGGTCTTGAGGAACGCCATTGAGCTTAAGGGAATTTGGATTCTACTTCTTTCAACGAGTTTTCTTATCCCCAGAATAACATTCACCCTTCCCTGTGTGTGTGATGCTCAGTCCATATCAGACTGCTGATACCTAACAAAATGCCTTATCACCCACACACACACAATGCAAATATAAATGATCACCTGTCTACATAACTGCTCTAGTGCTGCAGCTGATGTTTGAGGCAATCCATGGATTCTTTTATTCCCATGTAAAGGGCTCCTAGCACAGCACTCAGACACTTAATTCAAGTTCTATTCAGATAATCTTCTTCCCGAGCTAAAACCACAAAATGTTTATAAGACATCAGTAGCACCACTTAGGTACCCCAAACAAGCCAAGCAACGTGACCTTTCCTTACTGAGCACTTACTTTATACTTTGTAGAAGTATAATCTTTTAAAATAAATAACAATGAAGAGATACAGCCTAAACCTCACCTCTTATGCATAAATCTTACATACGTTAAAAAAAAAGACAAGTTACATGGTAAAATTTAATAGAAAAAAATGTCAATTTGTTGTAATATAATCTCTTGCAAATGCAATTTCAAATGGGTAAGAAGTTTTTTTTTTGGCAACCTCTCAAGCACTATATGAGCTCAGGTTGCAGGTTGTACCAAAAAAAAAAAAAAAAAAGTAAACCGGCCTGTATCATGTAAATAGCATATTGAATAAATGGGGGAGATTTCTAGAGTTCTATTTCAATAAAGTAAAGCACAGCTTTAATAATATCATTAAGATGCACTTAAAATGGAATCACATTATCTAAAAGGTAAAAGTATTATTTTAAGCTTTATTCCCTGCCTAAAAGAGTATTAGAATAACCAGCTGATACAGAATGTCAAACGTCCACTATAGGACTCCCCAAACCTAATCAGTGAGTTTATTTTCCCTAGGTACCCTCTTTGAAAGCCATGACCATGGATACCTGCTCCAGTGTGAGCAGAGAAGCCACCTGTGGCAGGTACATCTTTTGTATTCTCATCAGAGGACTAACGAGAATCCAGTCACAGCTCCCAGGGACCAGGTAATTCTCTGGTGTAGGGGGCTGTCCTGCGCACTGTAAAAAGCTTAGCAGCATCCCTGGCCTCTACCCACCAGATGCCAGTAGCAAACTTCCCGCCCCCCCCACCCATTTTTGACAACCAAAAGTCTCCAGACATTGCCAAGTGTCCTCCGTGGGGGCAAAATCTCTCTGGGTTGAGAACCACTAAACTACACCAATATATTTGTAGGTCACTAAAAACACACTGGACTCTGCGGTCTACATTTTTATTAATTAAAAATTACAAAAAGTACTCAAATAATACTGATAAAGCCAATTCTAATAAGTGGGGGATGGAACCATTAAATTTACCTCCAAAGTAACTTTGATGAACCCTGACAGACTTAGCTTACAATGGAACTGAGTTTATCATGAATCTAACCATCATTCATTCAAGGAATTGAGATTATCTGGCACATGAAACAATTTCCTCAATCTTATCTAGAAGCATCTAATACTCAAGTTACTGCCCATGAGGCCCTTACACTGGCGATGAAAGGAGCTGTCGAAATCACCTGTCTTAACTGCTCATTTTGCAGGAGACACTGAAGGCCAGCGTCACAGAGACACTTGTCCAAGCTCAGCCAGTCTGACAGAACAGAGATTAGAACCTGTGAGTCCTACACCTATATATGCTTGGCATCTCTCACAAAGCCAAATACTGCAGCAAGTGGTTTAACCTACTGTATTTCCTTAAATCAGCAATTTTTCTTCCCTGATACTTGGTTTCTGTTCTGTATATAATCAAATTAAAAGAAAAACCAAAAGCAAGCCTGTAACGACTTCTAAAGGGGGAGAGAGGACTTGTCAGTTTCTGAGGCAAGAGATGCCTCAAGAACTGGGAGGGCAGAGAACCCATTGGGAGCCTGATAAGTACACATGTGCACTTACCATCAGGTTCCTGAAGGGTCCTACATGGCGGCTACTGCCGGCTGGGTGCTCCACTTGGTCTAAATAAGAAAGATACAGGAATGAAACACAAGGAAAGTGAAATGGAAACAATGACAAAGAATACAATGAAGGACAGGACAAAATTATATGTATGTAAGGAAAAGAAAGGTACACATAAAGATGAAGAAAGCTGAATGAAACAGAAGGAAAACAGCAGTTATCTACTTCATCAAGCTTCTTACGAAAAAAATTAACCTTAAACTTTGTACGTAGTTGTGGATATTAAGATCAATTTACTATACTTATTTTCTGGCCTGTGCCATGCCCAGGTTGTAAAACTGATGCCCTTACCACTCAGGTCCCACTCTGCTTGTATTCATGAGGCTTCTCTAGAAGGTCCTAGAGTTCCAATCCACGCCTCTCATTTTACAGACGAGACACCACACAACCAGAGATGTGAAGCAATCTGCCCAGGACCACACAACTGAATTAGCTCCAGAGCCAGAAGGAAAACCCAGGGATGATAACGCTATGCTCAATGCTCTTTTTACTACATTTCTTTCTTAGGACCAATAATGGTTTTAATACAAATACCTTATTTATTTATTTATTTTTACAAAGCATTTTATATCCATTACTACACTTGGTTTCAAATGAAAGAAGAGTGGTATAAAGACTTCAACTGCATTTATAGTAAAGAAACAATAATCAAATTGGAATGCAGATTTTCCCCCTTCGAGTTTCTCTTAAGCCAGAAATGAGTCCTATCAGTCAACAGCACAGAATGAGCAGATATGATTCACCACCAAATAACATCAATAAAATTGGATTTTCTAGTAAAAGAGCTGCCATATAGAGAAATCCAACAGCCATAATGACTACTTCTTAAGACAATCTGTAGCACTATACCTCTGGTGCCTGGCAAGTTACAGAACCAAAACTGCCTAAAGCATCACATGAATAATTTAATGTAGGTATGGACTCTGTTCTACTATTCCAATAAAATGGACAAACACTAACAAATTCTAGAGAATAATGCATCATTTAAAAATGTTCAGGCAGCAGACAGAATGCAAAATTCTAGAAGGCTTGCTCAAGTTACATTAAAAATTCATCACAACAGTGAAGGCTCATCCATTTGGTGATTTAAATGAATTAAATTTAGAATTATATATATGTAACTCTACATGTGCTGCCTCCTCACTGGGGAGATGGCCAACTCTGAAGAATAAAGTCAGAATTAAATATCATGCACAGAAACCACGCATACGCAGTCTTTGTTTGGAAAGCTCACCATCTTACTCATACCAGATATACAGTTGGTGCCAAACCAGTTGACATTTCACCTGTGAGACTTCTACCATCATACCTTGAAAGGTTATCAAGGGCCTTGGCGACCCTGAACAAGGATTAACAGCCACTCCCCTAAGGGTAGGTTGTGCCTGCTGCCTCCAGTTCCTCACCACTCACTCAGCCCTTAATCCATCCTCGCCATTCTAGCAGAGCTCCATTTTCCACAGATACCACTCCTTATCTCAGAATTACAGAATCCAAGTTCTCCAGGCTTTATTTGCCTCAAGTTTCTCCTTAGCATTTGATGGATCTTTCATTCTTAAAGTTCCCTTTCCCCAGCATTGTGACACTACCATCTAGAACCTCCAACTTTCCCGACCATTCTTTCTGAATCTTCCTCTTCATCCTGGCCCCTAAGTGAGTGTCTCCCATAGAAACTCTGAAGGTTGGAACCATGTTTCCATATGAAGTTGAAGAAAGGCTTCAACTGAAGCATTCAGCTCAATCATGGGGATGGTGCAGGACCAGGCAGCATTTCATTCCGTTGTGCACGGGATCGCCATGATTCAGAAGTCACCATGAGTCGAGGGCCAACTCGATGGCAGCTAACAACAGCAAAGAATTCAGCAAAGCTGAAGGTACAGACTCTTTAAAGAATAGAACAGACATGGAATAGTGAGATTCACTGGTTAAATTAAAAGGTAAGAGAGAACAGAACCACAAGACTTCGTATCAGAAAGAACCTTAAAGATCGTCTAGTCTGCTTCCCAAGCTTTGTGAATACAACTCTTGAAGCTTTATCTCACTGAATGAATTGCCTAAAATCTCACAGCAAGTTATTAGCAAAACTGGGCCTTTTATTCCCATCCAATTCACTACTCTTTCCATTGTGTTCTAACAGCCTTGTTAGTGCACTTTCTGGGTTCTAATTTCTCTCTTAAACAAGAAAACTGATGACAACGGCACCTGCACTTCAGGCAAGTTTGAGAAATTCATTCAAAGCATATAAATTCATTATACATCTTTTTAAATTTTTTTAAAGGCAAGGGTGTCTTTCCTGACAGGAGGCCAGTGCTGGCACCTAATGTTAGCACTCAGGACATGTGGTTTAGAGCTAAGCTAGGGGTCCAAAAGTAAGACAAAAAGGCTTAACTGAAGAAAAAGCATAAGGTTCATCTTAAATGATCTTTCATAGGATTAAAAAAAAAAGACCATGTCAGTAAGAGAGGGAATCAATGGATAATAGCAAAGTTATGAGCTTTTAAAAAATGGCCAAAATGATGCTATCAATTAACAGTCCTAGGTGAAATGGCAAGGGTGTTGAGAATTAGATCTCAGCTGTGTTTGATATTTGGTAGTGGTGTGACATTCTGCACTGTGATGAGTAGCGAGAAGGAGAGAAACTGGAAACGGATATATAAAGCTACGTTTTCCACAAAGAATTGAGAGTCCATTTCAATGTCCTTAATACATGCTTAAAAAAAAAAAGATAATGCCTTGGGCGCACTGAAGGTTATCACAAGTCACCAACAGGAGAAGCAGTAAGGCTGGGGCCATAAGACTCAGGGACTTTATGCCATAAGCATATATGATCAACGTATTACACACAGGGGATGTGTTCATCAGATGATCAGAAGGTTTATGCAACTGGCCAAGGTAAGATCAGTGGAAAATAAGCAACCCTGTGGGTCTGGTGTTTGAAGGAGAGAAGTTTGAAGCAGTAAGATGCTGTAACCGTTGTTTTTATGAAAGTAATATGATATATATTTCTATAAGTTTCTTTTTTACTTAAAATAATTTCTAAATTTATCTAATACTAAAAAATTCTGTTAAGCTCCTATTCACTGTAGGCATAATTTCAAATCTTTTTCTGCAGTTAAACTCATCAAGGGCTGTCTATAATCCTGGAGGTAAATTATTAAAACAAACTCTCTGATTTTAAGTTGCTCATGGTATTAAAGCAGGGCTCTAGGCTCTGCCTCCAACAGAAACAATGGAAAAGTTCTGGCTTTTTCAGTTCTGCAGCTCAGAGTATAAATTCCTGAAATACTTGTTTCCATGGTGCGGGGGGGGGGTTACATGACCTTCGCCACAGTGGAGGCTTCAGGCTACCAGACTTTTCCAAATGTCAGGTTGATGGGAGAAGAGTAAAGGGCACATCTGAAGGAGACTACACTCTGACTTTGTCTAACAAGGCTTTTAGCGGCTTTGACTGGATAATTTCAAGTACCAGAAAGGGCAACTCAACTACAGCAAATTCAAACCAAGAAAGCAGTAAGTTTCCTTACACTCTCTTTGGAACCTCAAAAAGTCTTGTGACGTGAACAAAACCATTTTAGAGACTAACTAAATACCCCAGAAACTTAAGCTGCTAGCCTGTTCTATTTCATAGTTTTCTTTAATTTCTAGGGTTCTTCTAAGGGTCTTTCAGTAGCCTTTACTTTACAGGGGAGAAAATGTTATTATCTAGACTCTGAAGACCTTACGTGTAAAAAGTGACGAGGCCGCTACAAAGTAAAGAACTCAATCCCAGTTCAGGTCTCAACCCCTGTGGCCAAATAAACCAGGCCAGGAAGCTGTACGGAGGCAGAGGTGGCAGGTTACAAGTGCCTGGCAACCCCTACAACAGAAGGGACAGCCACACTCTCGAGAATTAGTTATTCTCAGCTAAAAGGAAAGGGCTTTCAAAGGCCCTGATATATCTTACAATACTATACCCTCACATAAATTAACTATAAAATTTAATTTAAAAAGATTTTCAGGGAGTAAAATCTAGACATAAATCAGAGACATGATACAATTATAACACTTAAAATGCATTTTTTACATTTGCTTACAGAACTGTCCATAGGAATGATGGTCAAGTCATATCACTGATAAAAATCAGGCTACCATGTATCCACAGAAGTAAACTTTCCAGAAAACTGAGAGGACAGACACCAAAACTGAGAGGACAGACACCAAAACTGAGAGGACAGACACTAAAATACTGGCAGGTGGCTCTCAGTGATGAGATTATGGGTAGGGGCTGATAGTTTTTCCTATCTGTATTTTCTGATTTTTCTAGGCTACATTTTACTTTTGGCTACATTACACAACAAATGATTTTTTTTTTAAAGAAATACCTACAAAAGCAAAATTAATGAGACAACTTAAAATGTTTCAAATTGGTTGAGATTCACTGCTGTTGTTAGGTGCTGTCCAGTCCATTCCAACTCACAGTGACCCCATGTGACAGAAAAGAGCTGCCCTATAGGGTTTTCTAGGCTGTAGTTTTTAGGGGAACAAATTGTCAGGTCTTTCTCCCGAGGAGCTGCTGGGTGGGTTTGAACCACCAATCAAACCTCTGAGTAGCTGAGTGCTTAACCGGTGCATTAACAGGGCCAACATATGCAATTTTATAACAGTTCAATTTGGAAAAAGCCTCAACTTTCTACTCCGCCTGCACAGCAAAAAGTACTGAAGTGCTTCTCTGCTCTCCATCTACCTGTGTACCCTAGTATAACTGCCCCAGAAAAAACCACTATGCCAGAAACATCATACAAATACAGTTACAAAGATCTAAGACTTTTAAAAACATTCAGAACAGAGAATATTAAATAGTCAAAACTTCTTAGGCATTGAAATAACCACCCTTAACCTTTTGGTGTCTATTCTTCAAATTTACATATGCATCGCATTACTTAAAAAAAAAACATTAATCTGTCTCTTCTTTTCAAACAGCCATACATCTTTTTATCGCTTTTTTGTTTCATTGCACTTGGTTGTTAAATCCATCAAAATTTAAATCAAATATCTAATTTAAACAATCATGTGGACTGCCTACTGGGTATAGAGAAGTTTCTTAGCTACTAAGCTGGGGGTCAATGTTTTGGCAGTCAATTGTGACACTTATGACAGTATTGTTAACTAGCTTTTATTTTCCTTCTCCTAAAAATGCAGAAATTAGGCAAGGGCATTTGAATATACCACATTTGGGAAAAGGTAAAAAAAAAAAAAAAAAAAATTAGCTTATAAAAGAGAATTTACAAAAATACTAAACTATCTTATCATTGGACCTCCTATGACGTGACGCATTTTTATTCCAGTATAATATTTAAGACTCTTCTCCTCATCACAGTTGCTAGATGATCTGATCTCACCTCTGTGAAGACCTCAACTGTCTTCCAGCCCCTCCTGCCTACAGATGTGCCTCCATCAGAGCCTGGGATGACACATCACTCCAAATGGTAAGAACTTGGTCTAGAGGCACCCACAGGGGCTAGCATAAATCCTTCCACTCCAACCAACTCAAAACTGCCAAGTCTGTCTTTCAAATTCCAGGAGCAGAGAAGGAACTAAAATGTGCTCTCCTCCTGAATTATTTATTTCTTAAATCACAAATAAGATTTAAATTCAATTCCAGGTTTTTCTAACAGATCTCCAACTAAAAACAAAATTCGAGTAGGCTATTTAACAACACATCTCATTTTCAGATATGCTGGCTTATATCAGACTAGTATTCGAACCTAGCTCAAGCTCATTATTCTTGCTAGATTCATTTTTTTTTTCTCTACATACTTTGTAAAGTTTCTGGAATAATGGTAGAGAGATGCACTTGGATAATTTTTCTTGGGTTCCTATTTTCAACAAGGCACTTTGTTTGGAGCTATAGGGAATACAAATACATTACTACAAAGATGTCTGCCCTGAAGAAATTTAAAACTGAAGCTATATGTCTGTTAAACTTTGTGAAAAGCAAGCCCCTTTGCAGAAAGGCCCTACTCACGTCAACAAGAAGCAAATTTTGAGTGAAGGGGTGTTCCAGAGAATGCATATTTTATCAAAAATAAAAGGGAATGGAGGCAATGAGGACTAAAGGAGGAAAGAGAAGAGAAGAGGAAGGAGGAACGCAGAAGGGGAGAAGGGAGGAGGGAGGGACCGCACATGATGTTAAGAGTCATCCAGTCAGGTCCATGGAGGAAGCTCAGGAAATAAACTCCCCGAGCCACAAGCAGTGCTCATTCAGGGAGCAGGCCCAGGCCCCAGCCTTTCCTAAATGGCCCCAGCCCTGAGCCTGTAGCCTTTTAGCATCACCAAATCTTACTCAATGCTTGTCTCCAAGGATCCTCCCACACTGTGAGTCAGGGCTTTTTCTATCTTTTGCCAATACAGAGGTAAACTAACACCCACAGGGAACAAATGGAGCCCAGGAGGAAGGACTCACAAAGGACTAAAAGGGTCCGGCATGTCCCCAGGGTCACACATCTTCCCAGCAAACAGGTGACCACAACTAAGGTGAGACACTAGACTGGGGTCTCCTCCCCTCCACCGTGTGGGTGTGGCACTCTGAATAAAGTACGTCCTCAAGACAAGTTTTGGTCCTTTAACGAAAGAAGCCCACAAAAGTGAAACAGCACGAAACTACATTGCATAGCGCTTGGGCCATGATTTGATTAACCCATTGCTGTCGAGTCAATTCCAATTCATAGCGACCCTATAGGACAGAGCAGAACTGCCCCAATAGGGTTTCCAAGAGCGACTGGTGGAATCGAACGGCAGATCCTTTGGTTAGCAGCCATAGTTCTTAACCACTGTGCCACCAGCGCTCCAATCCTGTTCAGGACAGATGGGAACCAACTATGATGCATACTGGTGATAACCAACTGATACCGTTTTCTGGAGGAGTATGAGATAACGTACAAAGAACTCTGCACACTGCCTGGCACAGACTCAATAAATGGAACCAATTGTAAGGATTATTCACAGTAGATTCTACTCAACAAATTACAGAAACCCCACACCTACAAAACTAAATTGGCAGCATATGTTCCTTCGTATGAAGACAATGACATTCTGCTTCCACTAACAATTCCTAATTCATCCATTTGTTTAGATCATTTGTTCTACACTGGTTCACACAATCCCACCCAGATATTCTGGAAACGTACAAATGCAATATGGACAGAAGTTTAACTGAGTGAAGAGAAAATTCTGTCAAACGCTAACTAACGTCCCCATCGATATGATTTAACAGTATAAACTGTGAGACTATTTCACTTTTTAAGTCTGTAACCCACTGATTTTACTGATGCTAAACAATTGCCTCTGCTTAAGTTTTAAAATTAAACGTACTAGTGCACTTTAATGATTCTTCTGGGGAGGGGATCTTAGACTCCTTTGAGAATCAGATAAAACCTAAGGCCCCTCTCCCCAGAGAAAGGCACAAATGGACAGAAGCACAACATTTAGCACGCAATGTGGGAAGGAGGTGCTCACAGACCTCCTGAACCCACGGACCTCCTATGTTATTTATTACACAGTCAAGTTGTGTGTTCTTACCAATGTGCGCGTCAACAGAAGGACTGAGCCTGTGTGACTCCTTCAAAAAGAGCCTCACTGCCACAGCATACCCGATAGAAAATGCTACACAAATAATTGGGACATTTATTTCCTTAAAATTGATACCATCAAAAGTAATGTCTAAAAAAATGGTTTCTTCGCACGTTTGTTTTTTCCTGATTTCACCTTCAGAAAGACTGTAAAATGACAGATTTCCTAATTTGGCATATACAGTACTGAAACTGCTCCCACAAAGTTACTTGTTCAAGGCCATCTGATATCATAATATCCAAGAAAATACACTCAAAATTCATCTAAAATGTCACTCTTCAAATTTGAAGTTAACATACAGCAAGATGGTAAATGGTTTGAGACAGAAGAATAGGAAGAAAATAATAAATAATAAATTCTTTATTTAGGCAGCAAGCAAAGAGCAAGATGGGTTTACTTCTTCTCAGGCACCTGCAACAAATCAAATTCCAAGAGTTATTTAATCCACCAACCTATGTAACCACGGGTGTCCCAGTTCGGGCAACTAGTGAAACAAGACTACCTTTAAGAGAGAACCAGGTCTCCAGGACATGAAGAATTCTCTAGCGCCTGTGATGTACATTTAGTCGCAGAGCCAAAGAAGCTCTTTACTATTACCTAATTTGTAATCTACTTAGTTTATTCCATACCACCGAAGCAAAATATATGGATTTTAAAGGGACATGTTAGAATTGCTCATTTTTTTAAATCTAGAAGTGTGATGATAAGCCAAAGAGTGGGCAGAGTTACCACAAAACTGACCGCCCACCAATTACAACAGGATGGACCAAAGGTTGGTGTGCCCATCGTAGTGCCAGGCATGTTCCTATAATGCTCACAGAAACACCACAAGGCAGGTCTTATCCCCATTTTACAGACAGGTAAACCAAGATCAAACCATATAGATTAATCCACCCAAAATTACACTGCTATTAACTGGTGGAGCGGGGGTTTGAATCTGGTCTCTTAATTCTAACGCCATGTTCCAGCTAAACTGTGCGTATTACACATCTCCTAGTACTCAAAGGTGCAACTGGGTCAGCAATTTCTCCCTTCTCTCCTCCACACAACACACACAGATATTTCAAGCTCATTTGTAACAAGTTATCCATTTGCAAAGTACTGATCAATTTCATTTAATACAGAAGCAATAAGTGAAACCCAAGAACATACTTCCACCCTAAAAAATTTTTTTTAGTTTGTTGTTTTGTTTTGATTTTATGTGGTGCAGCACAGTAACTGGTTTTGTGGAGGAGAAAGAAAAAGCGCAGCAATCACTCACTATGAAAACAAAGTTCACCAATTCCGTGTAATCTCTGACAACTGCCCAGGTGACACAGTAGTTAAAGCACGCGGTTGCTAACCAAAAGGTCGGGAGTTTGAACCTATCAGCCGCTCCGGGGGAGAAAGATGTAGCAGTCTGCTTCCATAAAGATTTACAGCCTTGGAAACCATATGCGGCAGTTCTACTCTGTCGTATAAGGTCGTCGAGAATCGAATCAACGCAACGGCAGTGGATTTGGTTTGGGTCTCTCTAAAACTTCAGAGAGCCAGAAACAGTTAAGCATCACTTGTACTTGATTTTATATTTTCAATACTCTACTTGCAACAATGAATTTACCTCAGCATAAAACAGTAATTCACATTATTTTCTATCCTGAATTCCTGAATTTATAATGTTGATGGAATCAAAAATAGATTAACATCCAAACCTGACTTCATTATCAAATACTTCTATGATCACATCTAATAAGAAAAAGACACTTTCTGTGATAATGCACTTAACAGCTAACACAACTCCAAAAAACTAGCCAATTCGGAATCTTAAACCTCAGATTGGGACTACTGACAAGTTACTCTTTTTTATTTTTTTGAATGGCCAGTCAAAGGGAAACTCCAGTCTTAATCCCTACAAAAATTACAACCCATAATGGGTAAACAGACAAGGAGACTGTTCCATCTGTAAAAGGTCAAAACTGCAAGCCACAGCCACAGTGCTGCCTGCAGTGCAAGCCTGCCACAGACGGACAGAAGGCCTCAGCTCCACAGATGCGAACATTAACAGCCTCACAGCACAGGTAATCAGGCAGGAGGACCAGGGCAGGGAGACCTTCATTCCTCATCTGGACCTTGGACATTCTGCTTAAACCCAGGAGTCACTTTATTCCACAGAGAAACATAATACATAATCCCATACATTAAAAATAAAATTCCAGCCAACAGAACCAGAAAAGCATATCCTAAACCACAAAGTGGCAAGAGAATGAAAACTGAACCTGAGAAACCAAACTGTAGAAAGAATAACAAAAGGCCCAGGAACTCTGTTGCTGAACACTCTAAACTGTACTGCAACTTCAAACACTACGCACATTCAAGAGTCATAATTCCGTTTTGGGGTTCTAAACATGGGTGAACAAACCAGTTTGCCTTCATTTTTGCAGCATGTGGTATCTCAGGAAACCTACAAAAGACTGCACCAAGAGGGAGGATTAGAAGTACAAGAGGAAAAGATTGTTTATCACTACAGCTTTATAGAAAAATAAAGAGGGGGGTGGTATTTTAGCCTAAGCAGTGTCCCTCTTCTCTCAACCAAACCAAAGACAATCCTTTCAACTACACATAACTGATAACATAGCTAATACACAAGGGTACGATTATGTTTTAGTCATTCAGACACTGATTAAGCTAATAAGAACATATAAAATTAAAACAGTTTTGAAAGTATATTAGCAAGGATTTTAGATGCCATAATCTTATTTTAGAAACTGTGGTATTTTTATATACCAAACACATACAACATCATATTTTATCATTAGGATAAATCTCTTGTCTATGAAACTATTAAAATATTCCTTTGTAGAGACCGGAGAAACCCCGAGAGTATGGCCCATACACACCCTTTTCGCTCAGTGGTGAAGTCACTTCTGAGGTTCACCATTCAGCCGGGGAGTGGACAGCCCCATAAAACCAAATGGGACTATTGAGGCACAGCAGTCCAGGGACAAGGACTAGAAGGCAGAAGGGGACAGGAAAGCTGGTGATAGGGAACCCAAGGTTGAGTAAGGATAGTGTTGATGTGTTGTGAGGTTGTTAACCACTGTCATAGGGCAACATCTGAATGAGAAACTATTTTGTTCTGTAAACCTTCATCTAAAGTGAGAATAGCAGCACAACTGGAAGAGCGTAGTCATTGTCACTGAACTGTCCATGTAGAAATTTTTGAAATGGTATATCTTTGGCTATGTATATTTTCACCAAAAACAAAAAGGTCGAGAAGGGAGAGGGCTGACATGTCATGGGGTTGTTAACCAATGTCATAAAACAATATGTATACTACTGTTTCATGAGAAACTATCTGTTCTGTAAACCTTCACCTGAAGTACAATTAAAACTATATATATATATAAAATAAATAAAGAGGTCTTTTGCAGCAGAAAAAAAAATTCCTCTGTATATCAAAAATAAAATATATCTTTGAATGTAAAATTTTTAAAAACTGCTCATTTACCAACTTCTTATTAAAACTACCATCAAAAAAATACTCTTAAATTTCAGGATCATGACCACAAAAACGGGAAGAGGCAACAGCTACAATAAATGCTTCAGAATGCTGAGAATTTACAAATATGAGAATTTTCTAGTCTCTTACCCATAATCCCTCAGGACTTTTTCTTCTTAATATCTGTGCCTTCCTTCTAAGTTTTAGCCTTTTAAACAAAGCAACCCTCTAACTTTCAAAGAGAAGTAGAACAGAAAAGAAAATGTTTAAGAAAGTGGAGAAATGAAAGCACAGGTTACTAAACAGCAGTTTTGTCTTGCCTACTGTGTGTTTGGGGCATGGGGTGTTAACTACTTACTAAAGAAGAAACAAGAAATAAAGTACTCTTAGTTAAAAAAAAGCCGTATTATGTTTGGCTGCAAATTCAAAAGATTCTTCTAAAATGTTATATACACACATATTTTAAAAAATCCATTGTGGAATAAATACAATTAAGAAATCAACCCCTGCCCCTCATTAGGAAAATTCAAGAGTGCCCACAACCAGAGAGGTGAGAGCTACTCATTTCACAGTCTTGTTTCTTCTCATGCTTTTCCTCTGGGATGTGTCAAAACGCTAGAACAGGAGCAGTTTTATCAGAACACGAAAATGCTTAAGATGGCACTGCCTGAAAGTTCAAACGTGTTCCTTTTCAAGGAAAAGGTAACAAATCAAAGGCTATCCTCCCCACCCCCCAAAAAAGAAAACATTTTGGCAAAACAAACACAATCCCTATCTTTTACAGGTATCACATGGTAAGACAGTCAAAGAAACTAGCAAGCACTACTTAACTCAATTATATCCACAAATCAGAACTGCACTTACTGTCAGTTTCTAGACGTAGTTTTTAGAGCACATATTAATTAAAACATTTTCATGATCCATACAGCATTCAGCATAAGGAAACTTTTTAAACCATATTTCATTCAATGAAACAGCCAATCATTTTCAACAAAAGAACACTGCTGCAGAGGAAGAAGCTAAACACCAATGGAAAAAAACAACCCAAACCCACTGCCGTCGAGTCCATTCCAACTCAAAGTGACCCTGTAGGACAGAGCAGAACTGCCCTATAGGGTTTTCCAAGGCTGTAAATCTTTACAGGAGCAGACTGTCATATCCTTCTCCCACGGAGCAGCTGGTGGGTTCGAACCGTGGTTAGCAGACAAGCACTTTAACCATTGCGCCACTAGGGCTCCTTAAACACTAACCAGCTCCTAGAAATCTTCAATATAACATTAAAGAGCTCCACAATCCTAAACTCAATCCTTCCTGCCATCTGCACTGCAGAGGGAGCTATGCAAAAGCAACATCTCATTCTGTTCTTGTGGCTTCTAAGCTGATGCCAAAATAATATAAAACACTATGGAAAATGAAATACTCATAAAAGCCCAAATCAAAATATGTCATTTAAAAAAAAAAACACTTGAAAGAAAACAGCTAGCAAGGGGTAAAATGTAATCTATTAGTGTTTTTAAAAACTGCTTATTCAACGTGCTCAAATAAATACATCTCATCTCTTCAATTTATAACCCCTCAAAGTAAAAACCGAACGCATCAGTTCCCAACATAAATTATCTTTCTAACACCTAAGACTTCAGTTAATCACCAACTTATTATTTAGGATTAAAGTGGGCAATTCTACCGTGAGTAGTGAAAATTCATCTTGGCTAACTGATAAAGTCAATACAGGATATACTTAGCAGCATTATAAATAAACAGTGGATTTAAGACAAGGTGGAGCCACTAATTTAATACCTGTGTGAACTTGGACAAACCACATAACCCCTCAGAGAATAGTTTCCTCATCTGCAAAGGAGGCTAATGATCCCTATTTTGCAGGGTTATTGGAAGGATTAAGAATGATGTATACAGAACACTGAGCACTGTGCCAGGCACAAAAGTGGTGCTAAAGGAAAGAGTGCTATCATTGTCACCACCAACTGAAAGGAGTGATTTACCACATAATGACATGATGTGCAGACAAGTGTCAAATCATTAGGCATGTCCAGATCAAAATACCCTGTAATAAATAAAGAATCAAAAACTCTTACAATGCCTGAAACTGGTTTAATCTAAAGGGTTTAAAAAAAAAAAAAAAAAACTACTTTCAGTATTTTTTAACTTTTTTTTATTGTAAATTAGATGAAGGTTTACAGAATAGTTTCTCATTAAACAGTTAGACACATACTGTTTTATGACAACGGTTAACAACCCCACGACATGTCAACACTGTCCTTTCTCAACCTTGGTTTCCCTATTACCAGCTTTCCTGTCCCCTCCAGCCTTCTAGTCCTTGCCCCTGGACTGTTGTGTCCCATTATTCTCATTTTGTTTTATGGGGCTGTCCAACCTTTGGCTGAACGGTGAACCTAGGGAGTGATTTCATTACTGAGCTAAAAGGGTGTCCGGGGACCATACTCTTGGGGAGTATTTTTTAACTTTGAGAAGCAATGGTCTTGTTTTCAAACAACTCTTGGTTCCTCATGTCATTCAGCTCCCTTAAATAATTTCAACAGAATTACTAATATTGATAAATGCAAACTTTAGAACTGTTCTTGGCAGCATGTGAGGTATAAACAGGCAATCGGAATGTCAGTGGAGTACCAGGCTGGCCTATCTAAAACTGTACCTCTCAGTTCTCCATACAACCTTTACCTGAAAGACATCTATTAATTTTTAACCTCCATATGGTGTTCTTAGGGTATTTAACCAATTCCTTAATTCCTCAGAGATAACGTCAAATATAAAGCTATACCTTCCTCTCTGTAATCCTCCTATGAACATTAAGTTCACATATTGTAGCAGCCCATCTGTAAACTGGAGCATAAAACTGCCTAGGAAAAGGAAACACTCAGGGGTTCAATAATAAATTCATAATTTAGAAAAAGAACCTAGTGTTCACATTTAAAGAAAACACAGCAAAGTTTTTTTTTTTAACTTTCTATTCATAACTGGAATTTTTACAACTTCAACTAAACTATGTTGAACCCACTATAATAGAGGTCTTGTTTCTTTATCTTTTAGAAAACTCAATCATAATCAACCCTTTTTTCTGTACTAAGCACATCTCACCTTCCAATTTGCATATGGACAGGAGAACCAGAATAACCACCTAAGTACAGAAAGATCATAGCATATTTCCTAATACACTCATTTATGATCTTGGAACAGTTTTTAATCATGGCATACGTTAGGATTTTTTTGCAAACTCGTCCACTGAAATACAGCTGACAAATTTGCAAAATGCTTTGCAAAATTCTAGCTCTTCTATATGTTTTCCTTATGAACACGGTTATACTAACAGTCAAAGGCAAAAGCAAAAATATTAACCAGTTGATTAACCTAAATTTGGAGTAATTCAGTAGCAGGAGTAGAATTAGGGGGAAAAAAATTTCCTAAATCCTCCTGGTGAAAAATATTAATTAAAGCTGTCCTGAGCTTTTAAAAACAGACAACCACAACAGCAGCAGAAAGATCAACCTGGCATGCAATTCTCAGAGAAGGGACACCCAATGCTCAGCAAAGGTGCCACTCAGCTAGAAGGCAGTGAGAGAGCTATAGTAGCTGACAAGCCCTTCCAAGAACTGACCAACCAGGACAGAGTTCTCTTGGGTTCAATGTGGCAAGCTTGCAAGCCATGCAGCATTTAATGCTGGGGCCATACTTCCACAGGAATGGCACCACCTCCAACCGCCCCATGCCCTGCTCCAGAAGCTGCAAACAAGAGCTATGGGTGAGTGCCCTATAAGTAAGTGGGTGCGGGACCTACAGCGGTCCCAGAGAGATCCTACTAGTTCACCAAGTATCCAGTAGGTAAGGGCCCTCGGACACCCTGCCCAGGCCTCTGTCATTCAGCATTGGCCATGGAGCCTGAGATAGAGCTGGAGGTGCTTGGGGAAGATCAGGTGATCAAACCACACTCAAGTCCACCTATTCTCTGCTTTTATTAAATATGTTCTCTAATTTTTTAAGAACCTAGGTGGTGCAAGCAGCTTGTGATCGGCTGCAAACAAAAGGTTGGCAGTTTGAACCCACCTAGCAGCTCCCTGGAAGAAAGGCTTGGCAAACTGTTCCCATAAGGATTACAGCCAAGAAAACCCTATGGAGCAAGCAGTTCTACTCTGTAATATATCAGATCACCATGAGTCGGGGTCAACTTAACAGCAGCTACCAACAATTCTCTAATTTTAATTTTAAATGGAGCCAGTGTTGTCACTTCTACTGCTGCTGCCCACCACAAATAGAAGTGGACAAAAAGCAGCATACTATATAAAGAGTACGGTGAAGCTGGGTTCAAGTTCTGACTCGACACTGTGTGTGAGCTAGGACCCATTCCTCCAACCTAAGAGTCCACTTCCTCACCTGTAAACTGGAGGTGGCTTGTAAGCCACAGGACTAGAGGGTTGATGAGAAGGCAGGTGGGCGTGCAGCACTCTGCAGGGCTCGTTGCTGCTGTTCAGGCTGTGGCACTGCACTCTTCTCTCTGTCTCCATCAGAGCCTCTTCTGCATCTGTTTTCTACCTGCTTGCTGTCTAGTAGTTGGCTGTGCCCGTATCCCTCTGAGTTTTTCTTCATCCTACTCACGTGTCGCTCTTTCCTTCTTCTCCCTTCTCAATTTCCTCCCCAATGGGCTCTGCTTTGTGACCACAAAGCAGCAGCATCTCCTCTCCCAAAGGGCTCCTGTTGCCTAATTCCCTGCTCAGGACCCTGTACACACATCAACGAGAGTACCCACTACGTCTGAGCTACACTTAGCAGCAGTTGTACAGGCTATAAAAGCTCCTCATCAGAGTACAGGCCTGTTCTAGTCATGTCTTTAACCTCCCCTACCGTTCCAACCACTAGTGTAGCACCTGGTAGGAAAGGGGTCAACGTGTCCACATGCTGAACTGAGTTTCAGAATTCAAAACTACTCACGTGGATCTCAACATGGCCCTCACCATGCACCACCTCAGCTATACATTTCTCAACTTGTTAATGGTCCCTCCTTCTGGAACACACTGCCCCTAGAATGTCACAGGGCCAGCTCCTGGGTCTCATTCCTGTCACAGCCTCAAAGGCCATCCCTGACTACCCATCTACAGTCATACCACACCTCATCCCCTCCACCACACACACACTTTATTAACTTTACAAGACTTGTTTATTTGATGACCTACAGCATCCTCACTCTCTAGGATGCAAATTCCGCAAAAGCAGGGACCTTTGCCTTTTTAGTTCTCTGCTGTGACTCTAGCACCTAGAACAGTGTCTGGCACAGACACAGGAATACTTGTTAAATAACTGGGAGCCTGGGGGAGCCACCAATACATTTTACAACTTCTCTGACCTGCTCACAGTCCCCCTAGAGTCCCCTGAATGTACTTCTTGTTCCTCTCTATATAGTGAAATCCCCCTATGCTGCCATCCTTTCTAAATAAAGCCTTCCCAGCCCAGCAGTCCTTTTTCCTTCTTGGAACTTCAACAGTTCTTATTGTCTATGCCATTAGCTTAACACTTTTTTTTTTTTTTTTACTGCCTTAGACTGAGCTCTCTTTGTACATGGATCTCTTACCTCCCTAAACTGACTTAAGTTTTCTATTTAAAAAAAAAATTAATTGCTGTCAAGTCAATTCCGACTTACAACAACCCTACAGGACAAAACAGAACTGCCCTATGGGGTTTCCAAGGAGTGCCTGGTGGATTCAAACAGCCGATCTTTTGGTTAGCAGCCGTAGCTCTTAACCACTACGCCACTAGGGTTTCCTAAGTTTTACAGGCTTCAGTAATTCGGTATTTTTGCAGAATAAAGTATTTCAAATATGTAAAACTTCAAAAATCTAAGTGTTCTTCACAGTACTAAAGTTTTTTTATTTGAACAATTTTTGACTGTGATATTTACAGATGAAATACTGCCTTTTTAGAACTTTACTGTTCTGTGGTGACTAAAAGTCACCTAGATAAATACTATAAACTAGCTGATATTCTCAGGGACTACATGGTTTTTACAAAGGATTATCTGAACCTGTTAAGTGGCCTTAAAGAATTATGCTCTTTACAGTTCATTACTAGTTACAGACTTTGTCTTCTTCACTGTCCAGTTATCAGCTATAAAACCTCTTGCTGCTATACATAATTCTTCTCTTTTTCTAGTTTTCTCCTTCTAATTTGCAGGAAGAGAACAGGGAAGTCAAAAGGTTAGAACTAGGTCTAAAATAAGAATAAATACGCACAGAACGAGGTTCTGGCATGGAGAGTAGGAAGGGAAGAAAGAAGAGAAAGAGGGAGACCCAGAGCTTATTTTAAACTTAGAAAGGTGCTCGGCTCAATACTGATTAGTTAAACGAATCACAAACTTAGTAGTTCCTCTGCAAGAAACATACAGGTAAACTGTCAGCCACATTCATGATGTAGAACTTACACTGACCATGTGCCTGCATGCTTCACCAAACAGCACTCTCCTTTCTATTATCTCACCTGCTCTTGACAACAACCTTGTAAGGTTGCGTAGTACAAGGATTAGTGGATATTATGACACCCATTTTTAAAGCTATGAAAACTGAGCCCCAGAAAGGTGACATGATTTGCCCAAAGTCACACATCTGGTGAAAACCCAGGGGTCCCGTGTTTTTCATCCCTTCCATTAAGCCCATTTGTACAAAGCCACCGTTGCTTCTTCACATGGAACGAACTGCAGGTGAGGAAGGCTCTTATGTAGCCAGGAGAGAGCAGGGCAACACATTCTGCTATTACAGTCTACATTTTAAAAGAACATTTGCCAACAAGCATTGCTTATTGCTCACAAGCAAATTTGGTTTCTAGTTTCTCACAGTAACCAATGGGGAAAGCAGGAACAAGATGATGACAAATATTTCTAAATTTGGCCTGTCCGTGTTACTTTGTAGATTATAATCTGCCTATGATTCACATTAAAATAACCTGAAACATCCGACATTAAAAACCCTCTCTTCCTCTCCACCTGAAAAGTTTCATCTATCCCGTCCAGAGCTTCTCACATTCAATCTGATTACAGGGGCTGCTCGGACACGTGAAAAGTAAGCTGAATTACAAAACTGAGAATCCAAAATAAATTCTAATTCAAAACACCTAATGTATGTACATCTTAGGCTTGTGGCAAAACTGCAGGCTCCCTAATCAGACACAGTATGAACTGTGTTCTCACAGCACTGTGTTCTTTTCCTTTATTATATTTGTGTGAGGCTTTGTTTGCCAATCAAGGAATATTTATTGAGGGCCCAGGACACGCCAACCACCTAGACATGATCACCTATTTATTTACTGAATTTCTGCTTCCCCCACTAGACAACAGGCACCATGAGAGTAATTACTGCTTCTTTTGTGCTCAGCACTGGTCTGTACAACCCAGCAAGAGTTCCTGGTACATAGCTATTGTTGGGTGCCATTGAGTCGATTCTGATGCACAGCAACCCCATGTGACAGAGTAGAACTGCCCCACAGGGTTTCCGACACTATAATCTTTGCCAAAGTAGATTGCCAAGTCTTTCACACACAGCGCCACTGGGTGGGTTCAAACTGCCAGTCTTTAGGTTAGTAGCTGAGTGCCTAACCGTTGCACCACTTAGCGCTCTCTGGTACACAGTAGGAGCTTAATAAACATTAGCTCAATGAATGAGAGAGAAGAGGCCACTTTGCATGTAAAGGAATCAGTGCTTGTTATTGCCCAGAACACTCATGATCCACCAAAGATCTGATGAATTCGGAAAGGCACCACATGCAATGCACAGCTGTAGGCATAGCAGCTGTCATGCAAAGGAGCCCAAGGCCCAGAACTACGGAGAATTCAGTCCTTTGTTTCTCTCTGCCTGCCTCATAACCAAAATGAAGTTAAGTCCGCTGTCAATCTACCTGTCAGCTGTATGTCTTCAACATTTGGTTTTCAAAAATACTAAGTTAACATTGCCGCTGAATGAAATGCATGTTAACTTTCTGACATCACTGCATGAAGAGATTTTATTTAAATGTATGAGGTCACACACAAGAACTAAACAGAACTCAGTTAATGCAAAAAGTTCGTTTCAAGTTTTTGCGAGCTATAAATTAGCCTTCACAAAATGTATAATTTAAAAACAAAATGGTTTGACTCATTCATTATTTAACCTTTCCAAACTTTAGGTCATACAGGGCAAACAGATCTTTTTACCACTAAGCTGTTCAAAACAGAGACTACAAGTTCCAAAAGTGAGCTTCCTATAAGTCTTTTAATTAAAACCTAGGAGTCAGTGGGTTATATGCTGTCCAGAGCGGTTATAAAATAACAGGATAGTAATAAATATTAACCACTTAGCTCAATATAAAAATACAACAATCTGGGCAGCTATAAAAATATAGATGTATAAGTTCATATATCACTAATAAACCAAAGTTTAATTTTTCTCCAGTCAACTAAATGAATAGAAAAATAAAGGGATAAGTAAAAAATAAAAGCAAAGGAGTAATGAAATATATCCTAAACACGCACACACTAAAGTATAATGAACAGAAACACCTTAAAGTGAAGTTGCTATTAAGCCGTTAATATACTTAAATATATGAGTTAGTTAAGCTTAGCGGTGGACTAAGATCCACCCCTTACCGCTCCCATCTCAGCAAATCACAACTTATCTGGAAAGGCTGGTGACATGTGTTATAAACATAATGTGCACTAAATAAAGGAACAATCTGAATTCTGTGAAGAGTTTGCAAACAATTAAGCACTAGGCTAGTATCAACAAAATGCCAACACTGATCTAAAACAGTTAAAAAAAAAAAAAAAAGACCTGGGAATTTTCTAGACCCTGATCATTTGACTCAGGATCAAAGCATTTAATGACCTAAAGCAGCAGTGACTAACTCATGTTCAGAACAGGTATCTAGCATGAGGCCTACAAACTGTCTCTTGGATGAGTTAGTTGTGTTTGTGTTATGCTGTGTTTAATACAAAGAAAATGCAGGTGAAAAGTCAGACTTGCTTACAATTTTTAGTATTGTTTTGAAAATTTTCCAAAATCAAGTTTAGGTTGTGACTTTTATTTACAGTATGACTTTCACAACTAACTCTGCAATGTTCTGAATAAAGTTCAGATGACTACAAAAATGTACTTGTCAAGACCAAAGGAGACAAAATAATAAAAAACTGTATCTGTATTAGTAACACAATACCATACTCTTCTTTGGCATATGTTCAAATCGGGTACTTTAAAAGCTTCACAAATTCACACTAAAATTCTCGATTTTAAAAAATCCCAACAATGTGTCAGTATGCCAGCTGGAACGGGATATACTCAACCCAACTATTCAAAAGAAATTACCCCCTCTTTTTCAAGTGTGACTACACTCTTGTTTGAAAACGTCATATAACAAAAAAATATACAGTTGAGTCAAAAATGACAAAAATAGCACACTCTTGACAAAATTTCCCGGAAGATCTGCTGGACTGAAACCTTCACCGACAACCAGAGACTACTCTAGTTTTTTAGTTGCCCGTCTCGGCACTGCCGCGAAAAGCACTGCCCCTCGCCCCGGGCCCGTATGTGGAGTGCGTTGAGATCACTGCAGCCTTCTTCGCGACAGACTGGTTTTCCTTCTCTAACAGAATCCGACAATGGCTTATTTCTAAGCAGTCGGTGAAGGCCCCAGCTGACCCCGCGGCGGGCGCACGTCCGAACCGCCAGCAGCCCGAACGAAGTTCCCTGGAGCGGCCCCGCGGACCAACACACACAGGTTCCGAACTTGCGGAACCGGAGACCGCGCTCCGGGAGCACATTTCCTGACGCCTATACTGACGAATAAAGCAAAATGCTAAAAAAAAATACACTCGGATAGATGACTCTGAAGCGGACTTGACATTCTCCCACTCCCAAGTTGCGGCTATTTTTTATTTTCGGGGAGTGAAATGACAACTCACCAGCAGCCTACTCCGCTGGCACTCGCGTCCGCTCACTTTTCCGCATCCAGCTTACAAGTAACAAGTTAGGAAAGTGGCCGTGCGGGCAGGCGGAGCGGCCGTGATTCAGCAGCGGGCCGGGCCAGGCGGGACCGCGGCGCCGGGACGGGCCGGGCTAGGAGCCGCCGGGCGGCCGAGTCCC